>NC_134312.1:210548133-210859109 GCF_964195595.1 Calonectris borealis
AGAGAATGTGTAGAAAAAGAGAAAAAAAAAAAGTGAAGTGATTAAACTATTAGCTTGTTTTCTATGGAAACCAAAAATGTTCTTGCTGTCAGAGACTCAGAGAGTGATGTTACACCTGTGCAATACTCCAGATTAAGGAAAGCTGTAGAAGTTTCATTAAATTTCTCTTCTCAGTTCTGTAAAGAAAAGTGTATTTAAAAGATCTAAGTAAGGGGCTGTAGTCAGACTGTACCATATTGCTATTTCTTTAGGTCTTCTAGCTAAGCGGAGACAAGAAACAAAGAGTACAAACAAATAGAGAAAAATAACACAAGGAAAGAAAGTGTAGTAGGAAAGTAAGAAGTATATTTTTAAAGGAGATGTGAGGAGAGAGAGAGAGGGGGGGAAGAAAACAGAAAACCTGAATAATCTAGCCTCAAAACCAGATGTGACAGACACAGAAATCATTCTACCAATTAAAAAACAATTAGATTCTCCATGCATTTGCTTTTCCTGAGACAAATATTGCTGGTTTAGTGCAAAGTCTCCTGATAAACAGAAATAACAAAAATTATTACAAGTAATAAATACATAGGTAATAGTATTACCATTCTTATCTGTTGAGGATTATTCTATTTGTGTATACAAAAGAAAAAAGTCAGAGGAAAAGATAACATTAAAATAGTGAATCTACTGAAAATCCATGTGAGAGAACATTAATATTTTCTAATTCATTGCTATACCTAAAGCACCAGTACACCTATTACATGTAATTAAACACCATTTTATGTTCCTAAAGAACTATAAAACCCCTGTAGATTCTTAAATGGAATTCCTTTGAGACAGGTTGTGGAGAGTTAAAAATAATTTTAAAAAATATAACACCTATTTTTTACTTTTAAATGCATTTCTACTATGAGGGAACACGTTTGTTTGAAACGTCTTTTGCATGTACAATAGAAGAGTCCCAGAGTGCAACCTTCACCTCATATAAGTTGCTATGCACAATAATCCCAGTTTATATCAGCCAAGGAATCGTCCCATGGTTTGGTTTTAATTAGCAAAGAAAATGTTGACATTTTATTTAAAGCATAACTGCTCTCTTTGGAATTCTTTTGTCCAGACAAGCCAGCTTGGAGCATCATAATATGCTTTCTCATGAAATTTTTAATACTTCATGCTTTCAGTGTGGTCAGGACCAAATATTGAGAAAAGTGGAGTTTCTCTTTGTAGATTGACAATTTGAATTACAATCAAAACTGTGGAGGAGGGGAAGAAAAACACAATTTGGGAGGAATTGCCTATCTGACCATCCGACAATCAAGTACAGATGTCTCTTATTTTTCTCATGTAAAATCAGTGCGTTTTACTTGAAAACCAATAAGATAATAAATGCAATTGCCCTTTTTCCAGCCACACATATACTACCAAAAGAAAGCAATATGTATAAAAACACTAGAATCCCACCTAGAACAGTACTTCACTGTGAAGTGTTTTGTAAAACATTACATATATGTAGTACCATACATATATAATATACCTATATAAAATGTACATATATATAATACCACCTATCTCCTAGAGGAAGCTCTCCAGTACTTCACAGAATCATAGAATCATAGAATAGTTTGGGTTTGAAGTGTCCTTAAAGATCATCTAGTTCCAACCCCCTTGCCATAGGCAGGTACACCTTCCACTAGACCAGGTTGCTCAAAGCCCCATCCAACCTGGCCTTGAACACTTCCAGGGATGGGGCATCCACAACTTCTCTGGGCAACCTGTTCTAGTGCCTCACCACCCTCACACTGAAGAATTTCTTCCTTATATCTAATCTAAATCTACCCTCTTGCCATTTACAGCCATTACCCCTTGTCCTGTCGCTACATGCCCTTGTTAAAAGTCCCTCTCCAGCTTTCTCTAGGCCCCCTTCAGGTACTGGAAGGCTGCTATAGGGTCTCTCTGGAGCCTTCTCTTCTTCAGGCTGAACAACCCCAACTCTCCCAGCCTGTCTTCATAGGAGAGCTACTCCAGCCCTCTGATCATCTTCATGGCCCTCCTCTGGACTCACTCCAACAGGTCCATCTCCTTCTTATGTTGGGGGCCCCAGAGCTGAATCCAGTACTCCAGGTGGCGTCTCACCAGAGCAGAGTAAAGGGGGAGAATCGCTGGTCACACTTCTTTTAATGCATCCCAGGATAAGATTGGCCTTCTGAGCTGCAAGTGCACATTGCCAGGTCATGTTGAGCTTCTCATCAACCAACACCCCCAAGTCCTTCTCCTCAGGGCTGCTTTCAATCCATCCTCTGCCCAGCCTGTATTTGTGCTTGGGATTGCCCCAACCCATGTGCAGGACCTCACACTTGTTCTTGTTGAACTTCATGAGGTTTGCATTGGCCCACCTCTCAAGCCTGTCAAGGTCCCTCTGGATGGCATCCCTTCCCTCCAGCGTGTCGACTGCACCACACAGCTTGGTGTTGTCAGCAAACTTGCTGAGGGTGCACTCAATCCCACTGTCCATGTCAACGACAAAGATGTTAAACAGCGCCGGTCCCAATACCGACCCCTGAGGAACGCCACTTGTCACTGGTCTCCACTTGGAATCGAGCCATTGACCGCAACTCTTTGAGTGCGACCATCCAGCCAATTCCTTATCCACTGAGTGGTCCACCCATCAAATCCATGTCTCTCCAATTTAGAGACAAGGATGTCATGCGGGACAGTGTCAAATGCTTTGCACAAGTCCAGATAGATGACGTCAGTTGCTCTTCCCATATCCACCAACGCTGCAACCCTACTGTAGAAGGCCACCAAATTCATCAGGCATGTTTTGCCCTTAACTCTCCTCATTGCACTTAAATAGTGGAGTAGCATCATTGTACCCGTTTTCCAGGTAGCGAAACAGAAGACAGGATGGGAAAAGTGATTTATCAAACGTGTTGAACTGTTAGAATTGAAGCCCCCAGGGTCCTGATGTGTTATAGGTTCCCCAAAGAGGGACACACCCTGGTACGAGGGCTGTCCAGGCAAGCCTGAAGTGGATTGCGGAGGGCAGGGATTTATTGTAGCATCCTTCTCCAGTAGGTAAGGCTGCACTTCTCGCAACAACTGTAGGGGTCACTCCTAAGGAAGAAGCTTTTCTCCTGTCTTTCCGAGTGCAGAGAATGGCTCACTTTCATTTCAAACACAGGAGTTAGCGGTGACCATGGCATCCCTCTCTAATAAAGCAGCCAACAGTTAGAGAACGTCCTCTGGAAATAGAAGATTTGGGTTTAATGTCAACTTCTATCTGAGGCTGTTGAAATCATCATCCAGTAGCACAAATCCTGAGCTACAGGCCAGGTCCTTGCTCTAGAAACTCTCTCTGTGATTCAGTCAGTAACAGCTAATGTCAGCACAGTGACAGACCCGAGACAAAAGCCCAGTCTCTCTCCCATGGGTGCCTTATCCAGGGGGTTAGTGAGTCATGACCCATCTGAGCTCCCTTGGCACGACTCAGGGTACTCGGGGGGACATTAGAAGTGGGGCCCTCCAGAGTTCAGCTGCCAGTGTCAGGAGGCAGCTGAATGGGCTTTCCAGGATTGAAATTTGGGCCATATGCAGCTGAATACTGCTTGGAAGCTTTATTTTTCGTACCTCAATTGTGGTTTGAATCTGACCTTTTGTTTAAGAGGTATGACATCATTCGTCTCTGCACTTTGTTCTAACTGTCACGAGGAGTTAATTGCAATCCATATGCTAAAGTTCACTTCTACAGAATCAAAATCTAATTATAACTCTGAAATTTGTTTCATCCCATTATAAGAGAAGAGAGGTTTTACAGAGCCAATAAAAGAGGAACACATTTTCAGCAAATCCCTTTTCCCTTGTTGCTCAGAAATGGAAGGTAGCTGCTATCCGTATTGATTTGAGGATTTCCTGAAGTTTCTCTAACACTGAATTTCTTCTAGAGTGTGGACATTAAAATAAAATGGAGTCTTTTGGAGTAACTGATTTGTTATCCATTAATTTTCATGCCAGACTTGTGTGGATAAAACCTTTTAGCTACTGCTGCTGCCAATGTCTCAGATGACAGTAAAATACCAACAGACAATTCTTTTCCATAGGGTTTGATGTAGCCTCATGGTAGCACCTATTAATACCATGTACTTCTCCAGCATTTTTTCTTTGGTAACTTCAAAGCACTAGCTGGCTCTGACCAGGCCTGTGAGATCAGTGAGGGATTTATACAGGAGACCCTTCACGAGACATGAGCATATGCTGGGAAAAGCAATGAACATGAAAGAACAGCGCAACGTCACGCAACGGCTTACAACAAAGTTTAAAAAGAATCCGTTATCCTGTTGAATCCTGTGCAAGTCTACTGGGACAATGTGCTCAACTCAGCCTTTGAGCCTTCCAGTGAAAGACAAGGGATTCATACTGCACGAGGTAAATCAGAATAATGCCCTTGAATTCCAGTTATTTCAGTGAAACAGTAGCAGCAGTCCAGCAGTGTTCCTCAGATGTAAATGAAGGCTGATTTTTTCTCACAATTGAATTATACAGGTGCAATTGAGAGAAGAGTATGACCTGTAAATGCTTTATTGCTGTTATTGATTCATGAGCCAGGAAGATCATATTTTGGCTGTTAGCTTCCACAGTGAGTCTACAGTGGCAGTGGTTAGAAAGATGATCATTTTGCTTGTCTTTTGACCAGATCTGACATAACGTCAATAAGACAAAGTAAGCAGGACACCCTGCAGTGCTATTCTTTTCTCTGCAGACTTGCTTTTCAGCACACACATTTTAGAAATGCTTTGTTTTCTGGTTCATACCAATCAGCCAAGGCATCTCAAACTACAAGCAGTGCCTTGTAAGTATTTTCCCAATAAATGCAGGAAAACAGAATCCCAGTCATGAAAATCTGAATAGACTTCATTTGATTTCATTGCATTGCATGTCACCATTTATCTTACAATTCAAAAAGGAAGCCATATTACTGATACCTGAATAACTGCCCAACCTCTGGGGACATCAGTCCAAAAAAGCTGGTTTCAATAACTAACACTTGACCTGAAGAACTGGAAAAAAATTCTAAACTCTTCCAGAAGATGTGGAGGAACACTCGAAACCGGAAATTAAATGGGACATACTTTTATCTTAGCATAATGTCACAACTTAGCTGCTTTCCACCTGAAGACTCAGTCCATTGTGTGTTTTCATCCATTATTTGTGATTTCTCAACAGAAACCTGTCTGCAAACCTTTGTGAAAGACATAACGGTATTCCAGAAAGTATGTGACCATGATAGCCCTACGAGAGGACAAATGCATAAGCGTATTGGCCTGTGATGTCTTACTGATGAAATGCAATGCTTTGAATTCTGATCACCTTTTTCTCCACAGTCATCAGAGGACCTACCTGGACCTATTCTCTATTGGACTTAAAAGTAGAGCAACACTGACCTCGGTGGGCCTGCACCGAGTCACGTAATCAAAATTCTGGCTCACTGTCTGCAGTGAATTTTATTACCTGAAGAGAAAGAAAATTCTCTTTCCACTTGTGACCAAATTACACATGAAGTAATGATCTTCCTTTCATAGCACGGAAAGAGCAGTGTTTTGGCCTGTATTACTATTATCAGCAGCATTAACCACAAAAGAAAAATCAAAAGTACTCATCTGCAAATGTTAAAAAAAAAAAAAAAAACGAATCTGGGATCACTTCACTCTTTTAAACCAACAGAGGAGGAAAAAAAGTACTGTACATTATTTGAAACAAATCCAACCTCCTGACAGTTGAGTAAGTATTAATGTTTTATTTTAGTATAGAAACACCGAAGGAGTGTGACCAGTAATAATGGACAAAATACTCAAATCTTTTCATATGTGGATTTTATTCATATGGGATTTTCTGAGGAAAATAACCTGAGATTACTGTGAATAACTTGGAAAATGTGCTAAAACAGATTTAAATCTGTAAACCCAAAAAAAGTCAGCTACACTAAAAGTCATTAATGAACAGTATACTTCTGTAATCTTTAATCCAAATGTGGTCACCCAACATTAGGAAAAACATACGTGAAATTACAAAACTCACCATGGGGCAAAATAAATGGCAATAGACAGAGCATAAATAGAGGTGTCGCAAAGGTTGGAATTGCTTAGCTGGATAAGAAGAAGAAATTAGGGGCCTTACTGTGAAAATTATGAAGGACATGGTGCACAGGGAATACCACAGTTAAATTAAATTGGAAGTGAGTTTAGAATAAAAAAAGATATACATCTGTATGCAATCCGTATTCAGCAATTTGGGTTTTATCGTTGAAGGAGGTATTTGATTTAAATACTGTGGCAGAAATTCTAAAGGGTTGGATAATTTTATGACCACTAATAACATTCGTCATTATGTATGCTGCCATTATGATAAGGATAATCAACTCTTATGCTATAGAGCATAAAGTTATCACCTGTGGGGATCAGGGAATTTTTTTTCCTAGCTATTAGGTGTCCATTATGATTTCTCTTCATTTTTGCTAGTCAGTTTAGTGAAGTTTCCTCCAGCCCACATAGGTCAATTCTTGCTGCTCCAAAGAGACCTTATTAGGCTGTGCAAGGCTGATGCTTGGTTAGGTGATTCTTACTTTGCTAGAGGGTAAACCCTCTTTCTGGGGGTGCGGGAGGTTCTTTTACTGTAAATCAAAGAAGGAATAAAGGGGTGTCACCAAAACTGATTTAGCAGAGTAGCTAATACCTTGTCTGTATGCATTCATTTAATAGATTAAATGGGTCTCAGGTCTGAATGGGGCTGGGCGACTATATGTAGACAGTATTGATCAGTTTGTGTTCCTCAAGGAGAATCATCTTAATTGGGCAGGAGAAATTTGTCTTGAATCAATATCTTACTGGCAATAAGAGTTTCATGGTGGAAAGATAATTTGAACCGACAAAAGCTTAAGGCATTATTTTGATAACATGTTTCATAGCAGTACCTCGGGCAATGTGAAGAAGAAAAACATGGAAGTAGAGGAAGAGGTGCGTTAAATACTTCACTAACCCTTTCTGAACCTCTCCTACTTTATAATACATGGAGTTTTATACCAAATCCTTGCTTTATTACTGCTTATTCAGTGAAATCTGTGGTTAGTAGAATTCTGACCTCATCATTCCTTGACAATTAAGCTAATGTGAAACTTGTAAATTTTTTGAAATTTTCTGTAAGTTTTTGTAGCTTGTAGCTGACAGTCTATTTATTTTTGAAGTTTGATAATTTAAGATGGAAGGAAAAATTCAAATTTTTGAAGTGCTTAGATCTAAAGTATAAATTAAGGTGAATTTACAAGAGCAAAAGACTATTTTCCCATTCGCTTTTTAAATGTGTTTATTTAAGATGATAGAAATGAATTTAAATGAATTTTTAAAAGAACAAAAAAAGCCTAACTAGAGATATTCAGGTTTGCCTTCAACAAAAAGTAAACTATTCATTTCTTTGCCCCTGAATATTCTATAGCTGTAGCAACAAAAACTCACTGCACAGGTCTTGCTTCTGACTTTCCTGTTATGCATCTGTGGAAGGATTAAATTCAACTTCGGTTCATATGATAAGAACATGTATATCTCATCTCTCCTTACATTACAAGCAGACTGGAGGCCAAGATTTGGTAGGACACATTTGGTTCATGATTATTTCATCTTGTGATGAATATTCAAATGATTATTTGTATATTTAATGTGGGTTCCAGATTAGAGAGGTATGCTGTGTTTTGCAGGGAGGATTTGGTTTGTTTGCCTACATGTACCACATCCAGCTCAGCCTTCAGCTATCATCTGGGTCTCCCTGTAGGTCCTGTGCCATCCCTGTCAACCCTACGTGGGTGTCCTGGATAGCCTGTGGATTCCCAAGTCACACCAGAAGCTCAGTACAAAGTGTTTCAGAGAGAAACCAAGAACTAGTTTGCACCCCAGGCTTCAGCAAGGGTAATGGCTCAATGTCATGTACATCTTTTTATCAACTAAAATGGTTATTAGTCCTAGGACAGCTACTACATCCACAAAGCCCGCAGTGCCAGAATGGAAAAATATATCTACTCCTCGCAAACAAACCCTGCAAGAGACACTACTTGCTAGCTCTTAGATCTGGGCAGAAGAAGGACATAAGAGCTTTGAATAAAGATTTACTTATGGAAAATAATAAAAGCTAACACAAAGCCAAGGTTAACTGAAACATATAATTAAACTTCACATTTGCTTTAATAAAATACAATATTGACTTTGCTCTTTAAAGTAGATTAGGTTGTTGACATTACAGCAGTACAATAAACAAACCACTAAGCTTTTTACTAGCAGAACAGAAAATTAAAGCTGGTTATGACAAGCCAAATAAAATGAGTTTATTCAGGACTGTATAAATCATCAATAAGAATTCCTAATCACTCGCCTCCAAAAAGCTAGGTTATTTGATCTGCAACAAAACTGGGGCTGTGTCAGCAAGTTGGATGCAAATCAAACAACATTCAGACATCTCAAAAATTCTGAAAGTATGTGTCTGGAATACAGATGAAGGCCAGAAATTCAGTGAGGCCTTCTTAGGGTAGTGGAAAAGTAAATTAAAGCTGTTTTTTACACTGAGATGTGGTTATTGAAACAGGAGTTTCTCATCAGCATGGTGTATCACAGATAAAACATCATCCCTGGTTTTCTAGTCTTATTTTCTATGTATATTTTTACAAAAATTTTTCTTTGTTTGATGCATACATTTTATACACACTAAAAGCTATACAAACCTAAATTGTTCATTTTGATGTTTTATCATATTTTATTACCTTTTAATACAAAATCACATGGTTCCTGAAAAAGTCTACTATAATTTAAGGCTTGCCAGGCGTAATAGCACTCTTTGATGCATGTATTTTATATACAAAGTCTTATTGTAATGCTTGTGATCAATAAAGATGTTCACTCAGGCATGGAGTAAATTTGTGAACTATTAATATTTTATTATCTGTTTCCCTAAATCATAGTCTACTCCTGCCTCAATAAAATGTTTTTTCCAGATTTTTTCATACCATATAAATAAGGATTAAGAGCAAAATAAAAATAAGAAGTTTCCAAGATAACTCCAAAGATTATAATGCAGAATTCAGATGTAGCATGAACTTCTTCATATTTACCTGAATGTGGATCTGTTGAAAGTTGTTTATAATTCATGATAAAAGCTGAGAAATGCATCTAGTTGCAAAAGAGTCATCCTTATTTTTTACTATGCAAGAATTTATTTTGAAAGTACCAACCTTAAATACCTGCTTAAATCTTTCTCTATTTCGGACCCCTTTTCAGCATTTGCTCATAGCTTACCGATTGAATAAAAGATGTCTAGAAGGAGGGAAAATCTAGAAGATATCATGCTGCCATAGTCTTCCTCTTATTACCGCTCCTGTGATCCTGAATAGGAAAAGAATGAAGGACACATGGAGGGGATCAAAGCTTCAGAGACTTCTATTGCTTATTGACTCCTTTCCATGTTACTATGGCAGAGCTGTGAATAAAGCAGAAGTTTGGCCAGATGATCTCTTGACTATTATATACAGAGGGTGTTGACCAAATCTTGGATGAAGAACAAAAATAAGGCACGGAGGTAACATGGAAGATTAAACATTGCTAAAAGAAGATTGTGTCAGATTAGCCTGCTAGATTCTTTTGCTCTTCTAAACAAAAAAGAGTGCCTCTGAAGATTTGGACTTTGGTGAATCCTTTGATTCCATAGAGCAAGAATTTTAGCTGGAGAAGGTAGAAATTGTAAAGAGGTTAGAGTACAGGTGAAAGTGCAAACAACAATTAGTTGTGTAAATGGCAATTAGTTGTCCATGAAAGGGGAAGTGTTCATCTGGAGGAAGGTTACCAGCAGAGTTCATTACAGTTTAGACTTGAGCCCTCCTTAAAATGATCATTATTGAGCATAATACAAAAGTGTGAATGTGATAATAGCTCAGAGTTGGAAGACATCTTTTGTTCAGAGAAAAAGCATGGTATCTCACAGAAAGAAAACCTGGATGCTACAAAGGACTGGACTAATCAGAACTTTTGCTGTGAGCTGAGGGTCATCACAAAAGGCAAAGAACACAACAGGGACTGTGAATCGCTGGTGTGATGTTACCATGCAGAGAGAGGGCATTCAAGGGTGCATCACCTGAAGAATTCCCTGTAGAGAAAGTATGTTTATACCATTGTAAAACCGCTTGCCGAGAACTCATCTAGCATCCAAGAAAATGCAATTACTTTTGATCATGTAAGATCAGGGCTAATACATTCCTTGAAAGTAGGGAGACCCCCTTCTCATGACAGGAGATTAAAGGACCTTTTGTTCACCTTAGCAGACAAAAAGCTGGCCAGGGATGTAAATATCAGTGAAGAGAGAGAACCACCAATTCAACAGAAAGCAACTTACACCTGAAAACAGAAGGATGCTAAGCATCATGTTCTGGAAGAGCCTTTCAGCAGAGCAATGGGGACACGGGACTTTAATAAAGCAAACAGGGCTCCTGCCCAAAGATTGTATTCTGTTTCTGCTCATCACGTCATGGAGGTGGCGCTGATGATTCAGAAGAGCTCTTTGTATGTTCTTCTCTATAGAAAAATGTTAAGGAAAGACTTGTGAGGCTACAATGGCAGCCATCAAATAATTCCAGTGGTAGGTGGTAAATTGGAAGAGATGAACATATTCACACAGTAAACCAAAAAAAGAGACTTTGGGGTTTTCTTAGTTTACTCTTGGGAATAAGGCCAAGGGAGTTAAACACACGCAGCGGAAGGTGGAATCCAAACTTGCTTATTATATTCCTGTATTTCAGCCTCTGTTCTGAGTACAATTCCAAGATTAAATATAGGCTTCTCTGGATTCAATCAATGCTTCTGTGCCTTTAAGATCTGTAAGATCTCTCTGGAGAGACACCCATTCAGACTAACTGACTATGCAGCCTTATCTTTTAGTACCTGGCTTGAAAGGGCTTAGGTTAGAGTTTGGGTACTGATTCAAAAGACAGAAAAATCAGTAGAAATCGTCCTATTAAAACTGAAAAGAAAATGAAACAAGTTAGCTCAAGGACTTTGCTGAAGTTAATTATCCAAAGAAATAAATTGAGAGGAGCTGCATTGTTTAGTTCTTGAATTAAACAATAGTTCTATCCCTTGGAAAATATTTTTAGTGGTTTAGCAAATCCTACACACAGACGGTTAGAGAATATATTTAAAGGGAAAAAAAAAAGCCCAAGATGTCCCACTGTGAGTGAAATTTGATTCCATCATTCAGTACTGCTGTTTTCTTAAAATGTTGTTGGGTCTGCTGTGGAGACTGGCATCAAAATGCATGTCAAAATATGTAGGGGTTTCAAATATGTGTTAGATATTGTTTTGGGCTGATTTCTTTTGACATCCAGCTGTGTTTGTGTTTGGGAGCAAAGTTTGAAATCAAGGGTCATCTCTGCAGGCAACTGTGCTGGGAAAAATTAACTGGCATAGTAAGCGGAGAGGGTTTGAGTGAAATACCATTCACAGCTGAATGGGAATACTTTAGGCTGGTTACAACACAAGAGTGTCATAATCTGAAAATATTTCTTAACAGAACATATGACAAAGGGACTGTTTTCCTTAGGATATTAATGAGTAACAAATTTATAAGCTTCCCCCGCACTCCCATTTCAACAAAACCCAGATACACCAGGATGCTGGCTGGGGAGAATGACTAAAAATATGAACTTCACCTTAAGCCCCCAGTGCTCCAAAGACACATCAATTTGACTTTTCTCATCCTTGTAGAATTTATTAAATGCTAGGAATTTAGATGGTTACTCAGACCAGAAAAGACTAGATTTTGTCTAGAGTTCAGATATGAATAAGAAAAGCTTTGGGACCCAAACTCTAATAGAATTCAATTCAAACTGCTAAGACATGTATTGAAAGTGTGTGCATAGGCCCGTATCGGCCTTCTGGTTTCTGTACAAACAAATGGCCAGCGTGTAATGTCTTAGCAAACCCAAATTCAGCCAAACAACCAGTGGGAATTTCTGCCATATCTTGTCTGTGACTTCTGACAACCAGGCCTTCTGGCTGCTCTTCCCTACTTTCTTTCTTCCTTTCTTTCCCTATGGCAAAGGAAGAGCATAACTGCCAAGGATTGACTCTGTATTCTCCCCATGCCCATCAGGACCGCCGAGCCAGCATGACGTTTGGTGGTAATTCACTACAGCTGTAGGTCAGCAGCAAACAACCACTCCAGAGGCAAGAGGAAAACGGAGATGAATTGCTTCTGTGATCAGCTGCCTTCTGGAACTAGACTTCATGCAATGCAGCCTCCTGTGCCGCTAGTGCCTACAGGCATACTCTAACCCCTAAACAGATGGCTGGATTTGCAAGCTGCTGCGGATTGTCTGTTTGCAGGTGTATGTGTTAAGAAAGAGGTTACGGTGGGTTTGATTTCTATGTATTGCAATGAATAGGAAAGTATGTTTCTTATTTTGTGCATATTTAAGGAAGTCACACTTGGAACTTTCCTTGTAGGGAGTAAGGTAATGACAAGTCAAAGATTTTTTGTCTTCACACCCCTGATGTGGAAATAACTATAGTAGGTCACACCCAAAGACTGTTTACTTCCGATGTCTGCTTCTTGCAGCAACCGTAATTGAAGTTTTTTAAAAATGCATAAAATCATACTGAAAGGAGAAGAGGGAGAATCTGATACATAAAACAGTCTCTTAGTCATTGATGAAGACTGACTGAGATCTGCTCTTCTAGTTCTCTTTACTGTTGGATATTAGTAACTACAATTAGAATTACTTATATACTTGCATATAAATTTCCATCGCCTCTTTGCTTTCTGTGCAAGCCATATTCCAGTGTGGGTGGGATGCATTTGAGAGAGTCACCCTGGCACCCTTTTAACCTCATAGTGAGTAATAGGCTCGTTAGGGTGCAATGCCTCTGCCCCACTTCAAGCATGTAGAGCAGGGTATGGCAAATTGTTCTACAGAATTGCCTTTTTTCCCATTGGTTAAAATTACTTTAGATGATACATGCAGATGTAGACCCTTACACCGTAAATATCTACATTTGCTCAGATGAATCCCATTTCTTTTGACAATGAACTTTGGTTACTGTATCAAAATGTTTGCATAAATGCCAGTACATAAAAATGGGTGAATGGTGGCTCTGATCTGTCTGCCGAGCCACTTAAAGTTGTTCATTGAAACACAGCAATTATACTTGAGAACCAGACTACTTGAGAATTAGGCCAGCTCTCTGGCTGCAGTAGCAGCCACGTCCACGTGCTTCTGGGAAACAAGCAAAAAAAATCAAGAAGCTGACAACTGTAAAAGACAAAAAAAGAATTTCCTAATCACAATTTGACTTAATTTCACCTTGAAGTTTGAGGCTTCTCCCAGGTTCAGGAGCTTTTTAATTAGTTCTAAAAAATCTTATAATGTATGTGAATATTCTTCCTACCCCTATAAATTGTCATTTCGTCTTGTACTCCCAGTAAACACAAGGCTTTTGTAATAGCCTGTTACTACCACTCCTTGAGTATTTGATACGGAAATGAACATGTGTAACCTATGTCTGCTATACTGGCCACATGCTAGCATACATCAGTTTATGAAAATGCAGATAACAAGATCACTGTATCAGTTTTTGGTAGATGAGGCTTAATTCATCAACTTGCTAAGCAAGTTGATTCCAGCCCAGAAAAACATTTATACAAATTCTTAAATCAGTGATTCCCAGCCTCCGTCATTTGTAGTGTCTTCAGAAATACCACCTCTGTGATAAATACTGAATAGCATTTATGGTCTCACATTTCTTTGCTGTTCTCTGAAGGGTCTTTAGAAGTCACAGATTTCCAAAGGTGTCAGGTACCACACGTTGAAAATCATTGTCTTAAATGAGGCAACCCTGTTCACCTAGCCACATGGTTATGTGTTTTAGTAGGACAGCTATTCTACCGCAAACCATTCAGAGCATTTAGAGTATGTGTGTAACAATGTATGATACAATAAAGCCCCACTGCATTTAGTGTGTATAGGAATTTCTGCAAATCTATATAATTTCTAATGTATAATAATATTTTACTTTATTTGTTGTTTACAAATTGAAAAGTACAGTCTCTGGTTCAAGTTTTTAACCTTTTTCTTCATGTCAGCATTTGAAAAGCCTAAACCACTAGTACAACATTGCTAGAGAAGAGATAGAAGTGAGATTTAAATGTATTTTGTCTTTTTTTTTTTTTCAATCTGGGGTGGCTGATGACTACTATCTGTGTAGTTTTTCTATTCATTAATATGTCAATTGAATTTCATTTATTGATTGCTAAGGAAAAATCTGGAGGTTTTAATTTTATTTTACTCATGTTAATCAACGCTGCTTCCTAAACACTCAGTTCACAACCTTGCAGTACATAAAAGAAATTGCACGTCCTCAATGGGTCTAGACTTTTATGGCCATAGAATACTGGGAAACTCCATGGTTTGGAGGCTACACGAAAATAGTGTCAGTTTTTATTCTTCTTGTTCTCCCCCAGCTGAGGGGGTGTGTGTGGAGGGGAGGATATAACAGAAAGATATCTGAAATGTTATTCATTTTGTTCAAAACATAAACAGCAAGTGGGGGATTTTGAAAGTGCTCGGTGTTGGTCTAAACATTCTCAGTTCCTACAGAAATGAGTGGTAAAGCTCCTGTTGACTTCAACAATGCATGGTTTTAAAAACACCACCTTTGGCTTTCTTTATAATAAGATGATAGAGTTACAGCCAATCCACAGTACATATGGTCTCCCAAGTTCATTGCTTTTTCGGAATCATTTTTGCTATACAAATCCAAAAGCCAAACGCATGGCTACATCCCAAAAAAATAGAGAATGTTGCTTTCTATATTTAGAGGTGATCATGTTATTATTTTTAACTGCTTCATGATATGACTGTACAGCTCAGGATTTGGCCTCCTTGTTTTCCAAAAGTCTCTGCGTTGTTGTAATTATATGTCTCTAGTAGGAAGTCTTATTAAACTGTTTCTCTCTGTTTCTATCCCAGTGCTTCTGCCAAGGTGCTCTGCACACAGCTTTTCACGCTGTAAAATACCTGATTAAAATGAGCCTATCTTCACTTCTTCATCTACTTAGCCAAATTTCCTGGATAAAGAAACTAAATTTCATAGGTTTTGTCCCCAGAGTAGGTACACATAATGTGACAGAGTAAACTGTTTTCCGTTTAGAGCACCAATGCCAGTGTATTTATGGATAGCAGTTGAAAAGGTGAAAAGGAATCACCTGTGACTCCATTTGTTACAGTATTTACGTCTATAAATGTTTAGCTCCAGCTGCTAATCTTTGCCTGTGTGTGTGATATCTGGGCAATAAAAACTAAATACAATGTACTCCCCTTGATATAATTTGCATCGGTTATACACAGCTCTTTTAATAGTTCAATGGCTTCTAGGTTTATATTAATTTCAAGTGAAAAGGAATCAATTGTTTACATTTCTTCACATTTTGCTATGTTTGAAACATAGAACTATTAATAGAAATAAAGAGAAATTGAATTTCCCTCCACTCTGGGTTGTTATACTGGGATCCTCTCCTGCCAGAGAAGCATAGCACACTTGCTTAGTAGCAAGGGGCTTGAAATTTCTGATAAACAACCTAACCTGCACCTGAGGACAAAGACTAGCTTGAACATAAGCAGAATCATTGCTCTGGACTGCCTTAACAGCCATGGAGAGCTGTGCAGGGGACAATTCTCTCAAAAAGTTTAAATTTAGGTGTTTCAAATCGTTTTCCTAGAGAAGACCAGCCTTTTGACTACGAGGAGACCAAACATCCTGAGCCTAAGGTTAGTATTTTAAAGGCATTTTTAGCTCTATCCTGTGTAGGAAAGCATCCATTACTGTCTGGATTCATAGCCATAAGCCTCCATAAGCCTGGAGTCAGTTGCTATAGTCAGCCAACATGGCTGGCATGCGAGACCTGCTGCTTTCAGAGCAGCTTTACCTGGAGGTGACAGCACTCCTCTGCCCTGTGCTAAATTAGCTGAGAGAGTTAAACCAACCCTGACAATAAGGCAACAATAGCAGTATGCAGAAGAACTGCCTTCTCTGAAGAGTTTTTATTTGTGTAAGGAGGTAGGCACATCCCCCACTGGGGAACTTCAGCCATTTGTTGGGTCACTCTCTGCAGAATCAGAAGCTTTCCAAGTCCTTGCAAGCAGAAGAAAGACCTGAGCATTCCATGTGCATCCTCTAAACAACAAAGATATTGGTCAGGGTCTTTGATAAGTGGGAGGCCCAATGGAGGACACATACAAGATACTGCACCTGGAGGCAAGCCAGGCAGGCAGACACCTCTTTTGACATTGTCTAGGTTTCAGCACTTTCAAGGCTAGTTTTTAAAGGATTTAGGTGCTTATCAGGGTCATCGAGCATCAAATCCTTTTTGGATCTTTGCCTTTCAGAGCAGAGTCTTGGTGTATTTTCACTAAGGGAAAAATTTTTAATAATTTATATCAGCGGACAAGTTAGCACTAATCTGAGATAAAGATCCAGAGAACACAAAACAGACTCTAGTTTTCACATGTCAAGCAAACCCTATGGGGAGTTACCTCACCTAACAAACTATTTTAAAACTTCACAAATGCCCTGCTCTCACTAAGGCCATATTTTGCATGAATCAACAAAAGGAGTTAAGATAAAGCATGACTTTCCCCCTCCCACTTCCACAGAGAAGAAAGAATGTGGAGGGATGTAAGAATCATCGAAATCATAGAATCATAGAATGGTTTCGGTTGGGAGGGACCTTAAAGATCATCTAGTTCCAACACCCCTGCCATGGGCAGGGACACCTTCCACTAGACCAGGTTGCTCAAAGCCCATCCAACCTGGCCTTGAACACTTCCAGGAATGGGGCATCCACAACTTCTCTGGGCAACTTGTTCCAGTGCCTCACCACCCTCACACTGAAGAATTTCTTCCTTATATCTAATTTAAATCTACCCTCTTGCCGTTTAAAGCCATTACCCCTTGTCCTGTCACTACATGCCCTTGTTAAAAGTCCCTCTCCAGCTTTCTTGTAGGCCCCCTTCAGGTACTGGAAGGCTGCTATAGGGTCTCTCTGGAGCCTTCTCTTCTTCAGGCTGAACAACCCCAACTCTCCCAGCCTGTCTTCATAGGAGAGCTGCTCCAGCCCTCTGATCGTCTTCATGGCCCTCCTCTGGACTTGCTCCAACAGGTCCATCTCTTTCTTATGCTGGGGGCCCCAGAGCCGAATGCAATACTCCAGGTGGGGTCTCACCAGAGCGGAGTAGAGGGGCAGAATCACCTCCCTCGACCTGTGGGTCACACTTCTTTTGATGCAGCCCAGGATAAGGTTGGCTTTCTGGGTTGCAAGTGCACACTGCCAGGTCATGTTGAGCTTCTCATCAACCAACACCCCCAAGTCCTTCTCCTCAGGGCTGCTTTCAATCCATTCTCTGCCCAGCCTGTATTTGTGCTTGGGATTGCCCCGACGCAGGTGCAGGACCTTGCACTTGTTCTTGTTGAACTTCATGAGGTTTGCATTGGCCCACCTCTCAAGCCTGTCAAGGTCCCTCTGGATGGCATCCCTTCCTTCCAGCGTGTCGACCACACCACACAGCTTGGTGTCGTCAGCAAACTTGCTGAGGGTGCACTCAATCCCACTGTCCACGTCAATGACCAAGATGTTAAACAGCGCTGGTTCCAATACCGACCCCTGAAGAATGCCACTAGTCACTGGTCTCCACTTGGTCATCGAGCCGTTGACCACAACTCTTTGAGTGTGACCATCCAGCCAATTCCTTATCCACCGAGTGGTCCATCCACCAGATCCATGTCTCTCCAATTTAGAGACAAGGATGTCATGCAGGACATGACAAATATTTTGCACAAGTCCAGATAGATGACGTCAGTTGCTCTTCCCATATCCACCAACGCTGTAACCCCACTGTAGAAGGCCACCAAATTCATCAGGCACGATTTGCCCTTAGTGAAGCCATGCTGGCTGTCACCAATCACCTCCTGATTTTCCATGTGCCTTAGCATAATTTCCAGGAGGATCTGTTCCACGATCTTGCCAGGCACAGAGGTGAGACTGACTGGCCTGTAGTTCCCCAGGTCTTCCTTTTTTCCCTTTTTAAAAATGGGGGTTATATTTCCCCTTTTCCAGCCAGTGGGAACTTCACCGGACTGCCATGACTTCTCAAATGTGATGGATAGTGGCTTAGCAACTTCATCCGCCAGTTCCCTCACGACCCACGGATGCATCTCCAACCCATGGACTTGTGCACCTTCAGGTTCCTTAGACGGTCTCGAACCTGATCTTTTCCTACAGTGGGCTGTTCTTCATTCTCCCAGTCCCTGCCTTTGCCTTCTGTGACTTGGGCAGTGAGGCTTGAGCACTTCCCGGTGAAGACTGAGCCAAAAAAGTCATTGAGTACCTCAGCCTTCTCCATATCCCGGGTAACCAGCTCTCCCGTTTCCTTCCGGAGAGGGCCCACATTTTCCCTAGTCTTCCTTTTATCACCGACATACCTATAGAAGCTTTTCTTGTTGCCCTTGATGTCCCTGGCCAGATTTAATTCTATCAGGGCTTTAGCTTTCCTAACCTGATCCCTGGCTGCTTGGACAGGAATTTCTGTGTACTCCTCCCAGGATACCTGTCCTTGCTTCCACCCTCTGTAGGCTTACTTTTTGTGTTTGAGTTTGTCCAGGACCTCGTTGTTCATCCAAGCAGGCCTCCTGGCGATTTTGTCTGACTTCCTCTTTGATGGGATGCATTACTTCTCAAGGAGGTGATCCTTGAACATTAACCAGCTTTCTTGGACCCCTCTTCCCTCCAGGGCTTTATCCCATGGCACTCTACCAAGCAGATCCCTGAAGAGGCCAAAGTCTGCTCTCCTGAAGTCCAGGGTAGTGAGCTTGCTGTGCGCCCTCCTCGGTGCCCTAAGGATCTTGAATTCCACCATTTCATGGTCACTGCAGCCAAGGCTGCCCTTGAGCTTCACATTCCCCACCAGCCTCTCCTTGTTGGTGAGAACAGGGTCCAGCATAGCACCTCCCCTCGTTAGCTCCTCTATCACTTGGAGAAGGACGTTATCATCAACGCATTCCAGGAACCTCCTGGATTGCTTATGCCCTGTCGTGTTGTCCCTCCAACAGATATTGGGGTGGTTGAAGTCCCCCATGAGGACCAGGGCTTGTGAACATGAGACTGCTCCTATCTGTCTACAGAGGGCCTCATCTGCTCGGTCTTCCTGGTTGGATGGCCTGTGGCAGACGCCCACTATAATGTCACCTGTCCCTGCCCTTCCTTTAATCCTGACCCATGAGCTCTCCGTCAGCTCCTCATCCATCCCCAGGTGGAGCTCCATGCACTCCAGCTGGTCATTGACATAGAGGGTGACACTCCCTCCTCGTCTCCCCTGCCTGTCCTTCCTAAAGAACATGTATCCTTCCATTCCAACACTCCAGTCATAGGAGCCATCCCACCACGTCTCCATGATGCCAGCAAGATCATAGCCCTGCAGGCGTGTGCATGTCTCTAACTCCTCTTGTTTATTCCCCATGCTACGTGCGTTTGCATAGAGGCATTTAAGTTGGGCCCCTGATGAAGCTGTCTTACTGGCTGGAGTGGCTGGAGTTCCTTTCTGCTGCTCTTCAGGCACTCTCCTGCTGACCTGTGATCCTTCTCCAGGCTCTGGGCAGCTATTGCTGGCACTGGCATCAAACTAGTAGGAGTGGGATGGATTGAGGTTCCCCTCTTCCAGCAACTTTAGTTTAAAGCCCTCTTCACCAGCTTGGCAAGTCTATGCCCGAAGATGCTCTTCCCCTTCTCGGACAGATGGACCCCATCAGCCCCCAGTAGACCAGGTTTCTCAAAGCGAGTCCCATGGTCTAAGTAGCCAAACCCTTGGCTGTGGCACCAGTCCTGAAACCATTTGTTGATTCGCCAGATTCCACTGGCCCTTTCAAACCCCTTCCCTTTGACTGGGAGGATTGATGAAAAAAACTACCTGTGCTCCAGAGTCCCTTAGCCCCGCTCCCAGGGCTCTGTAATCCTTCTTGACATTCCTCAGACTGCTCCTGGCTGTATCACTGGTGCCCACGTGAAACAGCAGCAGCGGATAATAGTGGACTGTACAAGGCTTGGTAGCTTCTCGGTGACATCCCTGATACGAGCCCCCGGTAAGCAGTACACCTCTCTAGAGGTTGGCAAATGGGCGCCTCCGTAGCTCTCGGAAGAGAGTCACCTACTGCTATCACCCATCGCCTTTTCTTACTTGTGCTGGTGCTATACGGGGGCAGATGGGGCTGCCTTACCCGGCTCCAGCGTCTCTCCTGGTGTGACGGGTTTTTCCTCTCCAGCCTGCAGAGCGGTGAAGCGGTTCTGCAGGGGCACCTCAGGCTTCGGGGGAAGTCTCTTCCTCCTGCTGGTCCTTGCCGTTGCAACCATCCATTCTTCTGCATTATTGGCCCCCCTCCTTTCTGTGTGTACCAGTGGGGGGAGGTTTTGGCCGTTTGGCCGTGGGCTGTGGGTCCATTGCAGGCTGCGCTTGGAACCAGCTATCTCACTCCTTCTCCGCCTCCCTGGTGTTACGCAGCCCTCTCACCGCCTCCTGCAGCTCAGCCGCCTGCTGCAGGTCCTCCCCCCGGGCACACCTTCTGCAGGCGGGTCTGCCGCCTGTCCCTGCCCCAGGGGAGAGGTCTAGGCACTTCCCACAGTCTGAGGTCTGCACCGCAGCCTCCTCCTTCAGCAGCTCCGTCTGGTGGAGGCGTTGGCCACCATTGGGGTGGATGGTGCAGACCCCCCAGCCGGCGCTGCAGCCTTTGCTTTCAGACGAGTGCCCGCCATTCTGCCTTGAGGGTCAGGTAGGGTGAGTGCCCTTGCCCTGGGCAGATGGTCCCAGAACGGTGCCCGGTTGCTGGGTTATGTGTACGCCCAGTGTCCCGCTCGGCCCGTGGGATGCCCCTCCTTCGACGCGGTGCCCTCCCTGCGCGCCCTCCCCCGCGAACTGCCGCGCCGCGCCCTGGCTGACGCACCACGCCCTGTTGGCAGGGCTCCTGGTCGCCAGTGCTCCCCGGGGCTGCCTTCTGTGGGAGTGGGGGGTGGCCGCCATTGCTCCTGGGCCTGGTCAGGCCTGGTCAGCCGCCCTCGTGAGAGCTGCCGGCTCCTGGTGGGTCTCTGCGCTCCCCTGGGGTTCCCTGGCTCAGGAAACCCCCCTGTGCACCGCGATCCCCCACTCCGCTGCAGAACGCGCTTGTACCGGAGCTGATCGCCTCTGAGAGTTGGTGGCAGTTATATCATGTTTAAATGCCTGCGTTTAAATAATTTAATTTAAAATAATTTAGGTCCATCATTTAAAACACAGTTGTTCCATAGTAAACCTTTTACAATGCCCAGTTCACTTCCAGCATGCTCCTGTCTGGAAGGTGCCCCAACAATTTTGAAGTGTGGCACTTTTCATAGAATCACAGAATAGTTTGGGTTGGAAGGGACCTTTAAAGGTCCAACACATTTCCAAGGGACATTTTCAACTAGATCAGGTTGCTCAGAGCCCCGTCCAACCTGACCTTGAATGTTCCCAGGGATGGGGCATCTACCACCTCTCTGGGCAACCTGTGCCAGTATTTCACCACCCTCATTGTAAAAAATCTCTTCCTTATAGCTAGTCTAAATCTACCCTCTTTTAGTTTAAAACCATTCCCCCTTGTCCTGTCACAACAGACCCTGCTAAAAAGCTTGTCCCCATCTTTCTTATAAGCCCCCTTTAAGTACTGAAAGGCTGCAATAAGGTCTCCCCAAAGCCTTCTCTTCTCCAGGTTGAGCAACACCAACTCTCTCAGCCTTTCTTCATAGGAGAGGCGTTCCATCCCCCTGATCATTTTTGAGGGCCTCCTCTGGATCCACTCCAACAGGTCCCTGTCTTTCTTGTGCTGAGGGTTCCAGAGCTGGACACAGAACTCCAGGTGGGGTCTCACCAGAGAGGAGTAGAGGGGCAGAATCACCTCCCTCAACCTGGTGGCCACACTTCTTTTGATGCAGCCCAGGATACGGTTGGCTTTCTGGGCTGCAAGCGCACATTGCCGACTCATGTCAGCTTTTCATCCACCGGTACCCCCAAGTCCTTCTCGGCAGGGCTGCTCTCAATCCCTTCATCCCCCAGCCTGTATTGATACCGGGGGTTGCCCTGACCCAGGTGCAGGACCTTGCACTTGGCCTTGTTGAACTTCATGAGGTTCACACGGGCCCACTTCTCGAGCTTGTCCAGGTCCCTCTGGATGGCATCCCATCCCTCAGGCATGTCATCTGCAAACCTGCTGAGGGTGCACTCGATCCCACTGTCATTGATGAAGATATTAAACAGTACTGGTCCCAGTACGGACCCCTGCGGGACACCACTTGTCACCAAATGAATTTTTTTTTTTTTTTGAACTTTTACCTCAAGAAAAATCTGAAATGTAAGTACTAATTCTATCACTAATTTAAAACTGATTCTGGCCAATGTTTGGTTTCAGCTTATGCCTCTATATGGCACTTCCCGTATCTTTTGCAATATTTTCTGTTTTACAACCTTTACTGCAAATAGATTTCCTTAAGGATCTCATTACCATTACTTTTGGTTCAATTAAGGGTAATTTGAGGGAAAATGTTCACCACAGGAAAAAAAAAAAAGGATATTTGCTGCTCCTACATGTGACAGACTCCCCTCGCTTTTACTTAGTTTTCCCTGGGAAGATCCTACAGCAATAGTGCTTCAAGACAACACTGGCTCGTGATTTTGGTCACATCAACTCAGATGTCTTTGCAATTACAACTACGAAACCAGGATGGGCTGCAGAACAACATTTCTTTCATTCATGTTTGAAACAGTGGGCTGCTGACTTGTAACACACAGCCAATCCTTTGCCATGCTTTTGGATGGCCTAGGGTATGAATTCACCGTGAATTCATCCCAGTGGAATAACCAGGAGACAAAATAATCTGTATAGTCCTGGCCAAAAACTTTGATCACTTTTGAAGCACCCACAGTTGGAGATTGCCCTAAAATTACACTCAGGAAGCACACTGATGTGCCTTGGGTTGCTAAAGCCCTACGTTAGGCAACAAGAAGTATTTATGACCCTTTTTCATGGCTGCCATCTGAGCATCTCTGAAAAATATCGGTGTCACGCATTGCATTAGGTATCCTGCAGAGATTTCTTGCAGAATTCTCCCATGTTATCAGTGTATTCCTCTTGTTCAGTAACCGGTTCCAGTTCGAGAACTTTTTAACTCTCCAGGCAATAAATTTACCCCTTTTGTGAAACTTTGCTCAATATCCTGTGAGGTTAGCACTAGAATGAGCAATGAACTGTGTATTCAGACTCAATAACTGCCTCATGTAAGAAATTAAAATTATGGCTACCTTCACGATGATTCATTTATCTCATTGGCTTTCCATAAAAACCTTAGGAGAGGAGTTGGATTTTCAGATATTATGGCTCAATTTCTCCCCTTTGCTGACGCAAAAGGGAGGAAGGAATCATTACTGATTTCGGATGGGATAGGCCATACTAAGCACTTTTTAAAGCCCCAGCTCTTGCCCAGTACTCAGTTTCCAACCTTGCCTATTGTCAGCACCTAAGCAGAAGTCACTGTTTATCTGATCACTTCAAAGAGATTTTGGTATGTTGGCATCACAGCATGCAGTTCTGGTTATCCCATGTTAGGACAGAATAAGTACACTACAACTTCAAAAAAAAATTAAGAGGGATGATGTAATTATAAAGTCTCTAAATAGAAGAGAATTGTGAAGGTAACTAGGGAATGATTATTGTTTATTTCCTTGAGTACAAGAAGAGGCCCATCCAAAGAAATGGTGAGACAACAGGTTTAAACAAAATGTGATTTTTTTTTTCTTTATAAGACACAGTTAAAATGTCAAACTCACTGCCATGGGTTATTGTGAAAGCAAAAATAAAATAGCTAAAAAACTTAATAGACAATTTCTCCTAGGAGAGGTCCAAGCCTGGGTCTTTTTTAAAACAAATAATGAACCAGATACAACTGCCAGCTCAAAATGTCCTTAGTTTAATGACTATCAGGATTGGTAGGCTTTACTGAGGCAGGATCATCCTCTACGTATAATGTTTTTTTATTTTTTCTTTTCATATCCAGAGTGAGATGATCTTGATAGATCTATTATGAGAAAAAAGATACAAGCTAGATGAACTTTTGGTGTGACCCAGTGTGACTGCTTTGTATGCTTATGACACACGAAGCTTTTGCTACCTTTGTTTACAAAAGCCTTCCTTATCATGCAATGGAGAAAACCAGCAGAATTGTTTTAAAACTGCTTTGAATACACTTGTGAGGTAGAAATACAAGTCCTTTCTCAGAAACAAGTATAACTGTTAGTGACATGTAGATCAATGCCTGCATTATTTAAAATGTGCATTTGCTCATTGCAAGTATCGGCCTTGAAATTGGCCTCATAATTTCTTCTCTTCTAAATTTTCTGTGTACTCTTGTCTTTGAAGTTTTCCAGGCGACCAAAGTTCTCTGTAAATTTGTTTTGATTTTCTCCCAGACTGTCAGAAATTGGTGAAAATATGAGAAGATATTTTACAATAAAAACCTGAGGCTTAGGCAGGGTTGGCTTTTTAGACACCTTATTTTCCACTTTTCGGAAAGGCTGACCTTGCTGGAAAGGTTATTGCTCACCAGTGACATGCACACGCTGACGAGTGGGTTACAGCATCTGTGACAGGAGCCTGGTTCTGTTGTTTGAGCTGGAGGAACATGATCATAATTGAAAGCTCTTAATTTAACCCCAGCCAAGACAGTGTCAAATAAGCCAAAAGGACTCATGCACAGAGTATGTTGTGTCTATGTGAGTCAGGGAAAACCCCTCAATTTCTGTTACTTTTTAAGTATTCGAGCTTCTAATATTTTTATAATTATACAGCTTGGGAGTTGATTTCTTCTCCCAGTATTTGTGATCCTAATTAAGCCTCGCATTTATTATTAACACTGCATCCTATTTTGTATGGGGGAACAACCTCTGGAGACGCTGTTCTGTTGTGTGTGACACCCGAGGCCTCGCGTCTCTCTAATTATTAAGGCCTGCCTCTGCTCCATTAGGATACTGCCCTGTTTAATCCCCTCTTGCTTTTACAGTCTGGGAATGGTTTCTTTTCGTAGTATTTGAAGTTCAAATTAAGTCTCATGTTTATTAGTAAGTGCACCATTTCATAAGAGAAATACAAGGCCTCTGAGAAAGATCAGAGAGGGCTGTGCTGAGCTGAAGCCACCGAGGGATTCCTGGCAGTGCGGAGGGGGTCGGGTCAGCAGCAACAGTACCAGCAAAATTAGCTTTATAGCCAACAAACAAACCAAAGAAAAGCACATCAGCAAATTATATCCAAGGGCCACAACAAAAGCTTGAAACTTAGAGAGGTGCTTTCAGTTAGCTTTGATAAGTGTGCAAAGAAACTGGGAAGGTCTGAGCGTAGGCTACCCATAAACCAACGGATCATGGCTTTGTGGTCTGTGCATCAGCGGAGGAGAGGACAGGGGCAGTAGGGTGAGTGGCAATGACTATGACTCTCAGGAGGGAAAGCTTTTTATCCTGTCCTGCTCTGTGCAGGGAAATATCACCCTCTGTCACCACTGTGACTACTGTCACAGGCTCATTCAAAGCCCTCAGGACATATCATTGCAAGGTGTGCAAATCAGGACAGCTGCTCTGACAGCCAGGCCTTTCTACATACCCTGCTTTCATGCATGTGTCCGTTATAGGTTTTAACCAAGACTAGCGTAACAGGATCAAAAGAAGCAGTACTGTGAAGTGGTGAACATTGTATTGGCAGCCTGAGCTCTATTGCTGGCTTTGCTATGGGCTCACTTTATGATCATATATATAATTATATGAATGATTTCTTATCCAAACTTGGCTTGCTGCTTTTCTTCCTAATGCCTTTGCCCTGATGTTTCATCATGTTCTAATCAATTTCATTCTGCTGCTGACTCTGTATCTGCCTCTGATATACAGCTGACTCTGTATCTGCTCACAGCTCAGAGACATCAGCTTAAATGCAATAATGAGATGTGACTGCAAAAATAGCACATTTTCTGTGAGGAATCTTCTCCCTGCAGGTGTCAAGATTTCAGTTTGCTTTTTTTCGCAATATCATCCTCAGCCCTGTGAACTCCTGCTTGCCTTACAGATCTGGATTCACTTATCTGTAATGAAACTAGAACAAATGGAAAAAATTTCTTTAGCCACTTGAATAAAAGGACAGCAGTCCTAAAAGGTTGCAGCCATCCGCAGTCTAGATTGGTAGAGATTCAGGCAAACTTGTGATGGCATTGAAACTGAATCACTTCAATTTTCAATAAAGATAATGCAGAGGACAAAGGCAGGATGGCCAGTGAGGCTGTGGAAATAATAAATAACTATGTCAGAGGTAGAAGCAACACTTAAAAAACACAATACTGTCACATCTTGAAGGACCAGATAACCCGCATCTGACCCAGTGTTACAAGTCTAGCAGCAGGGAGTTTTACCTAGATAATTGTTGAGTCTGAGGAACAATTTTGTGACTGGAGCAAACCAGGTGTAGTTCATACAGCAAAACAGGTGTCGTTCACACAGCACGTGGATGAATGCTGAACTGCCCATTGCCAGCTGTTAGCCTGGCCTGAACGGGCCTTGCAGGGCTGCAAAGCTTTTAAATACTAGCCAACGTAAGAGCAGTTAAATGAAGGAAAATGATAAATGAGATAAATATGACAGTTTAGTGAACATAGGCTGTGCCAGACTAACATGATAGCTTTCCTTGATAAGCTAACTGATCTTCCAGACAAAAGAAATACAGCAGATCTAATCTACCTGGAGTTCAGTAAAGCATTTAATATAGTCCCACATGGGACGTTATTAGTCAGGCTACATAAAATGGGAATTAGTGCAGGGAGATAGCTAGAATAAAGGAGACAACCTAATAGGTTGCTTTAAGAGGGAATTACCAGCCTGCAGAGAGGATACCTGTGGATTCCCACAGACATCAGTTTTGGAAGCAGTTGTACAGGTGAAATTTGCTGACACAACAAACCTGATCAGCACAGGGTCTGTCTGCATCATCTTTGACAGCAAAATGAGAGCTTGCCCTGCCCTCAATCCAAGCCAATAGGGTGTAAGCCACATCTGATCTAAAGCTATATAACCAAATAACTGCAGGTCTGATATAATAAATGAGGGAATGAGAGACTTTTACCCATGAGCAGAACCACAAGACATTTGCAAAGGATCTGGTTCACCTTCAGCTGGGTTAGACTGTGGTTAGACCAAGTCCACAAAGGGTTATACAGTTATACCACAAAAGAATAATCAAGATGCAGGACAGAAAGAGGAGGAAGACCTGTAGATTGGAGTAAGAGAGACAGGGCACAAGGGACCTGAGGTCTAGAAAAATTACATTTTGCTATAAGTTGATCTTTATCAGTAGCAAATACAAAATAGAAAAACCTAGGTGCATTATCTAATTCCAGAATGAAAGCAATCCACAAATGTAATACAGCAAGGAAAATACCCTCCTAATTTCAAACACAGCTATATTATTGTGGAATGCTCTACTAAGACTATTGTATACTATGTGCCATTACATTCACAAGGACAAGAAGGATGAGTACAGAATGCTGCAGACAACACTATGAGCACTGCAAATCCTTTCTTCTGGGGGAATTTTTTTTTTTGGTGGCTTCACTAAATGCATGGCCATGTCCTTATTCCTCATTTGCTTACTAAGTTTGCTGTTACAACTTAGATTCTGTATAATGGGTGGAGCTGTGCTTTACCTCCTTCCAGCTAATACTGTTTACTGATAGCATGAGCATTTCTCCTTTGTTTCAGGACAAAGTCACAAGAGTTAATTTAACCTAGAACAGTAAGAGCAAAGTGCTCATCGAATCAGATGCTGATCTCAGCTGGGAGGAGGTAAATGAATTCCATGTGGTAATTTAAAAATCTGTTCCTTATTGTTTCTCAGCTGTTAGTTGTTGCCTCCCAACTGGGCCTGTGCTTGATTCTGTGCTAATTGGACCCAACAAGCATTGGGAAGAAAGGTCAAAGAGCCAAAGCCTTGGTTTGGATTTTGGCCCATGATACAGGGAAGTCATGCTTGCTCTGCTTAGCACCTGGAAAATGAAATGCTTATATGAAGCAGAGGACAAGGTTAGCACAAGAACAAATTGTTTTAACCTGGCCATAAATACGTTTTGGCTGGAATTCTTTCTAAAATACTTCTCATGATCATAGCAGTGGGATTCTGGAAAATCCATTTATGGAAGGGGTTGCATGATACCCCTTCCAGGCAACACCAGAGGACAGGCCCAACGGTTGTGGGCACCCCTTCAAGTTCTTTGTTCTTACCTTTGAGAGAATTACTAAGAAAACTCTGTAATAATCTGTAGCTTAGATCATAATGCATGAGCCAGAAAAAAAATGCAAAACACAGCTTGACTTTTGGTTCCCAGGTGGAGTTTACAGAATTGGCATTTACAACAACCATCTGATCTCATTAGATATGGAAGCCATCAAGAGATGATAAACATGGAATCCCATAGCACCATTTTTTCAGTTACATTTTAAGAGCTCAACAATATTTAATGCCAAGCTGAATAAAAAGGTGCCATTTGAAATATTGCCGTCCTCATGTGTTGACTTAAGGAAAAGTATGAGGATGGTACACACTCCCCCCACATCAAGAGTCATGCAGACCTATTGTTAGCTTGCTAGTAGATATAAGGGCTCAAAGGGTGAACGAGAAGAGGGAATTTAGAAGAGATAATGGGCTTACGCCTCAGCTGTGTAGCAGCCAGTGGCAGGATGACACTGTGTATATGTACAGTTTCCAAAAAGCACTCAGTGCATGTGAACTGCTCAACAAACTCATATGATCTGATACGCTTGTTCAGCCAGCTTCTTTCTGCCTGCCAGGTGGGTTTGTCCATAGTCTCTGATTTCTGTACAACAATCTGGTTTTGTGCATGTGTTTCCTCTTAAGAATATGGCTTCAAGAAATAGTTATTTTCTCCTTAAAGTTTCAAAAGCACAAAATGTTGATACTAAACAGCTTTCAACATTTTCACACATCAGTGTAAACATAAGCATAGGAAAGGTGAATGCATAAGATTTACTGTGCCATTTTTATTTGTATTTAATAAATACTGCTCATAAAAGATAATGCTCACATTACTTGAATAATGTAATTGATTGAATGAGATGGTGAAATAAGAAGGGCCATTAATGACGATCACAGTAAAGTTTTACATTAGTACCCCTCTTGAATTTATTGAATGAGGGAATAGCTGCTCTGTACACCCTTGGAAATCAAAGAGAAGTACTTGGTTTTAGATTGTGTTGCGACCAGAGGATGTACTACATAGCTGATTCCTACTGTACTTCTTGCTGGTCGAGGCAGGATTTTTTAAAGAACAAGTGTCACTGATTTTTTTTTTTTTTAAGGTCTTTTCCTTCCTTTCAGTGAGCAATAGGTAAGGCTGCTAAAATAAATGGATGTCACCAGACATATAAATGGTGCCTTGCCTAATGAGCCCTCTGTGTCTCACTGAACTGAAATGTCTTTTATCATCTCAGTTACTGATGTGGACACGGGTGAAGAGCTGCATTATAAGCTACAGCAACCAGGAGAACAAGTCTGTAGACACATTATTTTCAGCTTGTTCTTTGAGGTGAAATTTGGGGTATAAAATATATATAAACAAAAAAAAATGATGGGCTTATATATATAATATATATAAAGCATCATTTGGAGACTACAGACTGTTTTATCAAGTCAGATCTCCCCTTATATACATTTTAAGACCTGACTGAATCATTAGATCATCTGTTTGGCCTTCAGGATATCAAAGGACACATCATTTCAATATGTTACCCTTTACTGAATCCAAGAAGTTATTTTTGCATATCAGTTGAAAAGATATCCAGCCAATATCAATAGCATGTGCAAATCTTAGCAGTGGTTTTAAAATTTGTGTTGATGTATTCTTATTGATCTTCTCTTCTACATTCTCTGACACAAGCTCAGTGATTTCCTCCTACTGAGCCAATTGATCCTGTAAGAGAGCTATCACCTGATAGATGCCAGGGATAGCTTCCTCTAAAGAAAATAAACAAAACAATACTGGATGCCATGTTATGGGAGGGTCATCCTGGGGATAGGGACAACGAGAAATCACCCTGAAAGTCATTTACAAAGGATCTTCTTGGGAACAGCCACTCAGAGTGGAGTCTAGGAGACAAGAAGAAAAGAGGTGTGCTGAGGGCTTCCCTGAACTGAAGGATCTGGAAGAGAAAAAAGATGAGAAACTTCAGATGTGGTAACAGTTAAGGTATACTGAATCTAGGCAACAGCTAATAGGGTGGAGGAGCTCTTACAAAGTCTGGAAAGCCTTTGAGACTAGATGAAAATTTATGTGGACCCTGTAACCCATTATAGCCAAAAGGGCTGTCTGAAGGTGATGAGTAGTCAGAAGATTCTGAGTAACATCTTATCCTATGGAAGTTAATCATGCTCTGAAGGGTAATAGCGTAGAGAAACAATGCTTGTATTCATTGTTTAATGTGAGAGGGAAGGTCGAGTGAGACAGCACACAGCCCCTTAGCAACACAAGGTAATTCTTCACTGTTTTCCCTAATTATATACCATAAATGTCAGTCACACTTCATGTTACCTGTAGTTAACTGTAATCCAGCTGCATGAACCCAACATAAATTAGCCAGTTTGTATAGTTTGCTGTTAAATATACTTCAGAATAGAGTATATCTGATTGCCGGGGGAGGTGGGGGGAAAGAGATCTGTAATCTCATCCCATAAATCTCACCTTCCTGTCCTGGAGCACTCTTAACCACATTTCTTAACACAAGATCTACATCAGTGTAAAATTTTGTCCTTGTCTGTCTGTTGAATCTTCTAAATCCTTTTTGCTTGTACGGGATGAAAAGAATTCCTCTTGAGGCAATGGCAGATCTCTGCTTGTAAAAATGACAGAATATTAGAAATTCAAGCCATTGGGTGACATGGGAACAGAACTTTTGCTCTAGATTTCCTTAAAAATGAATATATTAGAAAATGTGGTTATCAGCAGGCCATTTATGACCAGAAATATTTTCTTATAACTTAGTGCTCCTTATATCTTTAGATTAGACACTTGTAAAATAGGCCATTATGTGTAATAAAAAGCATTTAATGAAACTTTCATTTGGAGGACACTGAATTCAACAGACTTAACTTTGACACTGACAAATGTCTCACAAGAGATGATTTGCATGGAAACCACTGGGGTCTCATTTTAGTTCCTGTAACAAACCAGAACAGTGATTTTATCATTTCAAAGTCATTTATATTAGCCTGGAGCTACATGACACAATGGCAATGCTTCAGATTGTAGCAGTACATCATCTGCATAAGTGGCATAACTTTCACTGCTGTGATAATCATTCCCAGAGCCTATATCATACATATAAACCTGTTTCAATAGGAGAAAAAAAAAAGTCTAATTGATCCATTATTTCCCAGAAAGACGACTTATCATGTAGCACATGGTTATCTGGGTGGGAAAATGGACTGAAAGGTATGGTATACTGATTGGGTCATCATTTTGCCTACCTTTTAGTAGACAAGATGTTTCTACTGCAATTTTTCACAGTTATGTACAACAGCCAAGTAAGAAACAAATACACTTCACTAATAAATTTATGCCAGGTAATTCACTTCACTGCAAGAAAGAACAATTTGTAGAATCTAATTAATATTCTAAAATGAAAACATTATGTGGTTTGGACAGGCTCTCAATTCAAATTTTTATTTGAAAACAGTTATATGATAGTCAAAGAGACCCACCTAGCTAAAGACACAAGCAAACAAACTAAAAGGGCAAAAAGGAAAATCAATGCAAATGTATAGCCTCCAAAAAGTAGAAGGATCGATAAATACACTCTGATGTTAATACCACAGGGTTAGATTTATTAACCACCTAGACATCTGAGAAAGAATTTATATAAATACTTAACCCCTCTATTATAAGGATTTATATTTGAAGTTAATCTTTGCAAAAGTCTATTACAGTAGGCAGCCTCTTTACTTAAAAATGCTCCCTAAAGCAGTGACATTTCTTGCATAAATCACTCCTAACTGACACAGAAACTGAAACGAGATTTTAAACCCATGATAACAGTTTTCCAAAGCATCTGAATTCTCTTGTAAGAACAATTTAGGTAAAATTTTTCAAAGTTATTTGAGGACCTAAATGCCTCTGATTTCATGGGAGCCAAGAGCTTCCTGTTTTAGGCCAGGGTCTGTCCTTTCTGGAGTGGGACAATGAGAGATCTTCCCAGCAAAACTAGGGTCTTCTGGTTGGTTGGAGACCACAGTAGCAGGCAACAGAAATGGGACAGGCTGTAACTCATTTCCCCTGATGGACCCACTCTTCCAGCATTATCCTAGCAGAGTATGCAGCTTCACATAGTCTTATCTCAGGCCCATCTGCACGGAGCACATATTCTCAATGTCATCACATAAAGTAACTCAGATAAGTTGTTTGTTAGGTAGTCTTCTCAGTATCTGGGCAAATATAAAAATATCAGTCTTCAAAAAAACCTTAAACATAAACAATTACAGAACTGCCTCTGGCCTAAAGAGGAGCTCTGTGGACCAGAGGAGAGTGTAGTCCTTGTGATGGTTTCCCTCAAGCTAAATCCTTAACTGGCTAAATCCTTAAACTCACAGGGTTTAACCACAGCTTTGAAGGGTGCTGACTGAGATAAATAAATAAGACAACTGAGATAAATAAATAAGAACCAGTCCACATTTCAAGTGTATGATGAAAACAAGCACAGTCACACAACACGTATAAAGCCAAGCACCAGAGATGTGGCTTGGGCTATTTTGAGGAGAGACAGCAGAGGGAGGGAGAGGGACTGTTCCGACTTACCCCATTATTATTAACTCCACTGTTAAGTTCTCTCTATTGCATTTATATACTTTCAAAGCTACGTGGATTTTAATGTATTAATTTTTCCTAGTACCTGGGTCTCCCAAGTACTCACGCATGTCTCAGAGCTCTTAAATAGTGGCTATAATCAGTCCAATTGTGGTTTTAACAGTTCTGGTTTCTCCACCTTAACTTAGTAAAAATCGCTGAAAGGATTCTTCAAAAATATTATCCTACCTTGGTGCACGAACACACATGTGAGCAGGTTTGCCACTTACGACAGCCTCTGCTTGAAAGAGATGGATAAGCCAAGGTAACACAGAGGAGGGAGCGATATGTTAGCAGTACTGTCAGGGGAATGTCCCCCATCAACCCATGCGTGTAATCTGCTTGCTCTAGCTATCAGTCATTTTTCCTATGCACCACTCCACAATATTTACTGGAATGAAATCCTGCTTTTAGAACTTCTTATTGTCAGTCACTGCCTCTGCAGAATGACTTCAGGGCTTTTGTGAGCTTTCAGGCCTATGCTGATTTTTACTAGGAACTGGCCCCTCATTTGATGTAGCACAAACTTGTCATTGTAGCTTTTCTTAAGTATTTTCTTACGGAGATATTTCCTATTGACTAATACCCCAATAACACTTTGGCAACTGTGCAAAATATGCATGGCATATCAGGGATCAAATACAGTATTTCTAATCTTGTTTTTATCTTAACTTAGAGATAGAAAGAGCTGGCACCATACGAACCACTGGCTCTGTGGGGAAGTAACAGCTGATTCTCAGACCCACAACAGACTGCATAGCTTGAGACTTTGCATGTTTAAGTATTAACATTACTTACACTATTATATAGAATACTCTGTTATTCAGCAGCTGTAAAAACCTTTAGGGATATCTTGCAATGCTTGCTGAGACAAAGCTGGTTTTGAAGCCAAATGGCATTGTGCCTGAATAAGACCCAAATTTGGACAGATAGTTATACTCCTATAATTCTCTCGGGTTTGCCTCGAGTGCCCACGCTATGAGGTTCAGTACTTACATTAAAGAGGTTTCATTTTGTCAAGGTGAAGGGTGTTCAGGCTGCTGAATATTTTGCTTAAGACAGGATTTACTTTCTGTCTCTCTCCTTTCCTGGTTCCCTGCAGTTTGCCTCCTGCTGACGGATGATCTTTCCCTAGCGAAGGTATTTTTCCCCAAGTGTGAAATTGATTCCAGCTGACAACAGAGTGTGTCAATCACTTCCCACTTTTGTCATCTTCAAAGACTCCTCTTCCCCTTATTTAAATTGTATTTTCATAATTGAAAATTGCTTTCAGATGACTTAATGAATTCCTCCACTCTATTAAAGGCTGAAAGCAAATGAAATACTGCAGCTTTCAGATTAAGTGCATTTTTATAGAGAAGCTTTAGCAGAAGCTTCAGCAACAACAGCAACAAATTTTCTGCATTAAGACATGCCCTCTAAAGAAGCAGAGTTGTAGAAATGGCATTTCCCATCAGCACCCCTGCAAGAAAACAAGTACTAAATTATATTTTGACCTTATGGATATATTTTTAAAGCTTCTGAATTGCTGGAGCTGCCATCAATCTCCAAACAGCTAATGTGACCCATTGATCAACTGAGTTTTGTATTCTATCTGGTTGATATAGTGCTGCATCTTCCATTGTGGTATCTCTTTAGAAGAGGTAAGGCTGACCCTGGAAAGCATAAATGCTGATGGTAAAATATACTATGTAATCTCTATTAGCTATCCACAGTTAATCTTACGATAGCAAGTAGAGAGAGGCATAAACTGTTTTCATATGATGATACCCCCAATCACTGGGGCGTGAAATGCAGATTTGCTCAGCAAAGTAGTAGTTGATAAATACAGCTGAACTATTAAACCATCTGAAGCTTTGCTTTTGAGAGACTGTAGTGCAAATGTCTGCTTAAATCTGTGTGTCATTCATTCATGTAGTTTACTTAAAAGTAGCTTAACTCTTGAGACATTTTGTACAAAAGTGTGAACTACAGTTTCTTTATATTCTAAAAATAAATAGTAGTATCCAGATTTGGAAATAAGAGGTTTTTAAATCTTAATACTGTTTCATTTGATGTTTTTCTTTTTTTAAGAAGCTGGCCAGTGTATTGGTATGTACTGGTGGGCTTCAACACATGGCTAAAAACCAGTATCTCCTGGATTACAATGAGTCAGACTGATTTACCAGACCCAGTTATCTATCTACTCATTCAAATGCAAATTTAGAATAACTCCTCTAAGGCAAATTTAGAATAACTCCTCTAAGGCAATGAAGTTACCCCACTTTTGCCCTGGTATGCATGATGTCAGAAACAAGACTACAGTGTTTATATGCATAAATCCCCTTGCCCTCTTATTGACCTGGAGTTGCATTTTACTTCCACTTTTTTTTATAGTAGTATGGACAGACTATTTGTAGTTGGGTCCCTTTGCACAGTAGACCTCAGCAGTGCATAAAGCTCCACAAAGGGAGAGGGGAAAATGAAGAAAGTGTGTAGGTGAGCAAATGAGACATAATACATACAGCCTGACAAGGACATAATTTTGTTTCCTCTTGAGGCTAGTTTACAATCCCCTGACACAACAGAATTATATTTAGATTTGTAACCTATACTTTGGTAATGTAAACCACCATGGCCTTCAAAATACTTATCTCTGGTTCAAATTATCTGAGCTGAAATGACATTCAAGTACAAAACCCCAGCTCTGTGAAACAGGGAAAAATAGCAGTTATTTATTTCACAGGTTTGTCATAGATAAATAATGGTGTGATAAAAATAGTCTAGGTGCTACAATGCAAAGCAACTCAGTATTACACGCAGTGTTTGGGGAAAAAAAGTTATTCATTTTTCAGATAACGTAAGGTGTATCTGAGCCAGGGCATCCCTGGCATATGACATGAGGTGTTTGAATGATCTGTGGACCAAATTGAGGCTGATCAGTGGTGACACATTGGCTTTGTATTATCTCCCAGTTTATTGCAGAAAAGGTCTAACAAAAAAAGAGAAAAGTTCTGTCTTTTTCTATTAGCTTTTTCTTAAATATCACAGCTGAGATGTCTTAGAGGTATAGCACAAATCTCACAGCTGAGAAGGCTTTAGTGGCTCCAGGCCATCTTTCAGGATATCACTTCTAAGTTGCAGAGTAGTATAATTTAAGGCTGTCCTGCAGTACCATCCACATCAAAACATATTTTTAAGGGAGTGTTAGAGCTGCCTGCATTGGCAAGAGTCCTTCCCTGCTAGGCCTAGAACTTCTAGAAGTAGCAACACTTGAGATAAGGGGTGAGATCCTACTGTAGACATGTCTTACGCAGTCCCTGATGAGTTTCCTATTGCCAGTGCTTCAGCTAAGGAAAGCTGAATTTTGGTTTTCTGCTTGTGAGCAAAGCTGTAGGGTGTTCAGGCCTCCCCATCCAAGATCCACCCAAATTATATGAAGAAAAACTTGTCCTGTGTATTCAGCTTTTCCCTGCTAAGAGTTTCACAGCTCAAAGTCTAGTCCTGATTATGTCTTTGCTCACAAATAGCATGGATGGTTTTCAGAGGCAGACTTCAGAACCTACTCAGTCCCACATATAACTTACAGTATCGACAAATCTGTAGGGGTCCTTGATGTCACTCCAGTCCTTTTGCACAGCCATGGAATGACCACATCAGGAGTGACAGTCCTAACTCATGCCTTTAATGCTAAAGCTCTGTATGAACACCTCAAAATGTTTGGAAGCAGCTCTTTCAGGTTGCTTTTTTGAGACAGACCCTTATGACCAAGAACAACCACAAAAAGCAAGGCGCTTCCTTCTCCAGCAGGCCCATTTTACCTGAAATTCAGAAATGGGAAAATCTGAATTCTTTACAACTCTCATCTATATGGATGTCGGGATTCTGAAAACTCCTACTAAACAAAACCTGCAGACTTGCCTGGAGATAAACCCAGAGGCTTCTGAGAAGTTCCTGTTACTGCTGTGCTGAATGGGGACTTAATTGGCCTGGCACCATGTTACCAGCTAGCCCCGTTCAGCAGCACACCTGATGTGTGGTGTACTGTGCAATAAACGTCTGAGATAAGAATCATCTTAGCTAATTCCAGCCCTTCAGACCTGGTGTCCTGAGCTAGACACCTAAGCTTCATTGACAGAGAAGCAAGAGAGGCATTTTGATATTGTAGTGCCTTCCATTGAGGGGCATGATTGTATGAGATGTGATGGGCAGCTCATTGTTGTGGAAAGCACACATTCCTGTTGCTTTTCATGCCCATCCCAGACATGTGTTTGTGCCTTTTTCTTTGCACTGGTCTTGTACTTAAGTGGATCTTTATTTTTTTCATTAAATTGGAAATGAGTGGCAAGTACTGGATCTGGTCCTGAGACCTTTTTGTTGGGGAGGAAATAAGATGAGAGAGATGTTAGGTTCAGCTCCCTGTGAAACCATGTCTTTAAGCACTTATCTTAGCCAGGGTGAATTACCCACTGGAAGGACCCACAACTCTCCACAGGCTCTGGATGCAATCTTATGTTTTCCTGTTCCTCCTACTGCAAAAGTATCCTTGTTATTTTGAGCTAAGAAAATTAGAAGTTAAATAACACTGTGAAAACGAAAAGTTAATTATAATTTTTTCTACATTCTTTGTTTCAAAATGGATAATGCTTATCTGTCTTTCTAAGTTCTTGCAAGCCTTTTTTATTCTACAGAAGAGTTAAACACTGCAAAATAGAGCTTCTCGAACAGTTTCATTTTATTTAAAGACTTCCTTCTGGCACCAGAAAACAGAAATGTATATAGGCATGGATGGTCACTTGCTATAGACATGAATACGAAGTTAGAGAGGGCAAGAAAGATTATAATGAGAAAAAGCTTTTGAAATAAATGAGTGTGGAAAACTGGGGCAGTCACAAATCATAGATTTTCTTTTGGATTGATGTGCATTGATTTATATATTAGGAAATATTACTTGCACCTCTAGAGAAGAACAATTATAATATGAGTTGCAATGGATGTAGCTTAATTAGGGAAATACAGATAGGATTTTTTCTTAGTCAGAAGCTTAAGGGAGCTCAGGAAGGTAGAAGGAAATATTTATTAATATCATTAAAGCTTTTCATAATCACTTATAGATTACTATAATCGCTTATAGATGCCTCTGGGTGGAATGAAGTTTGGGGTCTTACTACAACATAGGAAATGACATAGTGGATAACATTAGTACTTATCTCACGTATTTTATTCTGAGCCAATGTCTAGTTCAGGTACCTTGAATATGAAGATAAATCAGACCTATACAAGGGAAATTTCTTCCTCACCCCAAAGTAATTATTGGTAGCTATAATTTTAAAATCATATCCCTTTACACATTTATCCTGCAATTACCAGAGAAACCTTATGGAGTTACATGACCTATTAAATTTCATTAGATCTTTTCAACTAATTTTTTCTTAGCTATTACTTTATTACTTTATTTACTTTATATTCTATATTGCACGTACTCCTTCTTGGATGGTGAAAAATAAAAAAATTAGAGAAGTTTTCTAACTGTACAACAACTTTCAAACTAACAAACTTTCAAACAACTTTCATTTACGGCCATGATATCAATAGTGATGTCTATTAATGGCATATTTATGTTGAAATATATACCATTACTATAGATATAAGTACATACTATACTTCCTATGTATGTATATAGCACTTTTTTTTTAAGAAAATTAAATTAGAAATGAAAGGTCCATTACTGAAAATCCTGTACTTACTCCAATTTCTTGCATTACATGTGGAACATAAAGCTACTGAGCTGATAAAATGATTTGAATCATCTTCTTTTCCTAAATGAAGAAAAAATGGTAAAACAAGGAGAAATAATTATCCATGATGCAATAAAATCTCATTGACTTTTAATCTGCATCCTTTCTTCCAATAAATGTATTCCATTTTCCAAATCAGCGGAATAAAAGAGGACATATCTTAACTGCTATCTAATTTTAAGGCTAGGCTTAGATGAAGATAACATTGTTTTAGTATCCTTGTATGCATCATCAGCAAACTCCCAATGAAGGCCTCAAGGCATTTGGAGACAGATTCTCTTCTCATTTACACCACAGCAAACTCCATTCATGAAAATTAATGGAAAAGAGAATTAGCCTGCTGAGGCTAAATCCAGTTTATGAAAGGCTGTTAAACCTGACAATATGAATTTATTTCAGGATGAAACTCATTAGATGCTATTTCAATCTGATACAAACTATTTATAAATTAGTTTTTCTCTCTTTGTATTTTATTTCTTATTTAAAAAAAAATAATTTTAATATGGATAGCTACTCTAAAAGCTATTCATTTAGAGAAAGACAAGAAAGTCATGTCTGTCTTCTTTCACACTCCGGCAAAGGATATTCTGCAAAGCAAGTTTAAGAAACAGCAAGAAATGACATAAATGCTCATTCATTCTCTGAGAATATGGTATCAAATGCAAAGTTACTCCAATCCATTCTTCGTTCAGTTCAGCATAAACTATTGTATTAAGTCAAATTATATTTGAATCCAACCTCCACTTGTTTGGAGATTGGATGCATTGTATCTAGTTTTAACTAGGACTGGAACTTCTACACAGCTAAGCTTTAGACTCCCTTATTTTAACAGCGAGAGAGGGACAGGTACCTCCTAGAGATGCTGGTTGACCCTGCCTTAAATATGTTTTTTTAGGAGGGGCCGTACTGCCTGCTAGAGGTGTCTGTTTCTCCCTGCTGTGTGCCTAGACAACTAGTTTAGACTACACACCTAACCAAAGTCAAATGAGATTAATCCAACTGTTAATATTTTTTCCTTGAACTTGCAGTCTGCAGCAGTTGGAAATTACATCAGAAACAGGAAATTCTTCTGTAAGATCAAACAAAATGATCTCTACTTTAAGTGACATGCATGTGATTGCAAAGATTAGACACTAGAAATCAAATTAAAAGATCTTTAAAAACACTCAAGATTTCAAAGTTGATCTTACAGTTAATTTATTGAAAGCAAATGAGAATATCTTTTAAAAAGCCTCAAGATTTCTAAGTTAGTCTTACAGTTAATTTGGTTTTGCTCTCTGGAGCTTGATTTTCAAATGAGGATTTTCAATAGGATTAACATGTGGGACTGACAGGATAACAGCTTCCAACCACAATATTTCTAGTAGTTAGATGTTGGGGGATTCACCCAGTCTTTCTCTTTTGTTTTGCTGGAATATTACAGCATAGAATAATGAGAAAATGAGATTGTGTTGGATAATTAACCCTGGCAATATAGTAAATTCAGGAAGACTACGGATCCTCTCTCTATTACTTTTATCACCATCTGAAATCATTGATTTAACTCAGAGCTTGTTTGTTTTTCTCCTGTAGTCAATTAATTTGCCACTAATAGCAGGCAGAACACAAGAACTGATAGAAAAGAGTGTGAAAGGGGATTTATATGCCCATAATTCATGTCACTGAAAGCACACTAGAAGCTCAAGAGCTTCTCTTAAGGAGAGATACAATTGTAAGTGTAATAGTGTAATTGACCACACATTTACCCTTGTTTAATAAAATTTGGACAGACACAGAATAGCACATTTGACTGAACGTACATGGTAGAGTAATTACATTGAAGAGACTAAATGTAAGTCAGAGCTGGGAAGTAATGAATACAGAGCATTTAATTATACTGTAAGCAAACACATTAAAGCTTGCCAAGAATGTGAAGGTGAACATTGGGTGATTCAGCAGGACAGTAAAATTGCAAATGGAAAGCATAGAGGATGCACAGCTTTCCAACAATGTAAGAGAAGGATTTTTAACAATATAAGCTCTTGGGATCAAAACAATGCATCAGATCAACCTCTGGATAAATTATATATTCCACATTTATCCACAGTCTTCCTAATTAAAAACTTTGTCTCTGACATTACTGGAAAATGACATATTCCTTCTGTTTGCCATTTAGTAAAATTTTATTGTTTTCAAGATACTGTTGCTCTGTCATGTTTATATTTTGTTTGGTCAAGATTCACCCAGCCTGAATTCCAGAAATCCTGCAACTGAGTCACTCCCCACTTAAAGCTTAACACTGTGGACTACTTTTGTTCCCTCTCAAGTGACAGCAGACAAGATGTCTAGATGTCTGTGTGTCTTTAGAGAGCATGAATGCCAGGAACTTCTCATTGCCTTAAGTTAGGCTCTGCCCTTCCTGTCCGTTTTCCCTTATGAATCTGAATTATGGTCTTTTCCTGTTTTAGGGCCAAGTACAAAAAGTGAAAGGGATGAAGGAGGAAGGGCGAAGCTACAGCTGCGGGAGGTGGGTCTGAAGGGAAATAAGAGTAACCTATCCAGTGTAACAGATCAGAAAAGAAAAAATGAGAAAGACTGAGTAAGACACAAGGAAGGAACATTTCTGTGGATTATGTATTAAAATGAGATCAATGTTCAGACACAACCTCACTTTTGGGATAATCTTTATTTTGGCTCTCTTTTGCCCTACTAAGCTAAATCTGTCTGCAATTGTCTGTATAATACTTCCCAAAACCTTAATTTTTCTCTACTGATAACACCAAAATTCTGCTTGTGCCTTATTTTAGCTTCATGACCTGTAGCTTTACTGCTCTCAAGTCCGAAATATTGCTGCTAAATTAATCTTTCTTATTACTTTGTTGGTTGTAGAGTTGGTTGGGGAAAAAATGAAAAGAAGGGGAAGAAAGCTATTCATCAACAAAGTCAGGTTGCCACAAACCTCCATGATCTCTTTTCTTTTCTACCGTCTTGCATCGTGAAAATCTATAGGTCGATTGAAGGATAGCAGATGGGATCTGACCAGAGTCAAATCCAGGAAGATCATGGGAACCCTGTGGTGTAAGGAAAATGGATTTCAGTTGCAAAGTGACACCTAACCAAACTTCTCAATTCTTAGGTGGCCATGAAGTCATTGAGTCTTTAATATTTCATAAATAACCCAAACTCAAAAGAACTCAACACACACTTCTCACAGATTTAAATATTTGCTAATGACAGTTTTCTGCTGAAACAACTCTCACACAAAATGTAAGACTAAGTCACCTATTGTCCTCTTTAAGACATGGGACTAAGAACTCAGCAGATCTGAGTCCTGGTCCCCAGTTCTGCCACTGACAAACTGAATCTTTGGAATTGTCACTTCATGCCTCTGAACCTCTTTTTCATTTTCAGTCTGTCTTCTCTATAAGAATGAAAACTTTCTGCAGCAGTGATCTACTGAAAATGCCTTATATATGTAGACAATGATCTCTAGTGGGCATTTATGTGTAACATAGTGAACTAATGAAAAGTGCTCCTCAGCTATCTTGTTTCTGGGAGCTCTTGAGTACTCATTTTCAGCCCCAATTTCCCTGCGAACCTTGGTTTAAAGGGAATGGAGTAATTAATTACTTAGTCACATGTAAATGTTCTACATCCAAACAATGTCATCTGGGTGCATTTTTCTGAGCTGCCTTCTATCAACGCCATTGTAAACAATATTCTGTGCAAGTTAAACCAATTGTCTTCAGATTAATCCTGTTTGGGTTATGTTTCATTGTGAAGTCTGTTCTTCCAAAGAAAAGGTATTTCTCCAGTTGCAAATACCAGACTGGAGAAAACAGGCACTCTGAGTTAAGTCAATAGTGAATTGTCTCATTTTTTCCCAAGGATAAAATCCATCAAATATGTTGTTTTCTCCTAGCAATTAATTTAATTATTATTGTAAAATGTTTAGTCAGATTTATGGAAGTGTATACTTTGCCAGGAGGTTTAATGGTTTAAGAGTTACTTTCTGGAGGTTATTGTAAATATACAGTCAATAACATTCATGCCGTATAAACAATATTGATTTCAGCCTCTCACTGCGGTAAACTATTCTAAATCCTCTTTTTTTTTTTTATAGTAACATAATAACTCTTAAGACCTTCATAAAAGTAAATAGAAGCAAAACATAACTCTACTTAAAAAATGAGTGCCTTTACATATACTTAGCAGTCTGGAGCATAATGTTTGGGTATTGTGAGAGGAATAAGTACTGGGAAAAGAAAGGAAAGGAACTATGTAATTTAAAGGATAATTCTGGAATAAGGATCACATATCTTTTATAACCTACTCACTTTGATCCTGCAGTGCCTCTGTGATTCCTTCACAATCAGAACTGTAGTAGAAGGTGAAAGACACAACACGCAATTAATTGTCAGTTATCTCTTTTAGGATTACCTAGATTGCAGGCAGTTACTTATAGATGTCATGGTGCAGAGACATCACAACTGGATAATTAATGGTGTTACCGGCTTGATGACTATGGTTAATCATGGCTAAGTTTATGGATAGTTTGAGGGGACTGGCAAAGCAGTGTGAAGAATTAAATGTATCAGATGCATCATCTAGGTTAAAAAAAAAAGAAAATTTTTCTTTTAGCACACTTTTAATCCTTGCCTTGACGATAGCCAGGAAACCAAGCCCATCAGAACAATCAAATGTTCTGTCAGCAACAGAAGACATCTCCCACCTTAGATTTTTCTCTCCAACACAGAAAAGCAAACTGGGAGGAAGCCCTTCCAACACAGCACTGAGTCCCTTTCTCAGAACCTGTAGAATCATCCTTTGGTGGACTGACCCTCCAGACCATAAAACTCCCAACAAAATGGGGTGTTATAGGTTTAGCCCAGGCCAGAGATCAGATAAAGCTGATGTGTTTTCCCAGCACAAGGTAGGAGTGACAGAAACCTGCATATCCACATACTACTTGCAAGATTTCAGGGATTTTTTTTCTTGTGTCCTGTGGTAGTCACATATTCCTGCAAAGTAAGGTTACTTCATCTACCTCCATCTCTGATGTGAAAGTTCATACAATAATTAAGGGATAGAGCTTGATATGTCAGAACCTAAGTACAGGACCTAAATCTGCTCTAAATGTGTGTGGGCAGTGGGTCAGGTGTGGGGGGGTGGCTGGCAGTTCTTGAAAGATTATGAGCCAAGTGTAGGCAAGTTACTTTATAAAGAAGCTCAATTTATAGCTGTCTCCTGTACAGCTCAGAAGGCAAGCATGGGGGATATATTTTCCAAGAGACAACAACCCATGTCTGCATGATATTCCTTTGACTACTGATAATTTTGAGATTAAGAATAGAGTTAGCGATGGGAAAATAAGGACCTGTATCTCTTACTGGTCACTTATGAAGTGTCAGAATAAGTCCAGGTCATGGTAACTAAAAATATTTTGTATTGATTCTAAAGTAACCTGTAAATGGTATAAAATATAAAGAAGACCTTACCTGCCAACATGTTCTGGGTTTGTTTTGTTTTTCTTGGATACTGCGCAGCCCACCAGACTAGACTGTAGATTGATTTCTGCTGAGGTCCATAATTTATATGAGGTTTTTCAATAGGTATTGGGCCCCTGTCTGTGGTTAATGGTAGAGTTAAAGCTTATAAGAAAAGGACTTGGGTTGCTGGTTTTAGGCCTGGATCTGATATTTTCAGCGAGAACAGAGTGAGCTTTGTTTCCTGAAAGTGCAGGCCTTGCAAAAGTAGTTACAGTTAGAACTTTTAAAGGGCAGTATTTGAGTAAAACTTTGAAGAAGAAATATTGAAGGGTTGAATCTATTGCATTTCGGATATAGGTTAAAAATAAACCTGGAATAAGAACTAGTCTCACTTAAAATTTACAGCTTTTTCTTAAGGTTTGGGAACAAAGATTGAAGATGAGTGTATTTGAATAGCTGTAACTAATTCCACAGGCCTTGATGACTTCTTTTAGCTGAGGCCTCTCATTTCAACTGGTTTTATTCTCCAGGTATTAGTTATCTTGCTGTTCTTATGTTTGTTACGGTCCTTTCTGTAGGGTTATAGTCAAAAGTTTTAGAAATAGAAGAGATGAGAAAACTGAACTATTTCTAGATTCTTTATTGACCATTGGTACAAACTGAGGTTGGTCTCGGTTAACAACACTGGCTTACCTGTAGTCTTTCTGCAAATGCTGTGCTACAGTAAAGATTTTCCTCTATCCAGAGCCACGTTAGGTGTAGGATTTCAAAATAAGATGCCACTTATCATGAACAGTGCTAGAGAGATTACTGGTCTGTGTTGAAGTTTTTTTATATATCTGAATCCTGGCTTTTAAATTACATTTAATAAGGATTGCTTTTAATGTGAAATTATGGATTCTTCGAGATACAGTTCAGAGCCCTGCCATCAAATATGCTAGGTCTTGCTTCTCCTCCTTCACTTCTGTTTCTCTCTCCCATTCCTTTACTGTTCTGCTCCTCCTGCAGTCTTTCCCTTTCCCTACAGTGACCCTGGTACTCTTCTGTAAACCAGCTTAACTCATTCATCCAGAAAGAATAGTCATCCATTTGGGACTGTGTTTGTATTCTGCTGACTTTCTGAAGATCTGACAAGCGACAGAGCCAGCACAATATAAGGTAACTGAGAGAGGAACAGGCCTCCTTCTCCTCAGCCATGGCAGCAAGGTGTTATGTCAGCTTTAAGGACTTACTGGGCTACAGTACAGATTTGCATTAGGGCTGGAAAGGGATAAATTGGTGCAAAAATTTTAGGAACTGAATTAACACATCCTGCATGGCCTAGAGTTCCTTCAGTTGAAGGTTGCTCTCTGGAACGCGTTCCTTCTCAAATCCTTAGTTTTTCTGTTATTTTGGAAAGCCTCTTCCAACCTTCACCACTATTTTCTTCGTTAACTAAAAATAGTGCCCCTATACTAGAGGATCTGAATTTAATGAAGGACGTCTGTGCACTCTGTACTAAAATCACTTTTTCTTACTCTCTTAAAATTCAGGGGGAAGGAGAAGAGGTTTTTTTCTTGCTCAAAGCACAATTACAACAAAAGTGCTGAATGCTTTATTCATCACCATTATTTTTCTCCAAAACAAATAACCTATCTCAGTCTAATTAAATTACTTAAAACTCATGGGCAAAGAGTATCTATTCCTATGTTACTAAGCAGCAGGTCCATCGAGTGCCAACACTGGTTGCTGACCCATGCAACTGACCCCCTTGTGTCTTTCTACATCTTGGGTCAGAGGTCACATATATAATCAGTCCAGTGATGTAGTTATTCCCCAGCTCTATCTACCATGCGAGACGCAGAGAAGCATCCTTTAGCCTGCAGCCAAGGGATGTACAACTCACTGTTCTAAGAGGTCTTATTTGTTGGTATGTTCTTTACATCAAGTACAGCCTCACCTCCATGTGATTTGTCACACTAACTGTGTCCCCGGAGTATATGACAGATTAGTACTTCTCTCACTATGCTGTTGGTGCCTGCCCACATAGAGACAGCTCCATTATGTAATAGATCAGAAATCTAATACGCTGAGGTCCAGCAGATTTTGAAACAGTCTAATGCTGGAGATGTTGCTTCATTGAAATTTTAATCTACAGTTACATGGTGAGTGGGGAAATTGGCAAAGCTTCATCACCAACAGGCAAACATTCCTCTGTTTGAAAGTTGTATTTTGAATTGCCATAGGGAATCTGTTAATATTTTGAGCTAACTGCAGTGGCCTGAATGTTAAAAAAAACAGATCAATGAGACTTACAGCTGTGCAGAATTTGCTGCAATAGCCTTCACACGTATTTTTGAAGAAGTCCTCTGAAATCACAGTGCCGCCTGCCTGAAACCTGGATCATGCTTAGTGTATCCTCAAAGACTATGTTAACGAGGCTATGCAACTATCGGCATGTTCTTTACATTGCAGTAGCTGCTACTTTTATTTTGTAAGCCACAGCAGGAATTTCTCCCATTTCCAGGGAACCAATCAATTTTCCATATCTCCAAGATGAAGAATGATTAAAAAAAAAGCCCACAACGCAAACCAGTCCTACCAATCACACTGGAGACTAGGAGAAAACAAGAAACTGATATGTTCACAGAGTAAAAGTAACCTGACATTGTTGCATATTGGTTCTTACAAATTCTAACATTAATCACATCTCACACCATTGTATTTCAGCTGGATTCAAAGAAAAGCCTCTTGTGGAAGAACTGAAGCTGGCATGTCTCAAACTCATTTCCATTCAAGAACTGAAATGTTATACCCTGCTGCAGCATGAGTGTATATCCTGAATTTATATTTGGACCTATGACAGAGGACATTTTGTATATCCAGTCACATGCAATGATAAGGCTTCATATGTGCAAAGAGCACTCATGATATGTGGCATCCTTATAGAAAATTCAGTTCTATAAGGTGCTAAAAATTCACCACTTCAAAATGAAGACACGCAAAGATAACTTCAAAAATCACTTGCTATTTTTGAAATTCTTAACTGTGCATTTCTGAATATTATCCCATTTACTGAATATTTTCCCATTTACGATGTAAAGGCAGCTGCACTGGCTCATATCAAGAGTTCATCAACAGTGCCCATAATGGATGACTACTTCCGTGGAGCCGTGTGTAGAGGAGTGCTTGTGGAATGGGCCATGGGATTCCCTTACTTCTATCTCCTGTGGCAAGAGACAATCCTGCACACATGTGTATTGAGGTTGCTAAGCTACAGTCCATTTTTCTGCTTCACCAAAATCTCTTGAGGTTCTGACTGTGCTTTTCCTCTCACCTTTCATCCAAAGATCTGTTCAATCTCTGGCCCTCCTCAGCCCACCCCTCCGGGCCTCACTCAAGTCAGGCATCCATTGCTCAAGGAAAACAAAGGCTGACGGGATGATCCAGGCATGTGGTACATTTCTGTTCCTGTGTCTTGCCATGTTGCCAGGCAGAACATGGACAGGGAGCTTCTACTGGCTCCTTGGGCACCTTCAGAAAGAAGGAGGTGGTGTCAGGGTGTCCCACTCTTTGTCTTTGTCCCCCTGTCCCCCACCAACTGTTGGGTTGGGGGGGGGGGGGAGGGGTGTCTTTTTTTTTTTTTCCCCCCACTTTTGACCCTATGACCTTCACCACCGTCATTGACGACTACTCAGAATTATTTTGTTCTGCTCAGATTCTTTTTTGTAGCCCCTTTCTTTTGATTTTGTTAGGGAGGAGGTGATGATGCCTTTCCAAAAGAAGATAACCAGAAGGAGCAATGACCCTAAATGAATGTCTAGAGATCTGTAAGAAAACAGTGTGTGCATCTGATTGCTCCTCTAATACTGTCTCATTTTTCAACTATTTTCAGCTCAGGGGAGTTTCTGAACTGGATGTCATTCTGCGTATTTTATAACCTTTCAAGAATTTAATTTCCATGTGCTTGTCTAGTTGGCTCTTAAACCAATGTAAATTTTGGCTGTACACAGCATTCCTTCACAGGGAAGTCCACAGTGCTAGCACGTTATGTGTAAAACCACTCCTTTTTTGTTTGTTTGAAAATAACTTCTAATATCATTATTTGGCAATCCATAGTTCTTGTCTTTAAAGAGATGATTGATAAATAAATGAGTTATATCTACCCTCTTCATGACACTCATAATTTTATAGAAGCTTATCATATCTCTTCTGAAGTCTTCTGCTTTAAGAGCTAAGAAATCCTCACCTACTCAGCTGCCACCTCTAGAAAAGCCTTCTGTATCTTTTAACTCTTGTTGCCTTTCTCACAGCTCTTTCCTATTCCCCTTTTTAGGATGAGAGGGAAAGCACCACACACAATGCTCCAAAGGCTTGCAAAACAGAATTGAGCTCTCTGTAACAACAGCTATCATCTTGTTCAGTCGTTGTGACCTGCAATGGAAGAGATAGATGATCTCACATGGAAACTTCTTTCCTTTTCTCAGTTTTATTGCTCTTTCCTACCTTTTATTTTTCACCATGGCCAAAGCTGCCAAACAAGCAGTCACAGACCTCAAAAGGATGGGGAAGCAAGCCCTGAGATGTAAATGGAAGTCGGATTGAAAGCCCAGATGTGCAAACTGCAGCAGTCATGACCTCAAAACCTTGGGAACTACAATGTTACAGAAAAAAGCACACTGAAAATGCATTGGATTTTACACATGGAAATAGAATGGATGCAATCGCTGTTATCAAAACAAAGTGCAAAGGGACAAAAAATGTGTGAAGACGAAGGGGGAAAACTCACCAGGGATTGTGAGTTTACAGTACGATGTTAAAATTGCTTGAGCATTCTTCACAAGATAAAGAGCAATAAAATCTCAAAGGCACCTACAGTCCATTAGCACTAAGCTAAAAATAGTCCAAGGGACTAGTCACATAAATAGACATATTTTGCAAGAAAAGAAACAATGAAAGCTACCCAGAAGATACATTTCTGGTCAGAAAATGTATTCAGCTGTTTGAATGAGTAATTGTTTCCCAATTACTGCATCCTGAATTAGGAATCATCTGTTCTGTTCACATTTCCACATATGCAGTTTGCACAGTATTGTATGGGTAGGAGTTAGAGAAAAGACTTTCTACAGAACTCAAAACAACATTTGGTTTTGACCCATGCGGGTATGACAGACACTCTAAATATGTATCAGAATACACTAACCTGAGAAAAATGATCATCTTTTACTGTTGATACAACCTTTTTACTAATTTCAACACTCACATGGTATCTAGCATTACAGACCAATGGGCCCACTCCTGCAAGATTTAACACATTTAACAATATGCATATAATCCCCCTAACTACTGTAATTATTCATATGTTTAAACTAATGCATGTGTAAACACATGTGCAGAGTGAAGACAGCTGTCATTTATTTTTTTAATTTCAAAGTCATAGCCTAAATACTGGGAACAGAGATTTCAGAAGCTCAATTTTCACATTATGATTTGTTCTATATTTTCATAGTCTGGAGAGGAATAAAGCAAATATTTTAGTTTGGGGGGGAGCTGAAATCCATCTGTGACTGGGAAATAACATTGCACTGCCTTACCATCAGAGTAACTTCCCCAGAGTCTGTTATTGGAACTGACAGCAGAGTTGAGCTGATGGTACTTGCAGTACACAGAATGACAAATATTGCTTGCTTAGCAAATGTACAGCCCGTTTACTTACGAGTAATGCTGAAGCAAAGCCTAATTCTCACTTTCCCACCCCTCCAGCAAGTATGCATTTTGCTCAGTATCTGACCCGTGAAGGCACATATCTCTCTTGCCAGTTTTCACATCATGCCAGGTTTCTCGCCATGATCTTTATCCCACAACCCTTCTCATGAACAGGCAAGATGCAGAAATAAATGTGATGTTTGGGTCTCACCTGAAAAGGGACTAAGAATGACGGAGATATAGGATTTCCACTACCAGGGTTTCTATTAAACTCTCAAACAGGATATGTAACTTTTCACATCAGGTTTGAATGCAGCTGATGAAAATGATGAACCATTCACTCAACTCTACCAGTGATGTATCCCACTCTAAATCAGAAACATCGCCACAGAGTTAGTTGTGAAAGTAAGTGAAAGCTCAGACATGTGGAATGCAAATTGCTCACCTCCAATGAGCACTGTATTCACTTGATTGATTTTAAATGGCTGTATAAGTGTTCTCATACATGTTGAACCTGTATAAAAAATTAAATAACTCCCAGCGGGATTTTTCTGGTATTACACTCTGAAATTGAACTTAACTTGAACAACAGAGTTTAAATACCTTGGGATATAGTTCATCATAGCATGATTTTAATTTTCATTCAGAACCATAAAAGTTAAAGAAATGTGGGCAACGCAGTCATTTTGAACAGTGTCTCATCCAGGGCATGAGCCAAATTCATTATTCCCAGTATTATTCCAATGACTTCCATTAGATATAAATCTGGTGTGGTGTTTTCAAGTGAATCAAGTACATGTAATTTTTGATTTTAGATTCCTGTCAGTAATGCATAACCAAGCCACCATTTTGTATCCCTTGGCACAGTGGATATTGTTCAATATACTTGTCTTTTTCTTAAGTAACCTTGGAAAGGAGAATGCCTTGAACTTTCTCTGTTGTCACTCTCTGTATGCGCTTTACATCAGTGTCTGGATTTGATCATTAAGGCCTTAAATAGAAGATTACTGCCACTTCCCCCTTCTTATTTATAATCTGATGTGTCTAAGTGTCATGAGCTCACTAAGCCTACTCGATCTTTGATCTTTCTACTATTACTGAACTTGGTCAAAATACCTCTTGGTACAGCGCATCTCTGGCAAGTAGCACATCTCCATCTAAAGTTTATTCCAACTAAAGCAGAACTTGTTATTCTGTTGCACATTTAAACCACAAATGGATTTTTTGGTAATTTCATTCAACTTTCATGCTTCAATTCTTATCCTCTAGGATACAACTGAAACTGAGCTTTATAAACCAAAAGTCAGTATGTGCAAGTAAAGTTCAGAAGTTACCAAACAAATCTGTGATTTGGTGCCTGTGAAATTAGAAGTTTGAAAAGATCAAGTTAAATCAAAGCCATTTCCTGTACACATGAAGACAGGAGAGTCTGGGCTTCTCTCACTTCTCTGTCAATACCTTAATTCAAACCCAGCAAAGCTGGTGGCAGACTAGCACCACATGGTAGTTTCTTCAGTTTTTAACATATAAATCATTTTGTTTTGCTCATCACAATCATCCAAACATTTTCACCATGTTGTGTTGACTAACACTAGAGGAGAGGGGAAAACAAAACACAAAAAAAAGAAAGGAAAAGGGGAAGGGAGGCTACAGGTGAGTTGGAATATTTTAAAGTAGATTGTAGTTTCTGCCTCTGATTTTCTAACTCTGCTAACCTGAGCAAAAAAAAAGGTCATAAGGTTCTCAGATTTGCCTCTGAGCCTATCTTTTTCAAAGTTAGAAGATACACAAAGAACTTTCTGCTGTGACCCTACGGGAAAAGCACAATAGGGGGGTCAGTGTGTGAGTGAGTGCAATTTGAAGAGCTTGCAGGGGAGAACATTCATTGAATTCCTAGTCAAAAACTCATCATTTAACAAGCATTAAACTCAAAGTATGAATCTTCAGCTGTTGGAAGAACTTATCCTAGTGGTGTTCTCTCTCTTGGACAATTAAGGCCCTCCCTCTTCCGCCATCTCTCAAGAAGCAGGCACTACCTGATTCTGATGCAGGAACCGCGTTTCCTACATTATTTAGCTAACTTTTTGAGATAGATAGCTTCAACAATACAGTTGTTATTTCATTTCTAATGTACCTCATTATTTTCTTGAGCTACCAACTGAACATATTTGTGTCTAAGTAAATGACTCAGTGTCTGCCACCAATCACAAGATAACATGGATCTTTTTTTTTCTGATGTACCAAACTGTAAGTTTTTATTTAGAAAGTGTTTTAATTTGTGCAGACACTATTTAAGACTCTCTGTACATATGGAACATATTTGTTGGGGGATGGAGACTTGGTTTATTGCTAATTTTTATCTTAAGATAAATCAAATAAGAAGTGAATAAAAAGTAAAAAAAAAAAAAAAAAAAAGATAGTGTCCTTGAACCTCAGAGCATTGTCAGTTGTTTTATGCATGTGACAAGAATAGTAATATAACCAAAGCTGAAGAGCTCTGATGTCAGCTGACAGCTTCCAATTGACTTAGGAGAGTTTGAGATCATGACCTTAATAAGAGTCTTTGCATGTTATTTACAGCCTTTAATTTAGGAATTTATTAATGACACAGATGAGCCATTTTGCCCCTACTGTATTACTGTCACCCCAGGACCAACCCCACTTTGATAAAGCAGCAGCAAATACTCTCTTATTTAGCTGGGAGAGAAGAATAAATGTTTAAAGGATTTAGGGCTGGAAAGAACCCAAAATTTCCAATTTATGAAAATAGGAGGTTTCAGAATGAGGCTTTATTCAACACTGGAGTAGGACTACAACAAAACTTGCTTGAAAACAGTTGATGGCACAGTTGATTTGTAATAAGTTCAAGCAATACATATGTGAATTTCATTTCTTTTCTACACCAGCTGAAGAGCATGGACTTGGATATGACAGGATAAGTTTGCAGGACTGGTTTACGAAGACTGTCACTTTCTTTTCTAGTGAATTTTTCACTTGTTTACAAGACCTGAAGGGGTTTAGGAGAGAAAAGATCAGCCCAGATTAGCCACTAACTAGAGCACCTCAATGTAATCAGAATGAGGATTTTTTTACAGGGGATTTCACTTTCTGAGAAAAATGTTTTCAGTCTAGGACTCTTCTGAGTAATAAACTTACCTGCCATTTATATCAAACTCCCACTCTTGCTCTAGTATGTCTGAGCCGTCAGACAGCCAAGGAAACACAAAGAAACTGCTCAAACATCTTCATCAATGCATGGATTAGTCCAGGGCACCCAAGATCTCTATTCTTTCCACCCACTCAATATTACCATCTCCAAACTTCAAAAAAATGGTATTCATCATCACCAGGATAAGACAGGATCCAAAAGCATAAAATTAAGAATAGGTCTGCAAGACAGATAGTGGGATTTCTGCCTGCTCCTTTTAATCCCTGCTTAGCCACTTTATTATAAAGATTCTCACTCTCCTAAGCACACCCTGCAAGCTGCTTTTGCCTCCTGTACTGCAGTTTCACCTGGCCACAGGAGGATGACATCTCCAGCTCTTTTATTCAGCCCACAACATAACAATAAAGTGATTCCTCAGTCAGTCCATGCTCAGGATCCCTTTATGGACTTACCTGATCCCACAGCAACTCACATTTCCCGCCTCACAGCACATCCCTTTCCTCTTGCCACTCCTACAGCTTTTTAGCTTTTTTATCTGGTCCAAGTAGAGGCACAAGTTATAGCAGAGCTTTCTTCTGGGTACTTCTCTCCTCTTCCCTGCTCCTCCAGTGTCGAGAAGGATATAGAAGACCACACAGCAAAGCAGCAATGCTAATTGGAGAGGAGATGAGAGAGAAACTTGCGGCTGGCATGGTTTTGCCCTGACGAGGCCTGAGAGGCCGGGGCTGCCCTGGGCCGGACACAGCTGGTCCCAGCCGGCTCCGTGACAGACCCACCGCAGCCACAGCCCAGCTCATCGGCAGGGGATGGTGCCTCTGTGAAAACACAGTTAAGAAAGGGCAATATGCTGAAAGAGCAGAGGAGGGAGTTAAAAAAAAAAAAAGAAAAAGTGAGAAAGAGCAGCGTGAGCACCAAGGTGAGAGGAGGAGGAGGAGGGGGAGCAGGTGCTCCAGGCGCCAGAGCAGGTGTTGCCCCGCAGCCTGGGGATGAGGCCGTGGTGGAGCAGATACCCACACTGCAGCCCGTGGAGGACCCCACACCGGAGCAGCTGGATATTTCCGGAATGAACTGCAGCCTGTGGAGAGCCCACGCGGGAGCAGGGGAACAGTGCGAGGAGGAGGGAGCAGCAGAGAGGGGCGGGTAGGTACTGACCGTAACCCCCATTCCCCATCCCCCTGCGCCGTCTGGGGTGGGGGTGTTGGAGGAGTCAGGAGTGAGAGAGTGAAGTTCAGCCTGGGATAAAAGGGTGGGGAAGCTGTTGTTTTAATTTTTGTCTTTGTTTCCTACTGCCCAAATCTATTTTAATTGGCAATACATTGAATTAATTTTCCCCAAGTCAAGTCGTTTTGCCCATGACAGTAACTGGTCGGCGATCTCCCTGTCTTTATCTTGACCCAGGAGCGTTTTCATCCTCTGTCTCCCCTGTCCCGTTGAGGAGGGGGAGTGAGCAAGCAGCGGGGTGGGACTGTGGCCCTTAGCCAAGGTTAACCCACCACAACTGTGAATATAGCTCATTTTTTCTAAACCTTGTTCACGACTATCATAGAAATCTTATACGGCAGCATAACATTTTTTATCTACATCGCTTTTTGAAGACTGCATATGCAGAGAGATCATGGCAAACTGAGCAGCCACTTCTCTTAATGGAGTTAAGTGTTTTGCATTGGTCAACAGCATTCATGAAGACCAGCCCTAGTTCAATATAAAAAAAAGTGTTAATCTGAACTACAATAGAAACATGGATAGAGTAAGTTAAGATGACTTAAGCATATGCAACATAGGGCCCCTTATATTGCTCATAGTCTGCTAGAATGGGATTCATTTCACTGAACTTCACGCTTCCATGCTTATATCCAAGTTATGCCCAAGAATCCCTCTATGCAGAGGAAGAGAAAAAACACTTCTAAGGTATGACTTATTTCATCCTAAATCAATGTCTGAAGCAGGTCAAATGAATCACGCCTAAAATCACCTGGTTTTCACCACTGACTTCTGAAATAGGAAGCCTACTTCAGAAGGTGAGAAATTGGCATTGTACATGTCTAAACGAGATGAGGCGAGTCTCACCTTAATGTCTGCTTGGTCCATTCTCTGCTGGTTTACCAATACTTTTACCAGACACATAATACAACATATCCAGGATCTCTAGCACAATCCACAAAAATGTAGTACTCTAGGTCATAAAAGATGTGGTCCACGGAAATGCACAAAAAACAGTCTTTAGCATTTATCATTTGGATGACACACAATGCCCTATGAAGAAGCCCTGCACTTCTATTGAGGTATATAATAAAAGTAGGATATGAAAATATTGATGAGCAATAAGGGAAAATAGGTTCACAAGTCATACAAGGACTGTGAAACCTCAGCTTGGTACCACAGAAATACAAGACATCAGCTTCACAGACCATGCTGGAATTGAAACAGAATAATCAGGCATTCCTAGTGTGATTAAGTGACTTCATTTCACAGTTATAAAAAAGTAACCAAATTGAGTCAAAATATTATTTTAGTGGTTTTGCATCATAGGTCATAAAATAATCACTCATGAGAGGTATCTTAACCTTGAACTGTAGGGATTTGAATCAGGCTTCAACTCTGAGGAAGGACTTTGCTTCAAACTGAATTCAAAACTCTCACAGTATTCTAACTGTGTACCTTAATGGCATCGTATTATGTAATTAGCAATCTCATTGATTCAAATAATAATAAAAAGAATCACAGAAAGGCAGCAAATGAGATTCCCTGACATAGTCCCTTTCATAGGAATTAAAAGCGTGCTATGCCAGCTCTCACAACACAGTCTACCCAGAGACATCTGAATCACAAAAATTGGCTTATGTACTTTGGTAAAACTTAGGTTCTACTGTGATTTTGAGAAGTTACTAAGGTATTCATAAGCTACCAGTGTTGTATTATTGACATTGACTTAGATTTATAATTTTCTGAGAATTTGAGGGTTTTTTTTAAATCTATGTAAGAAAGATTGGAAAAAATCTTCAGTAGAAGTCTACCTTGAATGTGATGCAATGTGTGATATTTCAGTCAAGAAATTCGGAATAGCAGCCATATGCATCTGTATGTGAATCTGTAAGGGATTCCATGGATAATGGGCGTTTTCTGAGACAGAACAGGTAAGATAAATTCTTCCTTTGATGGCCTCAGGTGAAAATTACCAGAGATCAAGCGCAAAACATCCTAGTTGTGCGCTTGACAGCAAATGACCTTGTAGTGAGGTCTGCATGGAGCCCATATAACACAGAATGCCCCCGACATCCTTCCTTGTCAGTCTGACGTCAGGACATGACTTTTGACTCACGCCCCACATGTTTCCATACTGCCCTGTGATTGGCCAGTCGGTATGTTTTGAAACCATCATACCTACATCATCCCAGAGCATCCTCTGATTGGCTCCCCACTTCCTTTAGCTCAGGAAGTGCTCATGCAGAACAATATGCAGATGTATATTAAGACATTTCTGTGTATATATACGTGAGTGTACAAATGTGTATAAATATATATTTATTTATACATACTCTTCACGTGTATAAATACGTGTATTTATATATGTGTATACATTGCACATTATGTATTTTATATATACACACATAAATATAAATATAATAAGGAATTAAGGATCATAAGGAAAGGCCCAAAAGGTTTCCCAGAAACCCCACACAAGCCAGAACAGCCAGAAATGGGTTCATAAATCCAAAACTTTATTTCGAGGTCAGTTTCGGACAGAGAAGGTGGGTGTCGTGCAGCTCCCCTTCTCCACGGCTGCGAGGAGCTTCCAGCTGCCTGTGAGGCCTGGCGTGGTGCGGGCTGGGGCTGTGTGTGCTTCCCTGTGCTCAGGTCGGGGGCTTTGCAGAAAGCTGCAGAAATCTCCGGCTGAGTGGCTGAGGAGGGAGGGGGCAGGAGTGCGCCAGGGTCCAGCTGTGTGCCTGTCTGCGCCTGAGGCTGTGAAAAATAGGACAATATGTACAAACAAGGGGAGCAGCCACCCTCGGTCACCATGGGCCATCCCTGCCCAGGGCTCTCCCAGCCTCAGGCCAAGGCTGTCAGTCCCACATCTCCCCAGCAGCCAGGAGACACCCGTCCTGGGGTGGCCATGTCACCAACGCCACCGCCAGCCTGCTGCCCACTGTCACATGGCCACTAGATTGCTGGGGCTGGTGCCAGGAGCAGATAGCTCAAAAATGACACCAGCCAGGTGTTACTTTGATTCCTTATCTTTATGTCGACGTCCTTGTAGAAAGTCGCAAATCTCTCCAGCTGAGTGGCTGAGGACAGGGCTGCCCCATGGCCCGGTCGCGTCCTCTTCAGGACCTCTGGCCCTAGAAGGCAAAGGAAGAGCAGCCACTGTTGCACCACAGGCAACCCCTGCCCCCCTGCCTGCGGCCCAGCCGTCCCCTTCCCTGCCCTCTTCCCTGTCCTCTCACCTCGGCCTTTGCTCACCCACCGGCTCGCCTCCAGCCTCGGCTGGCTCACCGCGCAGCCCTTTTTGTACCCTCCCCAGGCCGGCCGTGTCACCCACCCCCCTGTGACACGGCCCCTGCCCACCTTCTGCCTGCTGCGACAGAGCCGCCGTAGAACCGGGGGAGGGGGGTGCCGGGGGCTGATGGCAGGCCCAGCCCTCGGCTGCCCAGGGAAAAAGGGCTGCTGCTCTTCAGACTTACTGAAATGCAGTGGGACAGATGGTAACTCAGGCCTATGGGGAAAATGGCCGACACAGCCCACTGTTGCTCCTGTCTGTGTGTGGGGACAGCCTGTCGCCCGGGGCCGCGGTCACATCACAGCCCCTCATCGCCCCCAGCCCACCCCACCTGCCCTCGGCCTCCTCCTTGCTGTCAGGGCTGGGGCAGGGGGAGATGGAGCCCAGCATGAGGGTGCAGACAAATAAATGTGGTGTCTAAACACTGGGGAGCAATTCAGGCGTTTAACTACTGACCTCGTGCCACTTTGGCTGTCTGAAAGCCAAATATCCTATGGATATACATGAAACTGGCAGAATACTGGACCTGGGAGAAATGCATACCCAGGTGGGGTACACTAAGGCATGTGAAATTGCACTAAATACTTATTTTAATTCCAATTCTAGTGCCTGGAACTCCACTGTCCATCTATGGTCAGTTAGCTCACACCTGGCTGCACAGAGCAGGATTCGGTTGTCTGAAAACAGGCTCTGCAGTAGCACCTTAGGTGTCGTGAGAAGTCTCACCTGACCTGTAGCCACTGCCCCAGAACAGGGCAGGCCTGATATAAATGCTGCCCTGTACCCGTCTGCTCTGTCTAGAGGTCTCAGATGCTCCACGAGCTCCCAAATGGCACTGGGTATTTTTCTGTTAGGAACTGAACACTTTCTGTACAGAATAATTCAAGTTTTTGAAGTTAGGTGCCTCGTGCACTTTAGGTATCCTAGGGTATCTGGCCTGATCTCAAGAGGCCTCCTGTGTCATATATGGCCGCTCTACAGCATAGAGGAGTCAGGAGTGGGGAAGTAAAGTTAAGCTGGAAAAATTGGTTGTGGTGTGGGAGAAGACGATGTTTTAATTTTTGTCTTTGTTTCTCACTAGCCAAGTCTATTTTAATTTGCAATAAATTAAATTATTTTTCCCTACGTTGAGTCTGTTTTGCCTATGACGGTAACTGGCAAGTGATGTCCTTGTTTTTATCTCAACCCATGAGCTTTTTCATCTTATTTCCTGCCCCCCTGTCCTGTTGTGGAGGGAGAGTGAAAAAGTGGCTGGGCGGGGGTATGGCAGCTGGCCAAGCTGAGCCCACCAGAGAGGGACAGTGGTCTACCCAGGTGTCAGGAGTGTGACAGTGCTCTGCAGAGCTGGTTTATTTTCTTGACCCTAACTGCATAGCCTTGGAACTGCTTAAAGGGTTATTCTGTTGTGGGAGCAACATGGCCTGACGTGTCTGTTCCAATGCACTGGTCTGACTCAGCAATAGAGGAATTCATTTATCCATGAACAAGACACCATTCTTTGACCATCTTTTTTTTAATCTGTTGAGTAAAGCTGAAAGAGCTGTTCTACCTGTGCAAAACTCTCCAAGTTGGAACACCAGCCCCTACCCTAAAATTTTCTCTCATTTTCTTTTATCTGACTCCAGATGTGCTTTCACTGCAGAAAACCTGAGGCAAATGATCCCCATTGCTTGTGATAGCTGGGTTATCTAGCTCAATGACATGGATGATGCTGTATCCTCTCAGGAATATTTAGGCCTCTTCAAAAGCATTTCTGGTGTCTTTATGAGCAGGAATGCACACCTAGTCATGGGAGCAGTGAAATTATTGCCTGGCTCATCTCCTTTTATCATCCAACTAAAGCAGGATTTGTAGATGTTGAAAGTGCTTAACCAATATTGAGCTTTTTTCCCCACAAAAATCTACTTTCTTATGGATTTTACCTATTTTATCACTGTAACATCTCTATTCATTGCTGGAACAAAACTTAAGGAAAGATTTCATTGCCACTGCTGGTGGATAGATATGGTAATCAAATAAACAATTTTTTTAAGCATAACTTACCTGTGGCAACCCGTACCCTTGCCATATGAGCACAGTGGGAGAAACTCTCCCCAGGGCAGAAAGACAGCACCAAGTCAGGCCTGTCGGCAGTGCTGAAGTGAGGATGGAGAATCACTACTGGACTTCTGTAGAATGAATAGGTATTTTGTTTTCAGGGCAGCAAAGATATTCTTGTGTTCACAGGTCATGTGTGCAACTGGTCCTACGACATACTCTGTGACAGACTTTCTTAGTGACCTTGGGTAAATTTCTTAAAGCAGTATTTTTAAAAGAGTGTAGACATTTCATGATGCACATAGACACTAACTTTAATCTCGAAATAACATTTCCTCTTCATCTGCCTCTTTAGGCTTCTAAATGGCTTTTAAAATCTGATCTTAATGTTTTGTGCCTCTATTCACCATCTGTTAAATGATGATGAACACTTTTCTCCCATCTTTTTTGGCTGATAAGGCTATAAGCAAGTAAACTCATCTGTTTGGTATTCAAGGTTGAACTGAGACAAGCGGGTAAATTCTGCATGACGCAAACTGATGCTGATCTTCTCCCTTTACCTGTCTTCACCTTAAATTACATTAGTGTTTTTCAGAAACTTGTCTTTTACTGTATCTTTGTTCAGTGACAGTTCAGCAGTCTGAATTGGGGCCTCAGGAAACTGTAAATTAATAACAGAATTACTGTGATTGAATTAATTCGTGAGTATCCTGTGGGCAGGGATGGGAAATTCTACAATTGCTTAGTGTCAGGCAATAATCAATAATAATAGTAATAGCAACTAAACATATTCAAGGTCGACAGATTTGAGCAGAGCAAGTGGCACGGGTGGATTCCTTAATTTGCAGTGCTTCGACTGGGTCTTTCAGCAGACCCAGTGCTCCAGGGCACAGGATTTTCATTTGCTTAAGGAGACATAAAAGGAAATTTTTCTTTCTTGTGAGAATGTTTGATACAGAATTCTCTCACATAGATAGAATTGGAGTGTCATTATGTGATTTAAAAGAAAAAAGAAAATATTCTTAGCTGAAATAGTACAAAGAGCGGGATGGCATACACCTCAACCCAGTACCGTGGTGTGTTAAGGGTCTTAAGTTTAAAATACATTTGCATCCACTTTAGGATCCTCATACAAAAGTTTACTGGAAGTGACAACTAACCACTCTGCCTTTTACTCACATTTTGCACAGGTCAGAACCAAAACCTGACAAGGCAATGACAACTTGTGTGCAATGCAACAGAGAATCAGGCTGATGGTATCAAAATATTTTAGCAGGCCGCTCTCTAGTGTGTCTGAATTGTGAGCAGAGCATGACTGGAGACAGGAAAGAATCAAAGAGCATTTCTGCACTTCGCAATACAGAGAGATGAAAAGATCCCCAAGGAACTGCCCCAGACACTAGCTCCTACAGCAAATGCATTTTAGCTGCACGTTGGTTAGTTAACAAGGTTAAGAAGCAGACCTAATATTGTATTAAGCCCAGTGCCTGGCTAATGCTTCCAGAAACTGAGATTTTTGTGATACGATACACATCCCTTTATGCAGTGCCACATCAAGTAGCATGGAGATATCAAAAGATGGCATTTTACACTTCGTAATGAATGGACCAAGAGGCTAGGTAAGCTATGAGTCAAGCAGGAAATGTCTATCCTGTGGACAGTGTTGAGGATTGTCTGTTTTTTAATTTGATCTTCTTTGGAATAGATGCCACCATTTTTGACAATTCCTGAAGAAGTCTGCTTTAGCAAGAATTGTCAGCTTAATCTTCAGGTTGCTGACTTCAAGGGGCAGCCAGAGAAAAATAATCTGTGATTTTCTTAATGGAAAATAGAAAATTGGGATCATATTTTTAAAGCCTGCTACTGCTAGAAAAGCCCCTCTGACAGGTTCTACCTTCCAATAATTTCTCAATTCCCTAAGACTTCAGAGAATTCATAAGAATAATGTCACTTGCTCACTAAGACAGAAGTGACCATTCTAAAAATAAGCAAAAATTTGACTTTAATGAAATCAGAATGGCAGAGGCATGTGAACAGATTTTCTCCTTATTTTTTAATGACATATTGACTACTTGTTTTAAAAGAAACCTTCCACTGATAAGCCCCACAAAAGAAAACAGGAGGAGAAATATATAATAAATGCTTTTAATATTCGTAAGTAGCTTTATTCGCATTCAGTTTAATTTTGCCTTGAAGTTGCTAGTGGTACATATTAGAACTGTAGGGGAAAATGTACAGCATTTTGTGATCATGGAAAACCTCAGTAAAAAGGTGCTAAAACTTCAAAATTTTTGAGCAGCATAAGCCAATCTAATTTGTAAATTATATCTTTATATCTTTGTAAATTCTTCCTGTTTTGAGTCACAAAGCCCCTGAAGCTACTAGCAGTACTTCCATGAGTTGTCCCATATCTCAGGGCGGGGGTGGGGCAGGTTGAGCAATTTAGGATTCCTAATCCTGGCTTTGCTCATATGCATAATTCACCTTCAGTTTACACACCGTATGGAGAAAAAAACAACTTGCCCATCTGACAGATTTAACAACTAAAATGACGGCCTACTTATTCATGTGATGTAAGTGTTTACTTTCAAGAGAGGAAAATCTGCGCATCACAATAATTATCCTATCTGAGCAATGAAGCTTGAAAACATTCACTGCCAATTTTTCAGTTAAAGCTGCTAACTTTATTGACTTGATAGCATTAACAGGGCCATAAAACTGAAGAAAAGACCAAGAAACTGAGCTACAAGTGTAATTAAGGCAATGTTGCTGTTGTAAGATCCAAATATACTTTTATAGCTTGAAAATGAACTTTTATTTCACTTCTAAGTCAGAGTTTGTAAGCACCAGTGTGAGTCCCCGAGTATCTCTCTCACAACAAGAAAAGAAGTTTAGGAGCGCGGAGAGCAATTTCCCAGAGAGTTATAAACCTAAGAGAAAAGAATGGCTATTTCTTAGCAGGTTTGGGTTTTTTGGGGGGGGGTGAGAAGGGGATGTTGATGTGTATCTTAAAAATGAGCAGTGGAAAATCACTGATGAGGACAGAAATCCACAGAAGAACTATTTTTTAAGGTGACATGGTAATTTGTCTTGGGTTCTTTATCTGATATTTTTTAAGTACAGTAACTGCATTTGTTGTCTGTTATTTCTATTTTCTTTGTATCAAAGCTAGCAAACTTGAAATTTTAGATTGGAAAGGTTACATAAATAAATGTGTATAGTTGCATAGCAAACTCCCATTTTTTATTAACTTTTTTCAATCTGAAAAACATGCTAACTAAAGACTCAACTGTATGTTTTCCTCTTCTTTTTAACCTCTTTCTTATTCTAAATGATTTCCATGTCAAGTATACAACCATTTCCTACTAGTATTTGATAACTTCCCTCAAAGTTATCAATAACTTAATAACACTGTTCAGTAGTGAGTTAGGGATCTTGACTGGACTCTTAGAAAAAAAAGTTTCTGAAAGTCTTCCAAAACCACTGAAAAGTGAAACTTTAGGCTTTCATTAAAAGCTTTGCAAAAACAAGATTTTTTGTTTGTTTATTTTTTAGTACATATTATGAACTGAACAAGCACGGTTCTCTGCTGCTTTGGGGCACTCAGTGAGCTGGCTTGCATAACTCAAATACTTGGGAAGCCACAAATAATCCAAGTCCATGCTCAGTCTGCAGAAAATAGTAGAGGAAAAGACATCATTCCAGAGTGTTCCAATACCATATGGCAAATAGCATTTTCTGCCGGTATACAGCGCATTTTAACTCCAAAGAATTTGCAATTATATTCAACTAATTAACTCTATTTATTTTTTTACCAGGCTGTCCTTTCTGTTAAAAGGAAAGGAAATTCAATCTCCACCCACTGTGATTATCATTTTTATTACATGTGTAATTGTTGGGAAAGGAAAAGGGATTTTAAAGGCTACCTAATAAATATGCACACAACATATATCAAGTGAGGGGAAGGAGAAAGAATGCCAAACAAACTTTTGTTTAAAATCTCAGTTTCTGACAGATACAGATTGCCCAATTATCACCTGCATTTTCTTTTAGGGTCATCAGAGGGCTAAGTACATACTTAAAAAGATATAACGTCCTCGAAGAGCCAGAGCGCGAATGTAGCTGTTAGCGACCCCCTTCCCATCCGCTGTTGTTGACAACATCCAAGGTCAGCACTGTGTATGTGTGTATGTGTCGATGCCAACTGCTATTCAGGTGCTACTTTTTTTCCTGTTGCACTTGCAGGAAACACACCTCTTCCCCAAAAGTATCAGGGAGCAGCCGACCCTCCTGGTTCTCCCTGTCAGAGTGATGCATCAGGTATTTCAGTTGGATTCATGGACTTAGTGTTGGCCTGATGTTGCCATTTCAAAATATGTTATTAAAAAATAATCTCTGACTGGGATGAATCTTATTGTGGGATACTGTGTACCAGCTTCCCAGATTTCCTACCATGAAGGGAAGAAAAGGTAATAAAGCAATGGGAGAAGGACCTCCACCAAGGCAGGGTGTAAGCATAGGCTTTATGGCACACACAAGCCTCTATTTCCTAGATTTAAGTGAGGAAAACAGCCATGCAGTGGTTGTGTAGGACTGAATGTCAGGCATGTTGAGGACTGTGGAGTGCCACTGTGGTAGAGAAGGCAGAAAGCTGTCTGTCCCCTTGCCCATAGGAGTTGTCTGATAGCACATCTCTATTTTTCCCACTACGCAGTTGGATGATTTCCTAATTGTCTACAGCGAGGTAAGGAATGGTCTGTCAATTCTGGGACTGTGACATCTGCTTTTGCAGGATAAATATAGAATCCTGAATGTTAGACTTCCCTGGCAAGTACAAAGGAAATAAGTTTTACAATATGTATGAATTTATTCATTTTTGTTCTTTTATTCCTGTTCGTTATTGTTTCTCTCGGATAAAATCCCATGTGTCTCCTATTTTCAAAAACAATTAGTTTTGAGGGATGATGCTTCCAGTTTGGGCAGCCCTCCTAAATGGAGACTGCTAAGGTCAGAGATCTTCTGAACATCTCCTATCTCATCTCACCTAATTAAGGTACTCAGAATTCAGACATTTGCTGATAAGATCGGTATCCCAGGTTCTCTTTATAATCAAGGCAGAGAAATAGGCAGCTCCGGAGGGCAATTAATCTATCTTATACTAGAAACTGGTTTTAGGAAGAAAGCAATCATTCTCTGAAATTGTCTACTTCTCTCCATTGACTATAAAGCTAGAGCGACAAGCCCAGACATAGAAGTCTAACTATTAGAGTAAGTTAGGGTAACGGCCCTGATGTTAGGAGTCAGTAATGCTTATTCACACTACTGGGACCTTTGTGCTCTTAATAAGGCTACCTTAACAATGCCTATTTTCCCTTGATCTTTCTGGATTCCCTGGGAACCCGAGAGCACGTTATATAATACGGATAATTAAGAGACCAGAACGATTGAGCCAAACTGATGAGATATTTGTACCTGTGGCTAGAACATGGAGGTTGCTGCAGCAGAATCTTGGGAACATGTCAGAAGGACTGAAGATTTCTAAAACCCAGGACTGAAGACTCCATGCATGTCACTGAACAGAGATGTGTTCTCACTGTCTGACCTGTCTAACCCAGGTGATACAACCCATCCGTGCGACAGATGATGGGATCAGTAAACAGACCCCCTGAGAGGATCTGTGCTGGGACACAACGCTTGGCTACACTGTTTCAAGGTCCAGGTCAGTGTTCCAACAAACTGCTACATTGGCCCACATGGACAAACTTACTTATCAGTTTGGGCAATGTTTTTATGCCAATTGTAAATGTGCTCAAGACTGAGCACAGTGAAGGCTGTGCGATGATAAACTGAAGACCCTGCATTCCCAGCTTGCACAACTCTCAAATACCTGACTCACCAAGGAAGAAAAAGGAAATCTACTGTCATGTGGTAAAACTGGAAATGTACAGTCTGATTTTCACACCGTCCAAATGCATTTACATATGTATTAATACCAATTTTTGAGTGAATTATAAGAGTTCCTGTACTTCAGTCTAATCATAATCTCCCCTCTGCCATGAGCTGCAGAGTGCTTTGGGCAGCAGCCTGTCACAGAGTCCTGCCAGGAGAGAAGGGCTCTTTGGGGGATAATGATATCATTTGGATAATGGACACTGGATGTGATTTGGTATGCTTACTTAGCATGCTGGATACTGAAAAAGGAGTCTGCACATAGCTCGCTTAAACTATTTAGCTGTCTTCATTTGACTCATTAAAGTCTCCACAGACTGGCCTAAATCATAATCCCATTATGGTCAGTGGCAAAACTCCCACTGACTTCCATGGATCTCTCTCTCTCCTTTTCAATTTCACTCTCCATCACTCTTTCTCAGTCTTATCCCAGTCAGCACTTCTGCACTCATGGAAACAGAGCTGAAAGCAGCAGGATCTTTTCCCCCTGTTTCACCACTTGATGGGATGCACAGATGGCTTTTCCTCTCGCTCCCTCCCTCTTTCCACAATCCCAGCAGAGTAGTTGGGGGAGGAGGAGGGCTGTATTCAGCCTGCCTATTACGACACTTAAGATGGACCAAGAGACAGTCACAGCACTTAAGTCCAAAATGAGCAATTTAGATCTTGTGCTGCGCTGGGACTGTCAGGCCCTAATTCCCTGTAGCATCACAGGAAAAAAACAGTCACAATGGTTAACTTAGGCAGCTCTTGCTGGTGGTCTAAATATCGCCTCCACCTTGCTCAATGGGCAGAATGGGACGCCAGCCCTTAATAGCCAGAGGTTTGAATTGCTCATTTCTCTTTTGAATTTAGACACTGTAATTGGAGTTTCATTTCATATAGCAGCCAGAATAGGCAGTCAGACCACAGCCCTAAATCACAGTCTGAGCTGTTCATTGCTCTCACGAGGTTATTAGATGCCATGCCAGATGGCCTGAGGTACCAGAGGAAGTACTCCAATGATACCCTCAGGGCCTCTGATAAAACTGACCTCTCTTATACATTTCATAAGTCCCTCACATTAGAGTATGGAACCTCAGGACTGTCTCATACATATCTGCACACAATTTATTTTTTTCAATAAAGTTTTTCCTTTCTCAAGGAACTGTTCAAACCTGCATAATGCAGTGATGAGCACCATGTAAAAGATCAGAGGAATTAGGTAGCCAGAGAGACAGACAGATACTGAGAAAAAGCTATGGCTCTGAGATAAACACGTGCATTTATTTGAAGGAAGCAGATATTGCACAGAGAGGCAAATCCTGCTCACCTGAAAACACCTTTTTTACCATTGGGATGATTGACCTCAACCAAGTGAATTGGATTTGGTCTCAACAGTTTCATAGTTCCTCAAAATGTTGAGCTGGAAGCTGACTGAAGCACACAATATTGTATATTCAGCAAATAATTACGACTAACTGGGGAATAGCTTTTATATGGCTGATTCCTCAGGCAACTCACCAAGAAGCTTTATGTTGATTTTAAGTAACAGATGCATGGAGGAATTATCAGTTTAAATAGAGGCTATTATTAATCTTAACTAGTAAGATCTTGAGCTCATCTGACTGTTTTGCTCAGAGCATGTTTGAGTATAGCCATATTCAGTCTGGCTCTGATCTAGTTTCATTGTTCTGGATCCTTCTCATCCAATCTCCTGACTCTGACACTGGCCAGTGCAAAATGCTTGGAGGAAGGGGCAAATAACCTATCAAAAAACAGATGTGAGCCAGTTTGTGGTACACACAGCTCTGGCACCATCAGTGTTCTTCCTCCTCTATGTGTGCACTGCTGAGAGAGCTGCTTCTCACAGAATCATAGAATCATAGAATCATTAAGGTTGGAAAAGACCTCTAAGATCATCGAGTCCAACCGTCAACCCAACACCACCATGCCCACTAAACCATGTCCCTAAGCGCCTCATCTACACGTCTTTTAAATACTTCCAGGCATGGTGACTCAACCATTTCCTTGGGCAGCCTGTTCCAATGTTTAATCACTCTTTCAGTAAAGAAATTTTTCCTAATATCCAGTCTAAACCTCCCTTGGTGCAACTTGAGGCCATTTCCTCTCGTCCTATCTCTAGTTACTTGGCAGAAGAGACCAACACCACTTCGCTACAACCTCCTTTCAGCTAGTTGTAGAGTGCCATGAGGTCTCCCCTCAGCCTCCTCTTCTCCAGACTAAACAGGCCCAGTTCCCTCAGCCGCTCCAGACCCTTCACCAGCTTCTTCTGCCCTTCTCTGGACACACTCCAGCACCTCAATGTCCTTCTTGTAGTGAGGGGCCCAAAAGTGAACACAGTATTCGAGGTGTGGCCTCACCAGTGCCGAGTACGGGGGCCACGTGTACCAGAAGATCCTGATTTCTTAACAGAACCCTGTTTCAAAATCTGTAGGCACATTCTTTTCTATTGTTTGCTTGAGACCTGGGACAGTTGCAGAGGGTGGTAAGTTGGATCACGAGGACATAGGCACATGTTGCGTTCTGCTGACCTTTGCTACAAGGATGATAAGCAGCAGCAGAGAGGCAAGGTAGGCAAGCCAGGGCAGCAACATATTAAACTGTATTAGTATGATTTGCCAGAACACTTCTGTCCTTACCCTAAGACAAACATGAAATGACTCCACACAGCATTTTGAAACATTATTTTCTTTTTATTTACTAGAATAAATCCATAGAACGAGCCAAAACCAGTCAAACCAGTTAATTGCTATCAAATCTAACTTTTAGGCTCAGGTCAAGGTTATCTGGATTTTCCTTCTCCTGCCTTTCATAGCTTGTCTTCTGAAGTCCAGCTAGCCCACTACTACAACAGAAACTTGTGCATTTCTTCCCTTCTCACAGCCAAAGAATCTTCCTTTTTAATCTAGGCTTTCACTGTGTCTTTGGGAGCCTCCCCTACTTTCTAAGCCTCCGGCTCAACAGCTAGCTTCATTATACTTGGGAATTTGCCATGCAGCATACCCTTGCCTCCTGCGGACATTTGGAACATGCTGGCTCTCCAGAGCTTTAAACAGCCACATTAACATGTATTAAAGATGCACATATCAAAGTACAGTCATTATGATTAATTACTCCAGATATCCCCTCAAGGCAATTAGATCAGGAGGACTACTGCACAAACATATTCAGGATGATTCCAATACCAGAGACAGGTCAGTCAGCTCCTTGTAATCCTGGCATGTATAAATGCCATAAATCAAGTAGGCACATGCTAGAAGCCTTTTCAACAAAGACAGAGCCACATAAAAGCACTTCATGTAGAATCACTTTTCATAGTAGCACCCAGAATTCTCCCATGACTTCTTAAGGTGTTAAACTCTTTCACTTTATAGTTTATCTCAATTGTTAAAGTGAAGAATTATACCACAATTCCTTGGGCTGATGTAACACTAAGATATCTTTCCTTTTGTGCAGAGCCCCAAAACGTTATATATATTCTTAGAATGTAGAAGCCTTTGCTCCCAAGATTGAATAATTTTTGCTGTATATACAACCAAAAGCCTCCAACAGTGCTGGGATAACAACATATATGGCTTACTGAGAATCAAGTTTATGAACAAAAAAGGATTAGGCTGGCTGACTCCCCAGGATTATTAACTAAAATATGATTGCTTATCTTTAACTGGAAAGTAGCAGTGTATCCCACTATGGCCCATTTCCAGCAGCAATAAACATTTTTCCTACTAGATTTGTAGTACAGTTTTCAGGCATATATTAAAATTCGAAATTCAAAAATACCATTAATTTTCCCGTTAATGTGTTCAACCTCTCCTACACGGAGAGTACTTAAATAAAATCAGTGGAATGAACTACTACTGTGCCTTGGTCAAAATCGCAGATGAATATCATTCACTGCTAATGTTCTTGCAGCCAAGATGGACTGCAATTATTAAGATCTCTAGTTAGAAACAACAAATACTTTAAATTGTTTATGCCTTTATCATTATCAGGGCTTTTACATACAGGAAAAGAACGTGTGGCAATCTGCCAGGTCTATCCAACTTATAAGCATATTAACTCTGGAAAATGGAGTAAATATATCCCTAACTATAATCTATTTATCTATCTAGAACTGCATATACACATACCAAAGCAGAAGGGTAATACTTTCCACTTACAGACAAAAATTCTCCTGTCTGTTTTCATAGAGTGGAACAGAGCTTGGCAGAATAACTTTTCACTTTATTTTGCTTTGAAGTACTTCTTTAGTTGTGCAGAATGTTTTACAAACAATGATTCATCCATATTTCCTCCATCCCTACAGTGACATTTTATCCTGATTTATGGAGAAATTAAATATCTTTCTAAGGGATACGTACAGGGTCAACCACAAAATTTGAAAGCAGATCTTGCAGCTCTTTTGGCCCATAACGGGGGCTAAAGTCAATAACTGGTGAGTGTTGATGAGAAAATGCCGTGCTGACATGATACATTCTTCCTCCTTAGTCCACCTGGGTGCATCTAAACCTTCTGAATGGAGCACTCAGGATTTCATGTGAGAATTGTACTCCACCCATAGTTGTTAATTCATTGAATCATGGAGTAATTTAGACCAGAAAGGTCCTGTGAAGGTCATCCAGTCTGACCCCTGTTTAAAACAGGGCCCTCATTGATCAGGTTGCTCAGAGCCTTGTCCAGTCGAGCTTTGAAAATCTCTAAGGATGGAGAGTCCAAGAGTGTTCTAGCCAACCTGTTTCAAGTGTTTGTAGGGGTTTTTAATGTCCAATGAGAATATTCCCTATTACAACTTGTATGTGTTGCACCTCATCCACTCTACCTGCAAGCAGTTTAGCTTTAACTTCCCACAGTTACCAAAGAAATCTGGTCTGGCTCAAGAGGACTGTGAACTGTTACACATGGTACCTGTGTTATGGATGAAACTGGTGCACTGTAAAGGGCTTTGTTTGGGTAGAGCCAGGGCACAACATGAGCTAAAGCATGCCCTCAGATGTTCACTGTAAACAGAGTATGGACTATGGCTTGTAAAGACTGAATTGGACAGAGTTCTGCTTCATAGAGAATCTCAGGTCTTCATTATTAGCTTGCTTTCTAAGGCAGAAGAAAAACAGCATTTTGAAATTTACTGTGAAAGGGAATGGAGCACCAGCTCTGGGATGGTCTGCCTGGTGGAATTCCTTAGAGGTTATAGTAAATAGGAGCTTAATTTACTGGGAAGCTTGAAGCCTGGAAACAGATTTTCCAGCAACTCATTATGCAGCTGGTGTAGGGCCAGATGAAAGAGAAAACCAAACAGGCTTCAAAAACTGCCTAGCAGGCAGGGTTTCACAAGACCAGTCTGCTGAAAACCAAAGGGTTTCCACAAAGCAATTCAATTCTGATGAATGAACAAATTACAGTAGGAAAGAAATAAGGATCTTCAGCTATATTACTAATGGTAATGGACTTCCAACTATTCCCTGAATGTCTTTTCTGAGTTTCCCTTGACAAACCATGGCCTTGACATTCTCCTCTCCTGACAAAAACAGGATTCCCATTTATATATTAATATCCATTTTGTACCAATAATGACTGCCAGATGTTGGTGAGGAGATTCATCAGGAAACATCCAGGATGGACATTTTGCTCTATGGAGTTGTACCACCTTCGAAACCTTGCCTCAGTGTCTCCACAGCACCTTGCTTATTATCTTGCAACTTGCTACTGTATTCCAACTGCAAGTCTGAAAAAGGTGGGGCAGCTTATTGATCTCGCCAAAGCAACTGATCTCTCCAAAGTACAAAAATGTACAGACATAAAAGTGACTGAAAAATCAGACCTAAGCATTCTAAGGAAAAAAAAAAAAATGTTTATTCATATGCATTTTTATTAACAATAATTGGAGCTCCACTACAGTAGGTAGATACTACTATAGCAGTGCTGTGCTGTACAGCCTCAACGAGGCTGGAGTGAAAGATAGTAAGAAGCACATTGAGTGACTTGTCCAGACCTACAGTTGAAAATATTTCTTGCAGTCAAGAGCCAGTTCTGTCTATCTAGCAGGACTGTCCTATAGTTATGGGAACAGGTTAAGGATGTTGAACGGTAGTGTTTTAACCTATTATTTATCCTCAAAGATAAGAAGATGGGCTCAGTATTTCTCGGTGCATGGGTCTTCAATATTGCACAAGATTTTAGCAGAGGAGTATAGAAGTCATATATAGATAGCAAGGAGGTTTATACATTCTAGGAGACCACACACAAAGCCTGCACATGTGTGTACGTAAAAAAGACATCGTTTAATGAATCCTGCAGACAAGTGGAATTTTAAGACTGTATTATGAAACAAATGAATGGAGAAGGCAGGTGTTACTGTTCTGAAAATATGTTAAAGAATAACCTCCATAAAAATGGAGTCTTGCAGTGTCTAAAAGACTTTAGTGATAGCTGAGGCTTGGAAGGTGTCATTGCCTTCAGGACTTACAGCCTTCCCTGGAAGAAAGGACTGTTTTTAGCTCTGTGGTAATTGTAGGATATCTTCCCACTCCAGAGTGAATGTGATTATCTCCAAACATAGGATAAGTTGACTATCCCCAGACAAATAATAAGACATTATCTCTCTTTTCCAGGCAACTAATTAAACAGGCTCAAGCTGTAACAATGTGTGTATAGTAATTTCTATGTTACTGTAGTTACAAAAATTAGTGTCAGGTACCAAAAGGAGCAGGAATAAAGAATGCATTGTTGAAAGATAATGAGGTAATTATCACATAAATATCTAGAAAAGTATATTATGTTTGCATTGTAAAAACACTCACTTATGAATTATCTATTTCTCCCACGGATTTCTATCATTTCTCTCTCTTGCTGTTTCTCTTTCTGTCTGGCTTGCTTTATGGCATTGTGCAATACTTGAACCCCAAACCTTTCACCAAGTTAGGAATGCAAAGTCAGTGAGTGCTTTTCCAGATAAATTTCAAAGCTTTTTCATGCATTTGCACGTCAAAGAGGGAATGCAAAATTTGGGGTTTAGTCTGTTTAAATGGAAATTTACTACTCAAAACACCCCTGTCTCCTGGAATGCATTGTCAGGATTCCTTAGCACAGTACAGTGGATATATTCATCCTTAAAAGGAGAATGAAGTTGAAGAATGAATAAATATAAATCTAAACACCCAAAGGCACCGTGGGTAACGGTCCAAATCATTCTTTCATCATCAGATGTAATGGCTTTTTGAAGGAATAGGGCCTCTCTCATCTCTCTTTAAAATGAGCCAGAGGCAGGGGCAGTTTTGACCCTGGTTTACAGTCCCTGATTGCACTTTCTTTGGAAACCACCATTCCTTTTGTCCTCTGTGTGAACTAATACCTGGCAAACAGGCAGCTGGTCAAGGAACAGCAATCCACAGTAATGCTGAAGGCACTTGAAATATTGACATACAAACAGTTTTGTAGGAGAAATACCAGTATCCACTTTTCCAATACTATGTATAGCGATGTTCTTAAACCCATCTCTGCAGTACCTTGCAAAGGAAGCAAAGATTATTCCATGCAATTACTGTATTTCCTCTCTTATTCAAAAAGGTGATTGTGGAACTAGTGGCCACAGCAGAAGCCATTATTTCAGGACCTTTTCTGCAAACCACCTGCAATCAGCTTTAAGGGTTACATTGCAAATGCCTCACAACAATAACTGGACAGCAGGCTTGCCAACATCTAACTAATGAGCTGCTAACCTTAGACAATACAAATCAGGTTTTAGAGTAATCTGTTTCCATATCTATAAGAGTTTCCACATTCAAATGGTCTAGTGCTAAAGTTTTCAGACAATCTCTGCAGGGAAGGTTTTGGAAGCTTCTTGGGATCATCCTCCGTCTTCCCAACAATGCAATTTTCCTATACTTGCTATTTATTTTGGTCCAGGAGTTGCACTGTAGGCATCTATGCCAATCTACTGTGAACACTTTGTTCTCATTCTGCCACTCAACAACCTCTCCACATTTCAGAAATACCTTTGAGTGTCTCTCAAAGAGCCTAGTCTAATGCATGGGCTTTTTCCTATGAATGACACTGTAAATGTAGACATGAGAGGTGCCACATGTAAGCTTTTGGGAAAACAGCGATGTGCTGGAATAGGTGTGAGCATATGCTGAAGGCATAGCTGTTCACATAGAACCAGTTTCCCAGTTTAACTCAATGTAATTCCATCACCTTGATGGACTTATGTAAATTTACACCAAGCCTATCAGCAGAAAGCTAACGTTTCATCTTAGTACAAAAGCAACACCACCTTTTATATGTCTTGGAGTCTGAAAGTGCAACTGAGCACATTAAAGGGATGATTGTGACCAACTAAATCAACAATCAATATTGAAAATGTATTTTTATAGTAATTATTGCCAGAGCATTAACAACTTAATTTCTCACTTCCTCCTCACCATGTTGAGTCATTCAGTTCTCAGTTCCCTTGAATAAGAAAATTATATTTGGAAAAATTTTGTTTGAGGCTTCAACTTGATGCATAGAAGCAGCTTCTCATTTTGTGTTTATGTCAGTTAAATAAATATAATAAAAATACTTATAAAAGTAATGAGTGAACATGTTTAACTCTTACTTCAAGTTGAGGCTCAAAATTATTTGAATATCTGTGGGGTTTTTTTCAGCATTGCAGACGTGTAAATCACTACATAAGTTACAAGGCCAGAAAAAGGAATCCAAATGCCCTTCTCCTCAGAGGGTGGTTTCCATGCCAACCTCCAACTTTTATTACAGGATAGTTTGGCTGCATAACTGCTCAAAAAGTTATGAGGTCTAATTTTTGTAATAGCAAAGTAGTTTTCTCCTCATATTGTAAAATTGCTGAACCATTACTGAGTATATTTTCAGCAATAAGGCCACTCTTGGACAAAGCCTTGACAATTTCAGCTTCAGAAAGTTGTAGAATAGAAACTATTAGACAATCTCAGCTATAATAGGCATCATTATTCCCTCTATAGCTATATCCTAACTGGCTTTGTTGTGGCCAGTAGGAGTTAGATACTGTTAGATCCTGTAAGAAAGGAGATTTAGAAAGAGGAAGGGGACCTAACTACCACTTTATGTCCCAAATCCACAAAGGTAATGTGGTACCCATCCCTCAACGTAGTTGCTGAGAATTAGATGGCTAAATTATTTTGAGTCATATGTACTTAAATACAAAATTTAGAAGATCGAAAGTCCCATGTAAACCTCGACATCTCTACATTTCTGTAAGTCTAGTGAGTGCCCAGTTAGAAGGAATAATTTGAAACCAGATGTCTCCTATCAGTCCTTTCTTTGTCAAGAAATAATATATTCTGTAGTGGCTGTCCTTTGATGTTTCTTGCTAAAGGTACTGTGAATAGTCTAGGTAAGAAAAGCAGAGAACATGAAGCTAAGTCTTCCACACCCCAGCAGAGTGAGCAAACCACTAAGCCACTGGGCTTTGTGAGGGTTCAGAGGGAAGAAAGTAATTTGGTTTGAGAGCCCAAGTTCAGCAAAAAGTTTCCAGTGTATCAGAAAGCCTTAAACCTGGCGAGTGATTTGATGAGGAAAAAAACTAGATTATCATTTTGAAAAGGGAAAAACAGAACTTACAGATGGGTCAAATGAAAAGAAAATAATCAAAAGTGTTTTCTCTCAGTCTAGGGTCACAGTGAAGGCTGGGAAGGGGTATGTCCCCAGCCCTAATGGGTGCATTCTGCAGTGCATTTTAAGGACAGCTGAAGTGGCTTTATTGACATAATTACTACCTTTAGGTAGCCTTTGCATTGCTAAGACTCAGTTACTCCACTGATTCCAGCTGTGTCAATCCTCTGAATCTAACTGTCTTTGGAGAATTTATCAATTACATTTTTTCTCTGTCAAGAGAGATTTTGAACAAGAGCTTCTTGTTCAAAAAACATGAACTTTTCCTCAGGAATAAATATACTAATACTAACATGAATGAAATTTCTGATAAGAATGAGAAAGACAGCTCTACCACTCCCGAACAGCAGCTAGTGTAGGGCTTGGGGCACTCAGCCAATGCAGAACAAGATAAGCCTTGAGATTGCAAAACATTCCTGAAGCGGAGGAGAAACTCCGATTCTTGCCCAGTTAGAAATCATGGAAAATAGATGTAAAATGAACCCTTTTTCAACTTACAGTAAGCTTTTCTGCATTTAAAGTGATAAAATTATTTAAGTCTGAACTGCATTATTCTGTTCTGTTTTCTTCTCTTTACACCCTCAGCATCACATTCTCATCCATCAATAACTGATCATCATGGCAGAAAGCCTCTCATTTTGTCCCAAGTTGCACTTCTTGGAAAGTCTTGCTATTTTTCTCCAGTTCACTGATTTCTTTTCAAATTCAAATCCTGTGTTAAATTTCTTCTCTCTTTATGATTTGACCTCTCATTCCTGTCCCCATATGCCCTCCACTTTTATTGAGACAACTTTGTGCTCAGAATTACTTTATTTGCTTATTGACTATTGTGGGAACACTGAAGCTTTGTGATTAATTGATCACACCGTGTATCCATGCTGGCAAGTGCTTCTGTGCCACACAGAGCTGGGATTTTGTTTTCATCACTTAAAAAGATGATACATAAAACCAGAACCACTCAGTGCTCCTGTTTAACATATCCATAGATTTTAGTTCAAATAATCAGTGTTTCATATGCATCTAAGTCAGACAACATTTCAAAAGATACTTGCTAGTCTCAAGTGCTCTTCAGCCTCTTATGTTCCTCCTCAACAGTCAAGTATTGTATCAGGACACAAAGCTACCGATGGTTTAAAGAGCTCTATGGCAACAATGTGGCAATCCTATAACAAAAGAAAAGATTCTTCCAAAAGAGATGGTGCTTGAAGCATTCGGCAGCTTGCCTGTGTGAAACCATTCGTGGTTGGTGCTTCTTGCCCAAAAAACCTGGCGTGCCTCTGTGTGTGCCGGCATCATGCCATCCTAGCAGATGGGCATAAGTATAGGCAGCCAAGAGACCCTATATGAACATCAAATGTGTTTTCTAGGAGCATAGTTCATAGCCAAGAATATTTCAATGGTTAGCTGTTTTGTCAGTGTAGTCAAGGAGAAAAGCAAGCCAAGGAGAGGCAAGAACCCTCAAAAAGTCACCCATTTTATAAATGACAAAACTTAAAGTTCAGAGGAGTCACAAAGAGTGTCTCCCCCAACAAAACTTTGGATACAAACTCCAAGTACAAGAAGTTGGTCGGGGTGCCACGGTAGCAAACTTTTTACTTATCTTCTGCTGAATTGCAATAGGACACTCATTAAGGTCCAAGAGCCTAGGCATGGAGGTAGGAAACTTCCACTTCACCCCAGGCTGATGGAGGTAGTTCACACTAAGTGGAAGGATATGTGCCAAGGCACCATATGGGCTGGCACCTCCCTGGGGGCAGAAGCAACGGGGGCTTCCCACGAAGGCTGGCAGGGCAGAGCCTTGCAGCCAGGGCCTATCCCACCGGCCCCAAACAGGGATCAGGGCAGGGCAGGGGGGCAGCTGGGGGCAGCCCCAGTCCATAGTGTCAGGCGAGTTTGTGGTGATGGGGCAGGTCCAAGGTCAAGCTGGGAAATCGCTCAGTGCCTCAAGGCCTTGACAATAACTGTCCTCACTGCAGTTTCCCACAACTTTGGTTGCAACTGTTACTAGAAAAATTAAAATGAGATTGCTTAATTTTTGTTGTCGTGAATAGAACTTTTAACTGAATCTTGTGTAAAAGAAACTCAACAGTAGTATAAATTATAAGATTAATATTGGTATAAAGCATTTTTAGAGTAGGCTGATGTCCCAGCCTGTCTTTGGTCTGTCCCCATCCCCATCCCCATGGCCCTGCCTGGCAGTCACGAGACTGTGTCTGACCCTGGTTCCCCTCATTGGGCCTGATGCTGACCCCACCGCAGGCTGATGTCCTGGCCTCACCTTGGCCTGTCCCCATTCCCATGGGGGTGACCAATACTTCTCTCTCTCCATCAACTACAAAGATGAGACCACTGGTTTAGGTTAGGTCTCCAAGACACTTAACTTAGGGGCCCTCAGCTAGGAAGACACCCGGTTAAATATCTTCACCACCAGTTCTAGTTAAAACAGAACCGGCGTTGCAGGACCAAGCCTGTGAGAGAACTCTGGAATTTTCAGCACTTTCAGTTTTATTTATTTTTAAAAACTTATGTTATAGTAATCCACAGTTTATGGTAAATGTGGTTGTCACTCCATTAGAGTTGTAACAATTTACTGAGGAGCTCTGCTTCTCTCACATGGGGAAGACTTTGATTCAGGAAGAAAAGAAAGTATATGGTTCAAGCATAAACTCAACAAGATCAATCATGTCTTCATATACTTAAGCGTTTTGCTGAATCAGAGCTTGAGTATATACGATCAGTATCATTGTTCACAGGAGTATTGTAAAGATATTAAAGGATGGGCTGTATACTGAATGGGAAAGAGGAGCAAGAGGTATGAAAAGGGGAGGTTATTCTCCTCCAGCACAGTGATGACATGTACTGGTTTAAGCTGGACTGTGGCAGACAAACCTCTGAGGTGGAATGTGTATTGTGCACCCATGCCTGAAATCCTCATTTTGTGTTGGTTTAGGTAATATATAGCTATGCCGGGAAGCTTTATTGTTCTTTTGATTCTGTTTTGTCCATTCCACAGCTCCTGGTATGACATGTGAATTGCTCTCAGGATGCTATCTGGGTATGTGTGGAAAGAATAAAAAAACCCAAACCTACCAAGCTATTAGTATCATCTTTGTTTGACAATTAAAAACAGAATTCAGCTCTAACATCCCAAATAGATTCCTAGGTTTATATACACTATTTTTTCTTTTGTTGTTTAAAAATAATTTAAAATGCACTGTAAATGTATCTTGTAACCAAGCACTCCAAATCACTTCAAAGAAAATTACACAAGTGATCTCTATTCCACTTTCCTAAAGCATGCCAACAGAAAAGCAATCCTGCGGTAGTGGTTGAACATGCTCACTCTTACCCTAGCTAATCAGATATTAGGCCTGTCCTAATACACATACTGGGCACAACTATAACCTGCAGTCTGCATTATTTCAGTTCACAGTATCACAAAATAAAATCACATATCATAAAAATTTCCTATTAGTACAAAACACAGTTCTTTCCCGTAGCAGCAGCAATCCATCTGGAATAAAGTACATTGCTGATTCACCCTTCTGCACCAATTTCTAAGTTCAACTTCGATCTCAAGTTTCAGAGATCTGGATGTGACTTGTGACTTAGCTTCTCCACTCCACATCCATGATTCCCCATAATGCCCATGTTCCAATGAAACATTGCAAATGACTACCAGCAGCAACAATCTTAGAAAAAAACCTTTTTCTCTTTGAGTGCTTCTTTACTAGAAAATAGTGTTCCCTCATTTTTGAAGAAAATTTAAATGGAGCATCTCAACCAAATCAAAACATTGCATTTGGACATTTTCTGATAAGAATCTAATGAATTTGTGTTTACAGTATTTTGTAATTTATACTGCATTTTAAGTAGTGTTACAAACTAAAAAGACAAACTGAACCATAAAACCAAAAATTTTGAATTTCATAAATAATAAATTTTCATAAATAATAACATTTGTTAACAAAATTTCCAGCTCTACATTTGAGAGATCAGATCTACACATAAAAGATCAGACTAACTTGCTCTGTTCAGGAGGCTGGTAACATTCCTTTTGTAGGAGTTAGCCCTAAGCCATTAAAATTATTGCCACAGAAGAAAAATCACCACAAAACTAACAATTTTAATATAAAATTTAAGAGCATATTATTTTGACTTGATTTTCTCTGAGTTTCCACAGACAGAACATTTACAGAAATTAACATGCCAAATAAAATCATCTATAAATTAATCAAATTATTTATATTTTCCTTCTCATTTGGTAGGATAAAAAATTTTGGTAATTATCTGTAAATACTTAGAGAAAGACAGATATTGAATTAATAGGTCTTTTACTTACAATTGTGCTCTGATGCTACTTCTGTATGTGTAAAATAATCAGTCATAATTAATAAAGGCTCTGTGGGCCAAATTCAAGCCTGGAGTTGTGGCTCAACTAAATTCAGTATGTTTTCCAGGTCTAAATTTGTCCTTTTTATTGTTACTCCTGAGGCATTCCAGGGGCATAAACCAACTTTGCCCCTAAATGGTTTCACTTAAATTCTGCTTCTATTGGGTTTTCTGACAACTCTAGAAGAAATGATACTTCACATGGCACATACTTCAATCAGATGAGAAAGAGCAGATCACTTGCTTTATTCAGCCTTTCTTTTTTCCATTCCCACTTTTAGATGAACAGCTATTGACTGTACTCAAAACCAATTTAAACAACAATACTATATTTAGGAACTTTGTCTTTGTCTGTTGGAGACCAACAAAGAATTCAAAAATTACCCTATTAGACAATCTTCTTAAGTTTTTAATCATGCTTCTGTGAGTATTTTTACTCGCTCTGAAAGTTTCCATCTGCCGGTAAAGCTGATTTGTCATTAATTCAGCAAATAATGTGTTCTGAATGCAATCAGTTGATAAACTTTACCTTTTCAATTGTCCAAAGTAATCCAAATACCCCCAAAGGGCACGGATTGTTTGAAGAAAGTACGTAATGCTATTTTTATCACAAATAAATTCTACCTATCTATGTCAATATTGTTATTAATGCTATTATTAATATCATTAAGAAGAAAAGCTGAAGCACTACAGCTGATGAATTATAATAAAACCATACTGCCACTCTTGAGTCTGTAGAAAATAATACATCTATAAGAAATCCCAAATCCAAACAAAATTTTTTCATAGAACTATTTATCAATTTCATCAAGAACTGTCTAAAGATAATTGGTGAATGTCTGTGCAGCATCCTAGAGACATTAATAAAAAAAAAAAATTGCTGAGAGCAACAAAGAAAATACATAAAGAAAGAACCTTCAAAACTTGTGAAGTTCATCTCCCTACCTCAAGATGGGGGCAATTTTTAAGCTGTTCCAGACACCTGATTGCCTGAATTGTTGTCCAACTTGTATGTAAAGGCCTCCACAGGTGACAATGTCACTAGATCTGTCTGTTCCATCAGGTGTCACCTATTTGCATTTTTTCATGCATGCTAAGAAACATTATAACCTGGGAAAAGGAAGTTACATTAGGTTTTGGATTGGCTATTGATTCATAAGGCTGTGAGACAAGGTAGTCATTCTTGGTGAAAGAATTGTGAGAAGGAGGAACATTGTCTTGCTTTGACTTCTCTGACTGAATTTTATCCTAGCTGTGTCACTCCCCAGCAATCTGGCACCTGATTTTTTATCCTACCACAGATCTTCTTGTGTCTTCTCATGTTAGGATTTTTGGAGCTGGTGACGGAGGCTACTTCCAGACATGTTCTCCAAGCTTTGTTCAATTCTACTGAATAAACCCAGATTTTCAATTAACAATTTAGGTGTACCAGACCCTAGATATAAAGTAGTTAGATTCTCCACTCATGTAAAATCAGAGTAAAGCCATTGTCTTGAGCATAAACAACCTACTTTGCTTCAAGCTTCAGTTATTTATCTTTAAATGGACTGAAGATCTGCCCAGACTAGCAAGATGACAAAGGAGAGACAATAGAGATACCTCAACTCAGATCAATGTACCTGCTTTTTGTAGTTTCACCTTTCCTCCAGCTGGCTTAATTCAGAGCCTTTTTTGCTGCCTCATAGTTGTTCTTTTTTAATGTCCATTTTGTTTCTCTCAGTCATTGCTTGTTATATATAGGGAGGTCAAACTACAAGTGTATTGCTTCACAATCATTATAGTTTGCTAATTCCAGATGTCTTCATGCTTCACTTGATGCTAAGTAGGCTATTCTATGAACTCCAACAAATATGCTACAAAGGTAAATTCCAGATAAGTTGGCAGTTGTGGGCACTGATAATAAAAATCTTACACAAGGTCTTTGAAATTAAAACACTATTCTTGAACAACTGTGTTGGCTCATTGCCACAAATGATAGAAGTGATTAAGGATGTTCCTCTACAACGTGATGTAATATATATCTTGTTTTCAAAGCCTCAGCATTTTTACCTATGGCTTCATGACCTTATTTGGTTTCAGCCAAAGTAGTTACTAATGAGAATGTACTAATCAATAAATCTATCAAGAGAACTGATGATGGAAGACAATAGAAGATATTATATCCAGGCTGTTAAATACTGTTGGTTTACTTACTGTTTTGGTCACACAAATTTTGACTGATGTCTTGGAGTCCTTTGTAAAAACAGTTCCTGGCCTAAAAAAGATATGGACAAAAATATCTTCCTAAGTTTAGTGACTAATATGTCATCATTAGGAAATTGAACAATATCATAAAATAATAATAATAAAAACCCCCTAGATGAACTAGAGAATGAATAGGGAAAATAAAAAGCCGATTAAACATACACAAGTCCATGTAACCAAATAGGATGTACCCAAGGGTGTTGAAGGAACTGGCAGATGTCATTGTGGGGCCATTCTGCATCATCTTTTAAAGCTCATGACAATCAGGGGAGGTTTCTGAGGGCTACAGAAAAGGCAAATGCCACACTTATCTTTAAAAATAGCAGGGGACTACAGGCTGATCAGCCTCACCTCAGTCCCTAGGAAGGTGATGGAACAGATCCACTTAGAAGTTATTTCTAAACTCATGAAAGACAGGAATGTGACTGGGAGCAGCCAGTACAGGTTTACTAACAGCAAATCACACCTGACCAGCCTCTTTACTTTCTATGATGAGTTGACTGGTGCTATGGACAAGGGGAGAGACGTGGATTTTATTGGGGCCTTTGAAACAGTTCCCCATGCTCTCATCACCAAATTCATGAGTGGAGGCTGGATAAGTGAACAATAAGGTCGGTGGAAAACTGGCTAGACCGCCAGGCTCAAAGAATCATGACCAGTAGTGCAAAGTCCACCTGTCAGTGAGTGACTAGTGGGGTCTCTCGGGGATCACCACTGGAACCATTACTGTTTAATACTTTCATTAATGACCTGGATGATGGGACAGAGTACAGTCTCAGAAAATTTGGGGATGACACCAAACTGGTGAGAGCTGTCAGTATACTAGAGGACAGGGCTGCTACTCAGAGGGACCTAAACAGCCTGGAGAAATGAGCTGGCAAGAACCTCATGATGTTCAAAACAAGCAAAATGCAAGGTCTTGCATCTAGGATGGAATATCCCCATGCAACAGTATAGGCTGGGGCCCAGCCTTCTAGGATGGAGCTTATCCACAGGAGGTCCTGCTGGATACCAAGTTGAACATGAGCCAGCAATGCACTTTTGCAGCAAAGAAAGCCTACAGGCTTCTGGGATGCATTAGTAAGGATGTATCTAACAGATCCAGGCAAGTGATCTTCTCTGTTCATTACCTAGGCATCTGGAGCAGTGTGCTCAATTTTGGACTTCCCAGTACAAGACAGACAATGGTATACTGGAGCAAATGCAGCCTCCACTCCCCACGACCAACCTGGACAGGAGGCTGAAGCACAGAACATTCAAGGAGAGGTTGAGAGAGCTGTGCTTGCTCAAACTGGAAAGAGGAAGGCTCAGAGAAACATGAGGAATTCCAGTTAGATACTAGGAAATATCTTTTCCATAAGGATGGTCAAATACTAGAAGAGGTTGCACAAAGACGTCATGAAATCTCAATCCTTGGAGGTATTCTAGCTCAATGGGACATAGTCCCTGGCAATCTCATCTAATTAGACCTGCTTTGGACAGGAGGTTGGACTAGATGACCTCCAGAGCTTCCCTTCCAACCTGTGATTCTATGATAAAAATCTCTTGTTATCAGCAGCTACCTACTTTGCCTGTGCCTTGAGTGAGTACTGATTCCTGGGCCTTCAGTGAGCACGGATTCCATGCTTAAATTTAGGGCTGATGACACATATCACGTAGATCTTTTGAAGACAAAGATAGCAGAGAGAAGACAAGTACACTTTAACAGGAATTAACACGGGTAGAAATGAAAACTGTACTACTCCATGTCTATATTCAAACTGTATTTCAGTAACTTCTTTGAAAAGTAGAGAAATAAGTAGATCTGCCATTTTATTCACTAGATATCTTACAAATACTAATTAAAAAAAAAAAACTGCTATTCAGTAAATCCTTTGATAACAGTATCAAGAAGAGTGAAAGGTGGTTTTATAAAGCCGTATTTGTGTGCTTTACAAAGAAATACAAAAGGACAGGAAAAGACCAAAAGGCTCAAAGTAAATGTTCGAAAGACGAACAGGGTTCTGCAACTTTGAAGTCTGATCTTAAAAAAATATCTTTCTGTTCTTGGTATTTAACTGAAAGTGGAGAAGGGAGCATCAAGTACTAAATTAGCTGGCGGGGGGGGGGGTGTCTTAGTTTTCAGGGATCTTCTTACGTGAACATGGTTTCTGCCCTATTAATCAGATGTAAGGTTCTCCTAGTGTCTTGTCTCCTATATCAGAAGTAGATACATTGAAAAAAAAAAATTTTTTTAAGGCAGTTGTAGAATAAAGTCTCCTTCACATTAGATAACATATTCCCCTTGTATTAGTGATTGGCTTTAGTCAGTGCCTGGGACATTAATTATGTTAGTTGTACTGTTAGCATTAATTAGAATAACTGTATATTATTGCAACCCTAGTACACCTCTTCTCTAACGGAGATGTGTAATTTCCTGTGGCACTGAGTTCTTCAGGCTAATTGTACATTTTGTAGATAATTATAACTGTAGATAATTTTCTATTTTATCAGCTTTGACTGTTCCTCATTTTCATTTCACTGGATGTCCTCTTTTGTTCAAATATTTGAGACAGTCAGAGGAGGAGCTCTTAAATTTACTTACACAGGCCTATGCTCATCCTTATATTTTTACAACCTCTTTTTTGTTCTTCCATTTTACACAAGACATTTACACAATGTCTGCTTGATTCATTCCACGCAACAATAAATGGACTCCATCATTCCTTGGTTCACTTTCTGAACCAATCGGATATAATTCAGCTCTAGTTCAGAAGTTATAGATCCACTCCAGCATGAACCTGACCTAATATGTCTTGCAACCTAATTAGCAAAGCCTGCAATGAATGGGCAGCCATATCCCCAACTGATCAAGTGTTAGAAGCAACAGAACTAAATTAGACTGAGTCCACTCACATTTACAACAGCAGTCCAAGTTCAGAATCAGGCTATAACCAACTCTCCCTCACAAACAATTCCCCAACACCAAATCCTCTATTCAAATTAATTAAAACTACATCTGTTAAGAACAACTGACACTGTTGGAGATTTCAGATTACCACAGGAGCCCTGCAGCTGTCTAACAAATTTTCCTCCTAAACTATTTCTTTTTGACAGAATCTTTAATATTTAGGGAAAAAAAAATGTATTTGCTTTCCATGGCAAGCATTGATTTTTAATGAAAAAACACATGTGGTCACCTTGAATTTTGTAGTTAGAAATATTGCTGCTGAGTCCCTTTGGAGCTGTAAGGGAGATTCCACCTCCTTCATCTCTCTGGGTGAGAGTCACTGAAGGACTGCCACCTCTGTGCAGCACTCCCTTTCCAGCAGCATGTCAAAGCTGTTTATCAAGGTCATGACAGGGAACATGTTGCAGTTCAGAGGAAAAAATACAATGGATTACAGTGATACCTCTTTTTGACCAGCAGTCGACTTCACCACCACTTTCTCTTACATTAATACTAATAATTATGTATTTATATACTAATAAAATATAAACATAATATAAATATAACAATTATATATTCATATAGTAAAACCAATTAACATAAAGTTAAAAAATAGTGACAAAATCATAGTATTGACAGCTTCAGTACTCCAGATTAGTATCTGAGCCTTGGTATCAGTTTCCTGCTGCAATTATGAGGAATTAAAGCATTTATCTGAAGAATGTGTAAGCACAAATTCTTTGATCATTGTAAGGCAGCATCTCAATAGGCCAATCTGAAAGCAGGTCAATTCTTTGCAGAAAATCTGTGAAAACTGAATTCTCAACAAGACCTTTTCTTAGAAATATGCTTAAAAGCTTGTAGGAGGAGAAAAAAGACATCATTAAATGTGGAAAACTATAGAAGCAGATATCTTATACTGAGTCCTATGTATTACCATGGTAGCTTCGAACTGACACAGGTTTTGATAAACTAGAGAGCTGCCATGTTGCCAATACAACCAATTTATGCTTTCTTGCCTCTTTTGAGCAGGAATAGCTGACACTGCACTGCATCAGAAGCTAAACTATGCTGGCCAGTGAATACAAAAGGCAGAATGAGACATATACTCATTGTATGTGCTAGAGGTTGAGAAATCGTGAAAATAGGATAGTCTATTTCCCCATGATCCAACTGAAGACTAGATGGATCATGCAGGAACAGAAGGGAGATTATTAGTTTTCCTGATTTCTTGCATGGACCTGCAATTCTGTTTACAATCCAGTCTACAATGAGGAATGGTCTGTGAAGAATAGATGTCCATCATCTTATTTTACTATTCATTTTTTATTTGAGACTGATACATCACAAGAAGAGACAAGAATTTTTATGCCTTCTAGAAGGCCATAAACTGAAAGATTAAACCAATTGAATGATTTAGCCCAGAGAAGAAGTGCTAGAGGGAAGTCAACGATAAAAGGCTCTGTTGGTGAGCATGGCACAAATGTGTGAAACCCAAGGAGATGTAAGCACAAAAGGGTGCCAAACCATCACTTTTACTTTGAACAGTGAAATATCGTAAGGCGGAAGAGTTTGAATTTGGAGCATCTGCCGGAACTCAGGAACACCACTGCCTCCCACAGAAGCAACACACCAGTAGGCTGTTTAGCCGACTGCTTCCATGCACCACAGTCTCTGGGAAGAAGGGTCTCATGGCTTTTCATTTCTACCAAGTTCCTGAGGAAGAGGAACTGCTGTCTTGCACAAGGGCAGCTGCTCCCAGGTCTCACTACCCACATTTCATAGACTGTATTTACACCACACAGGCGAATGGCTATTTCCCAGTGGGTACCATACACCATGCATTGGATGGAATATGATTGGAAAGATCTCCTAAGTGAGGTGCTTTTCCCATCAGTCGTTTCATCCTTGTCTTGAGAGCAGTGGCAGCCAAAGATTACAATGGAGACAACAGCACTTGCAAAGACACAGGAAGAGAATCTCTGTTCTTCCCAGTGGGAAAATAAAACTTGTTTAATCTATTAGACAAGCATATGAAGGTTTCTGTATGCCATCATGGCTCTGCAGAAATCATTATGAGCTAATTCATTTGTGGACAGAATATCCACCAGGGCTTTCTATTGACCTGGAAAGGCCATGGGATGCAGAGTGCTAAAGGAAAAACTTTCTCGGGCTCTCACACGTGCCTATAACAGCAGCAAATCAGCCTTTCCACATTCAGTGGTTTAAGTTAATCTCTCTCTGCTGCATATTATGGTGGGTCAGCTGCACACTCATGACCTATTACCACATCTCAGCTGAGGAAGGATGTCCTTTCAAACTATTTCTTTTGTTATTCTCATGATGCTCTTGCACTTTTCCTGTATTCAATAAAATCACAGTAAAATGCTTGTAAGGCAAAGAGTCTGCTCTTGTCAGTAGTCACAGAGTCAAGCACTGAGGTTCAGTTTTTAAGGTGATGCATTTTTTATAGCTGGTAATAAAAGCTGGAATTACACATGCTAAGGTAATTAAACCTCATGCTTCCAGGAAAAATGCCTCGGTCCTACTGATAGTTCTGGATGTATGATTTATTGAACAGATGTATCTGTATCAGACGTTACTGAGCACAGAGCAGTGGCTTGATGAATCTATTACATCCCCTGAAGGGGAAATCACCACTCTTTTCGTTTGTGCTAGTCACAAGGTACATTAGCATAACAGATCAGACAGAGCAGAAGGCAACTTGTGCTCTGGGAATAGGTGGCCAGGATCACATCCAAACTACAAGGCTTCTTAGTGGAACAAGCAAACATCAAATCAGCATCTGCAGGACCTAATGGGATTCACTATGGGATGCAAAACTGAGAGTCAGCATATTCTCTGGCATAGATCAAAAAGTCATTAAAATCAGAGATGTCACCAGAAGACCAGAGGAAATCGAAGTGTGGTGCCAATGTTAAAGAATGAAAAGATGAGAGTAATAGACCAGAAAATTTGGCTTCTGTAGCTGTAAGCATGTTGGAATGAATCTTTCAGTAGAGATAAGGTGGTTATTAAAATAAATGCAAAGGGGCAAAATGATACAGTGGCAAAAGCTCAATGTTTGCCAACGCCAATCACACAGGAGCAGCTATGACCCTCTGTTTTCTTTTTTGCTCCATGGAGTTGACCAGTAGACACTGACTTTATAATGATCTTTGCCATAAATACCAGAGAAGAGCACAGGAAAAATTATTTTCACAGGAGAGGGGACATGATAATAGAAAAGCATCACATTTTGGAGGGGTTATGTTGAATTCCTATATGTATCATAGAAAAAGTCAAATTAAAGTATCTAAACAACTGGAGGACACATGGATATCAGTGTAGCAAGCAAGAGACATGTGGCCAGGGCTGACAGGAGCAAATCTACAAAGCAGTAAAGAGACTTTTTGGCTTCTTCTTTCTTACTTCTCCTTTTCTACGTATTAGAAAGCAAAACTGAGCCTACAATATCGATGAATTCGCTCCATTCTTACCAGTAACTATTGCTCTTCTTGAGCTTTCAGGCTTTCATGTATCACAATGGACAGAATTATCAGGAGGACAGTGAATCATCCAGTATTCATTTATGTCCTCCACTTCTTCTGACAATTATTATTAAGGAGGACATGCTGGGGAAAATATATGCACTGAGACCTGATTGCAAATCGTATGAGCAAGTTTTATTACATTACATGGGCACATTCCTAATAGGAATCCATACTTGAAGAAAAATTAACTGAGCTGGTGAGTGAATCAGCATCAATCTTCTCCATCCTGCAATATTAATAGAAATTACAAAAGACTCATGCTAGAAGTCACTTTCAGAGACAGAAATGGATATTGTACTGCTTGAATGGATGTTCCAGGCAAACAGACTGTTTTAATCATGGTGTAAACTGCTGCCTCTTTGAAATAGTCAGTGTAAACCTTAAGGGCATCCTTGTCACTAGGACATATGAGTTATGGTTCTGCATCACCACCTTCTAGAAACACACCATCAGAGGTCCTTTTTTATTTTAAGCATTCATATTTTTTATATCTGGAAAAGAATAACGAGGCATTATTTTCCTACATATAATTTTATCCAGTGTCTGGATCCTGCTGCTCCATAGATGCTTGCACCACGCAAGGCAATGCCAGTAGGAGCTACCTTTGCCTTAATAAAAATACATTTATTTATATTCTCATATCAATCAACGATTATCAAGTACTATTGTGGCAAGTTCCACAAGTAAGCCAAGCTCATGAGAGCTATGACAGCTGCACACAGAATTGCTACTATGAGGTGATCTCCACATACATGAGAAAGAAGAGCCTATAAAAGATACACAAATGTACCTATAGATACTAGATAGGCAGAAGCAGAGGACTTGAGAGTGTTTCTTGCTAGCAGCAGGTGTAGGTGTCGAATCATTTAAGGGAAGAGGCAAGTCAAGATGGAAGATGGTTTCTGCCAGAAGAGTTTTTCCAGGATATCAAAAACATTCCCAGCTTTTCCTTATATAGTACTTGAAGCCACTAGGACAATACAGCTGGTTTGCTGTCACAAAAAGCAGGAATCTGCCTGCTTCAGAGGCTCAGCTCCAAACTGAATGTTTCTCCAGCAAATTTGTGCATGATAACATATGCTAAGTGGCTAGGAAACAGAAAAAAACAAATTTACTCATAATAGCCACCGGACCAGCTTCCAAATCTCTGAATTTGCAGTGATTTTCAGCAATGAGACCTCCCTCAACCAACACAATATCCTTTGAGAGAAGAAAGCTGGTGGGATGTTTGTCCTTTTCGTGATGCCAGAACAGGTGAAGGGACTTTTCTCTTTTTGCTCCGGGGGTGAGCTGCTAGGAAGAAGACTTGGAACCACATAAATTTTGCATTTACTGCTGCTTAGACAAGACTTATGCTCACCAAGCATGAGTCTTCAGAATCTGATCAAATTTTATCTAAGTCAGTTTTTTTCCCCTGGGAATTCTTGGACAGTCTTTTGTGATCCTGCTGGGTCATTCCAGGTTTAGGGATGGGTAGATGAACTAACATGAAAATATCAAAAACATTATAACTTTAGGTAACACCTGGATCATTGAAATTCACCTCCAGAATACGAATGCCTTTTTTCTGTTTCATGTTTGCCTTTTTTTATCCCTTGGAAATTCCCAGTGATTTGGATCAGTTACTTCTATAAGAGGATGTCTTTTAATACCCTTCATGTTCATGTAATATTAGGCCAAAAAGATTTTCTAGAATGCACTTAAGTTGAAAAGGGGAATGGGGATAGAGTAGTTCTAGTTACTCAAACTCCTTTTTCTCCTTGGGGTATGTTGTGGTTTAACCCCAGCCAGCAACTAAGGACCACAGAGCCACTCACTCGCTCACCCCCGGTGGGATGGGGGAGAGAATCAGAAGAGTAAAACTCATGAGAAAACTCATGGCTTGAGATAAAGACAGTTTAACAGGTAAAGCAAAAGCCGCGCATGCAAACAAAGCAAAACAAGGAATTTCTTCACTCCTTCCTATGGGCAGGCAGTGTTCAGCCATCTCCAGGAAAGCAGGGCTCCCTCACGCGTAACAGTTACTTGGGCAGACAAACGTCATCACTCCGAACATTCCCCCCCTTCCTTCTTCTTCCCCCAGCTTTATATACTGAGCATGACATCATATGGTATGGAATACCCCATTGGCTAGTTGGGTCAGCTGTCCTGGCTATGCTCCCTCCCAGTTTCTTGTGCACCTGGCAGAGCATGGGAAGCTGAAAAGTGTAACTTGACTAGTGTAAACATTACTTAGCAACAACTAAAACATCCCTGTGTTATCAACATTATTCTCATACTAAATCCAAAACATAGCACTATACCAACTACTAGGAAGAAAATTAACTCTATTCCAGCTGAAACCAGGACAGTATGAAAATAGCATTTCATGACCATTTTGCTGGGTTGCCACAACCACTCATTTGACCTGGTCTGAAGGGAGAGTATGAATTGAAAACAGGCTGAAATTAATGACTGGTTAAGTTAATGTGTTACCTTTATGTGATTACTGCACATTGCTGGATAGCTGAGTTAACATATTATCTGCAAATGAATATTTATTGCTATGGGATTGTCATTTTCATCTTATTGTAAATTGAATTGAACCTTGGAGCTTTTTGCAGAGGTGCTTTTATTGTTTAAATCTAAATACTTATTGTTAGATGACACCTGGGAAGGTTTTGTACTACACTAGCTTAGTGTAGTTCAAACCTTTGAACTACTAGAAGTCTGCAGCAAACACTAGGAACACAGAGGCTGGGTGATATTAAGATTGGTATACCGATAAGGGCAATCAAAACAGCAACTGCAGAACATCTTTGAAAAGTAGTTGCTGGTTTTAAATATCATTTATCAGAACACTGGCATGGCTAGGTAAGAAAAAAGTATTAATCAAACCTGCCTTGTGGGATTTCAAACAGCATGCTTGTTCCTTCATATTTGCATGCTATTAAAAGCATCCATGCTGATTTGGATAGCTTCTATTATCCCAGCCCTTACCCAGTCCATTGTGTGTGTCATGGCAAGGGAAGGGAGAGAAAATTTTTTAGCTCGGTTTCTTTAAGAAAAGAGGGTCATGTGATCACATTATTTTCTTTCTTTGTCTGTGTCCTTCTCTAGTCACATTTCAATGTGTTGTTCAAATGTGGCAAAGGGTTACAACTCTCTAAAATAACTAAATTCATGTATATTTTTGCCTTTTAAGTGCTCGGATGGAGGCAAAGGCTGAAACATGAGTTTCATATCTTAGCAAACCCCAAGAAGATGCACACAGGGGAGAACACTACCAAATACCCCAATCATGGGTTGTGAGACAGAACTCACAAACAGCAAATTCAAGGGCAATCAAGCCTCATTACCTCCAATTCTCCCAGAACTGCTTCTTTTTTACCTCCCTTTTTAATAGGTACTTCTTTTTACAGAAGGAGATGACAGTTTCCAGGAGCCAGCGATGTGTCTTTGTGAAGTACAGTTTGTTTCTGCCACTGCTCTTTTGTTGTTAACATTATAGAAGGTTTATATATCACAATGGCAGTCAATAGAAATAGCAGTCAAAAGCTAATGATGTATTTCCAGAACCTAGAATGTGGGGGCTTTCACACTGTCTACCTTTAGGGCTTCTAACTTAACAGTTTAGTCTTGCTGAGTTTTATATCCCCCTGTTGTTAAAGAGCATTCTTGCCCTCTCCAGAGAGATTACTAATGCAAAACCTCTACGAACTTCCCGTTCAAATGGATTTCTTTCTCTTCATAGACCACATGAAAGTTAGATGGTGATTCAAGATGGTGTCAGCTTTGCCTTGGAGAAGTTGGCACAACTCCTGAAGATGATGGGAAAGAACAGCCTCCATAACTCATCCTTGTGTGGCCTCCCTTAGCAAGTTTTCAAGACTCAGGCAAGTTGGTTTTTGATACTCCACCTTTTTATGTGCCTGCCCCTGGGTATTTAACATGTACACAGATATTACAACCAGCCATAAATTCACTCCTCTCCTCCCAACAGCCAGCTCTAGGTTTTGGCTCACTGAGCTCCTGGCATAAAGTATTCCACCAGCAGACTATGTGCTTTTACTGCTTTTCTTCTAACAGTTGGTAATCCATATATTTACTGAAGACCAAACAGCTGTCTCACATTTTGACAAGCCACATGTTAACATGTCTTCATACTATCCAGCAAAAAGACACAGCCATTGGTTGTAAGAAACGAAGCTTTAGGCTACACCCAAGTTCCTGATCACCAATATCCCACAGTGCTTCCCCTATCATCATTGCTGCTGTGATTCCTTGTACCTGTTACACAGAGTAAAACAGAAATGAAGGCTGCTAAATTTTCTTTCTGCCCTCCAAATCCAATGCACATTAACAGAAGTTCATCACTATATTTTCTGCTGATATCTGTTGCTGACAGTTCAGTGTGGAAGGGGTCATCCAGGCTTCCTTCTACTGACTGCGTGTGAGACTGACAATACTCAGCCCCTTTGCGATCAGGCCACTCTTCCACTATCAAGTAGTCTAGACCTGCTTCCTTCTAATTCAGACTTCCCAAGATCTCATTTTGTAAGTACACAGGAAGAAACCCTGCCATCAGAAATCTATAGTCAATGCCTTCTGAAGATACTAGTAGCTGCCCAAGTGCAAAACTGGTCAAAAGAAATTTGTAAAGTGTTATCCTACATAACAGAAGTCACATAAAATATTATACTGCTTGCACACTGGATCTGCTACTCATTTGTATCACTGCCAGTGAGGCTAGGACTGGGTCTGTGATCACTGATGGCGTAACTGAGCAGAAGTAATCAAGTGCCTGTTACTTATGCTAGTGATTCTAGCTGAGACTAGTCCTGCAGGAAAATAAAACTCCGCTTGAACAAGAGTGACACGTTTTCCCCCCAGGTGCAATACTTCAGCATCCCTGTGTGGACAAATTACAGAAAAGGCAGGAAAGGGTCTGAAGAGGTTACTTAGTCTAGCCCCAAGTTCCATCAGAACTATTTACATCTGTCTAGCCTGTTCCTAATGACTTCTGTTGATAAAAATTCCAACTTCCCTAAATAATATGTTCCCTGTGCCACTCTTACAAGCTCTTATCTACAAAATTCATGCCATCAGTCTTAACAGATCTATATAAAGGAACAAAGATTTCTCACATGCCTAGGGTCACATGCCAAATAGAATAAGAATGCAGTCATCTGCCAATTAATTTGATCCTGAGGGTAACCATAAAGGTGCTGAGTAATCTGCACTCTGACTGAAGCCAGAGGCAGTTAGAAGGAGCCTTGTTCTTTGCAAAAATCATCTCCCAGAGAAATAAAATAAAATAATTTGCCATATGTCAACCCAGGACTGAGTTCACACTGTCTAGAAAAAGCCAGCAAGAAAGCAGAATCATGACAGATTACTGTGGCATTTCTTGTAGCACAAGTCAAAATCACAGAATCACAGAAGAGCTGAGGTAAGAAGACAGCTCTGGAGATCACCTTGTCCAACATCCCCTGTCTAGAGTCAGGTCAAGTAGAGCCGGTTGCTCAGGGCCATTTCTAGTTGGGTTTTGAATATCTCCAAGGATGGGGACTCCACAACATCTGCAGGCAACCTGTTCTAGTCTTCAATCATGCTTACAGTAAAAATGTTTTTTCTTATTTTGGCAACATCCTAGAAAGAGGATAAGCAATTGATCGGAATTATTAAAGGGATTGGTTGTAAAAATGTCCATAAAAATAAGCTAAAGTAAAGGAATATTTCTGCCGGTATATTAGTGGGATAAATCACAGCTAAAAACCAAGTCAGAGCTGCAGGGTGTCAGTAAACTGAGATTTATGTACTATCAGAAGCAAACAGCCTGGAAATCTATGGCACAAATAATAATCTAACACACATGCTGACCCCAGAGAGGTTTCCTTCTGTTATGCTGAAAATCTTGTTTATGGGCAAAGAGAAACACACTTTATATGTAAAGACAAAATTTTATTCTTAGTATAAATGAAATCTTAACAGTCTAATTCAAGAATCATTATTAGTCTAGATATAATTAACACAGAAAAAGAAAGAATATATAGCAATACATTTAGAAATCTCAATAATGGCAGTATTACTACTTAAATTGTAACAAACACACTTAGTTTTTATCCCTTTTTTCCTGAGGTTGTGCTCACCCTTTTGCTGATCCTCTGGTCTTAAAATCAGTAGACTCAGATTGCCAGAGAGTGTAAACAGAGAGTCATCAGCCTCTGGAGTCCATTTCCAGGAGGAATATGACGTTCATGTAGATGGTTTCTTCTTCCTCCCTCTAGGATCTACTTGGGGTCATTATTATCTGTTTTCTAACATGCTTTTACACCTTGTTTTTTCTTCATTGTTTTCCACCTCCATGTTACATCTGAATTTACAGTATTTGGTGCATTTTACATATGTTAGATACTATTTCTTTTTACTTTTTGTTACCCCTAAAGTCTGCTTTATGCAGCTGTAGGTCCGCATTTCTTTAATCAACCACTATTGAGTTTTTTACAGTGTCAGCCTGTGCCCCATCTCTTATCATCCCATACCTGTACTTCTCTGCAATGTATGCATCACATACATTGTCTCCACTTCTCAAGGCCTTTGCTCTCGTACCAGGCCTGTATTTCTCTACAAAACGTCATTGTGCTAGAGTCATAAATATTTCATTTTACATGAAATATTTATTTACATTTCGTTACTGCTATCTACATAAAACTACAGTGGTACCATAGAAAGATAAAGAAGTGACGCAATTTAGCCATTGACACCTGGTCAATAAGAGAAATTGATGTCAGAGCTAAATGAAGTAAAACAAAGCTGCAGGCAGGTCGAACAAAGTTCATGCAGAGGAAGCCTGACAAGCCTCCCTCCCAAGAACTTGCAAACTCTAGAAATCCCGTGGCTGTGACTAGGAATGGCGTATTACAGAGCTACACAGGTACACTTTGGAGGGGATGATTGTGCTTCTGAGGTGAAAGCACATCAGGTTCAGAACTGTAGCATGGACTACATGCTAGGGCAAGTTCCTCTTTATCTTGCCTGAGGTGCTAGTAATGGACACATCTGACTTTTCAGCTCTGATACCTCTAAATATCGTACTTATACACAGGTTTGAAATACAATCCCCCAAAAAATTCCATTCCCACTTGTAGATTATGCTACAGTGACATTATGCACTTTGAGAAATAACACACTGCATCTGCCTGGTCTGTGGCCTAAATCTCTCTTAATCCAAATATTTTTGCGATAGAATAACGAGAGGTAAAAATCTCCATCTTCAGGTGTTTTTTCATTAAGATTGGATGGCTTTTCAATAGATATGGCAGGAAGATAAAAATACCCTCTTGTGACAGTGTAAAATTTAATTGTGTGGTTATGTCAGAGTGCATGATAGCAATAGTACCTGTCTGCATGAGGACCTACAACACTACAAAGCTCAGTGGCATTATGCCTCTGGGCTTAATTCCACCTTCACTACAGAGGAGAAAAGAACCTTTTTATGCATATATATAAGGGTGAAAGAAAGGAAAAATACACTATTAAACACACACCAGTATCCTTCAGAATGCAGTTGGAATGAAAGGCTCAAGAAGAGATGACACAGCCAAGTCACTCACTGTCTTCAGATGTGCCTTAGTTTCCCTATTTCTAAAACTGGAGAAGTGATAGCAGTATGCTCTGAGATCAACTGATAAAAAGCAATATACAATTTTTTAATATGGTCATGGATAGATTTTGTCCTTTGCAATTGGCTCCCCACTGGAAGAACCTTACATTTTAGAACCAATACTGATCTTTAAAAGCTCCCACAAAAAAAAAGAAATGAAACTGATAATTATTTTTTGATTTACAGATTCCTATTCCCTCTGAATGTTGCTTAAAGAATAGACAAGGTATATTTCTTCAGAATGAGAATCGGAAGTTTCAGAATATTGGTGTGTATACCAGGCTCCATAATTAGTTAGCATTCCAATTATGGAAATGTTTCTAGAACAGTATAAGAGAAAAAGTTTCCCCATAATAAAATGTCAAAATAATAAAATATGATCAAAAAATCTTGCAGAGACACAATTTTCCATCTGAAAATGCTGATGCCATGCAATAAAAACATTTAGCAATCATATAGTAATTTTCTTAATTTTCACACTTTGATATAATTAAAATGTTTTGAGTTTATCATTGTTGTATCATTCTGACATTGAAGATTTATTATAGAACATATTATGAAAGTTAGAACAATGTAGATGAGTAAAAATGAAATATTTTAGAATGCGATCTGTAAAAAAACGCTCTTAATCTGAGATGAAATAAAATCGCAAAAATCACACAAATTACTGTGGGACAGAATTTTGATTTTCAAGCCGGTGCTAACTGTTATATCACAGTTTGTCACATCATGGTTTTATCTAGGAGAGTTACAACAGGAAAAGTGAATCCAAATGTCCTCATAATAGTGTTAGTATTGGTCACAAAATATATCACATTCCCCAGATACCTAATTTCCTTGGAAAAATAACCCTTCTCCTTTCATATCTGTTGAAATTCCTTCTCCAGTTGCTAAAGTGCAACATCCAAAGACATTTCAGTTTTTCGCAACCAATGTTATTTAAAAAATGACAGATTGACAGTGATTTTCAGAAAGTGACTAAAACCAACAACAATAAACACAAACGCTGTGAAGAAGAGATGATGTGAAACTTTTCATTTTAGATAGGAGAGGAAATTCTCCATTAGCTTTGTTCATTATCTTGGCTGGGTTCATAGTGAATTTCTAGCCTGCCAGGTGAATCTATGGAATAGGAAAATTCCTCCAGATTTTTCATATTCATTTTTCTCCATTTAAGGTCAGTGGGCTCTGGGCCAGGGATCTACAAAGCATCTTGGAATGAAAGAAATCCAGGTAGGGTATTTCATAGGATAAGGCTGGCACAGTTTGAGAAGCTGGAACTTGGTTTTAGTTTGATCTAAAGCAACCTGTGGTCCACAGGACACTCTGTTTTAGCAAGCTTTGTATCAGACTCTGAAATTATGTAATGATGCACAACCATGGAAGCAGTGAATTACCCCAAAATACCTCCCTTGCTTGAGAAAGGCAACTGGCTTGGCATAAAGCTCCCCTTGTCTTTGTTGATGGTCATTTTGGTGGCCACAGAAGTACTGTAGAGAGTCAGATATTCTGTGGGACACAGCCTGTCTGATAATATCTCTTCCTTGCCCAAAACTGAGCATTTGAAAACAAAAGTAAATAATATTTATACAAAGTTTTAAGATTAAAAGGTTGATCTTCAGACAAGAAAAACTCTTTCTGTTATACTGAACGCTGAGGGAAAGAAGATGATTCTGGATCTTGCACATATCATGACCATATCTTGCACATATCATCTGCTTTTTATAAGATATATTGTACTGAAAATTAGCAATGGTACAATTTATATCCTAAGAATGCAAGGTAACTTACTTGCCCAAATCCCAAATCTAAAGGGCCTGTGGATTCCTAGTATATATTTTCAAATACTTCTATGCACATAAGGGAGGAATCCAGTGCATCTAACCTCACCCATTCTAAGAAGTAATTATATTTCTTGTGTTTGATGTAGTCAATGGATTTGCTGTATCAGTAGGCCTCCTAATTTAGGTGCTTAAGAATCATTGATATAACAGCTTAGACCCCTTGCAGCTTTATGGGAAATTGGCTTAGAGCTGAATATCCATACTTTCAAATGAAAAATCTGTAAGCAAGACTAAGCTATAAGCAAGTAAAACTACGCTTTGATTGATAGTTTTAGATCACAAATTATAAACTTTATTAAATTATAAATTATTACAGTTACTATTTCCATTATAATATTTGAGTATGGTCTAATAGCACTATTTGTATTTCAAACAGGCCTTTTTTCATAGGCATGAAACAGGTGACACGCACCTAAATACCTTTCACTATCCTCCTAAGTTCCTGCATGGTACAAGGAGACACCAATACATATTTGATCAGAGAACAGAATTAAGGTCCAAGCTCATTGTCAACAGCAGTATAATGGCTCAAAATTACGTCTTTGATGTGTGTATTTTCATGTCTATATTCCAATGCAAGAGATATTGGGAATAAACAGCATGGACTAAAAGCATAATGCATAATAAAAACTACTACTTAACTGCTATAAATAGTGGGATAACTGGCATAGCTAGAATATTAATGTGGAAAATTACAGCTCAAGAGGAATAGAGACCAGGAAAATCTGAAGAGTTTTGCTTTATTTTATATATATATATTTATTTACTTGTTTCACGTTCAGCAGATAAAGAGACTAGACGGAAAGTGTCTGAATAATGATGACAAGAGAAATTTAATGATATGAATGTATCCCACAGTTTCTCTTTCACTCTACCTTAGACTACCAAGCCAGAAAGGTCAAGAAGAAAGGTTTAGTCTGAGCAACCGAAGAATCATCAGAAGCTGGGAGTAATGGAGATGCCAGCTATCCAGATACCTGCGGAAAGAGGAATACAGCAGAACATAGACTATCCAGTTCTTGACATATACTGGAGACAGGAAACTGAGGGAATCGTCTTCTACAGTTTATTGCAGCAACAGGGAATTGACGATGTGAAAGTAGAGGGAGGGTAAGGTGGCACTGAGCATTGAACAATGGCATTCTTGTCTAAAGAAAGGAAAGAAGGAGAATAAAGACAATAGACTTCAAGAAAATAGCAAACTCTGAGAATTCGTAACTCTTTGGGGGAAACAAGTCAAAGGGAAAAGACAGCTGTAGAATTAAAGCCACAGAAATTTAAGTTAGTCATCAGTAAGAGCTTTCTGACTATAAGGCTATTTAAGCATGAGGATAGATCATCTAGGGAGATTTTAGTCTCTCTGTCATGGGAGATTTTTAAGAGCGGCTCAAAGAATCATCTGTCAGGAAAGACATAGATATGGCTGATCCTTCCTCTGGAGTGCCCATGCCAGCCTTCCTGAATTCTCTCCCTAGCATTTCTTTGATTTTTATGATCTGTGCTAAGGAGCTTCCCCAAATCCTTCTTTGCCCTCTTTTTGCTGTGTTCTCCTTAGGGAATATGTCATATGAAATAAAAATGTATTCCTTCACTGGAGTCTCTTTTGCTCTAAATTCAGCAGTTATGAAATCAATACCAGTTAGACAGCAATAAAATCTTTCTGCCTTCCCTTCCTCAAATCAACCCTGTTTAAATAAAAAGGAGGCCTACTACACCACATATAAAATATTGATCTGAAACATACTAAATCCGCATAATGGGCGAGAAAAGCTGAGATTTCTGTTTTGAAAAGGTCTAGCAGAATTTATTTTTATTTTGTTATGTAACACTTGTTTATTGGCATTTTATTTTTCACTTGGAATATGGATGAAAAACCCTCGACTGATTTCCTGTAAAACAGAAAGCTGTCTGGGCGCCCGTATTGGATGCCCAGTTTTCATAGTAAAAAGAAGTATTTAAAATGTACAGTGTGCTGCCAGGCGATGTCTCTTTGTAAACACCTAGTTCTCGGTCCTCAATCTATTTCTCTCAGTTTCAACAACTCTCACTAGAACTGGAATTTAGGTTATCAGCATCATACCAGTCAGAGGGTGATTTTATTTGATCAGGAGGAAAAGCTGATAAGGATGACTGTCAAATGCATCCTGGCAAGCCTAGCAGAATTTGTAGCAGGCATTCTCACCTAGCATAAACCAAGGTATTCAGCGTGGCAATTCCCTCCCACAAAACTCTCTGTTTTCAAGTGTATTATTGTACATAAATGTCTCCATCTAGCCAAAACAAGGTTGCAAACACACTATATTTAGCACTAGCTCAAAAAATAAACTTAGTCAATGACTGTTCTGACCTCTAAATTTTATGTGCTTGGCTTTAGAGTGGAATTTAATATTAAACAATCATTTCAGAATAATTATAAGGGAGATGCCTGATCGCTCCTACCCTGAACAACTGCCCTACTCAATAAACTACGCATCCGTGTTCATGCTCCTTTGCTTCACCAAGGCAACAAATCTTGAGTTGTCTCTGAAAAGCACTCAGAGGAGGGATTGAATTTCTCTTTCCAATCTGCCCCCGCCAAATCCTACGTGCACTCGGGTAGGCAAAGAATTTCCCTGAGTGTTGGCAAGCGGGGAGCTGATGTCTGTCAAAAGGATAAGGTTCTTCTGCTTCCAAATACTATTGTTTAAGAGGAAGCAAAAACTCTTTTTCAACTGAGTTTTAGAGGACAGCAGCAAATATCATTCCTCTTTGAATGGAGACTAGTCTTACAGAAGTGTGCCAGACTTGTTCTGTTCCTGAGAAAATCCCTCAAGGGAGGCAGGCACAGGATCACAGTCAAGTTTAAGCATGACAAAGAGGCCAAGCTGCTCTGTAACGATCTGGGGTACATCAAAGTTAAAAAATCGAGACAGCTGCTGGGGTTACTTGCCTTCAGAATTCGGTGGCAACATAGCAGGAGGTTTTGGGATTGAATTCTACTTCAAACCCACCTCAGGATTGGACACTTAGATCCTTAAGCTGCAATCATGACAGGACAGACAACAGCAGACAAGCTAATCTTGACTTTTCTGGCTTCCAATCAATCGAAATCTTTATCCATAGGAGTCATTTTATGCTTTTGAGAGCTGAAATAACTGTCTTAGATGTTACATGGTGGGGAAAAGTCAACACCGTTTTGACTCATGGCATAGGTGGGTCAATTCACAGCCTCACTAACTCAGAGAGTTTTGCTATTGGTTTTAATCGAGTGACTAAAACTTGGACTTACTTTTGCAGAAATGAATAAGTTTCTTCCTCTCTAAGCAGAGGAGTGCTACATAAACATCTCTGTGCTAGACGGAGATCTCAGCATGGTAGATCATAGTAAAAGTTTAGCTCCTAATCCTACAAAGACATACAGCACACTTAGCTTTAAGGATGTGAAGTGCTAGGGAAGTGCTGCTCCGTTCGGGCTGAGTTTTCCACTCTCTTCCATGCCACTAATTGCAATGAAGTCTTCACCTTCTCTCTTGAAGTCTTCATTATTCAGTTTGCTCGTTTTAAAGTATGAACAGAATTTGTGAACTTCATAGCTTTATTATCAGGGTAACTAAATTTTGTTTGAGGCTAAACTTGTACTGAGATCTTTGCGTGGAAATTATCACACAAGAAAGGGTTGTCAGACTTGTAAGTATTAAAGTAGATGGCCAGAGTTTTAGAGATAATAGGCATTATCACTGGAAACTTGAAGTCATCAGAAACTTTCTTCCTCTCAAAAACACATGAGAAAGTTTTGGTCTTTGATTACCCTTCCCTGCATCTGGGTTTGCATTTCTATATGTGCACAGTAATCCATAGTGCTTATGCATGCTCATGATCTTGCAGGTTTTTTTAAACTTACGGAGATGTGTGTCTGAGTTCTGGTAAGCAGCATGGAGTCTTGGTAGATAATAAGCTTAATTTTCTTCTTCATCTGTTTTTATTTTTCTCATTTTCCCTTGAGGGATTCATCCCTCATCTTATTATAACTTTGTGGCCATTTATTGCAAAGTTTTGGTACATTTCCTTAGTGGAATTCAGTTATTGCAAGTCGTAAAGTGATATTTTTACATCCACCTTGTGACACTGACTGCTACAAAACCATCTAAATGACCATTGCTTTGAAACGAAGCTGGGGAAAATATACTACAATACCAGACTTTAGTTCTGGTTGAGGAAATTCGTGGACAGAGACAGAATGATTCCATTGTCTAGGGACTGAGTCCTCACCTGAGAGGAAAATCACCTTCTTGTGGTAATGATACTTTAATAGAAGTGACTGGCAGACAGCCCTCTGCCCCCTCTCCTCTCAGCGGTGCATGCTGCCTCTCAGCTGAGATCTTGTGGAGCACGTCTTGCTCTTACGAGATTAACACATCTTTAAATACTTCATGTATAATGGCACAGCTTCCATGGGAAAGACTGAAAGCTATTCAGTCAAATCGCTGATAAGAAGAGTGTCAAGGCAGTCCCCAAGGAAGTAGAAGTTTGGACATCTTTAGGCAAATTCAGAAATGGAATCTATATCTGCCACATCCTGGAGAAAAACCCCACGCTGCCAAGTATTAGATAAAAAAGGGGTTGCAGCAGCTGCTGCTGCTTTTATTTAGGACCAAATCCAGCAATTATTGTCTGGAAATTCCTCACTGATGCCTCCTGCAGTCAGCCTGGAGGAATGCTGCACTTCTGAGCTGAATACAGCTTGTGTTAATCACACCACAGTAGATTAAGACTCCTAAAGCTTTTAAAAATATTTAGGCCCTTAAAGGTGAAGATAGATATCCGTCTGTGGGATTTTCACAAGTTCCTAGATGTCTAAGTATAATTTGGAGATTGCATAATTGGGAGTTTGGCACTTCACGCGTTTGAAAATCTCACTGGGCTTTACACATTTTACCCCCAAAGGCTAACTTTGAATTGACCTTTCAGCAAGCAGGGTTGTTTCTTCCCCTCTTCACCCCTGTTTTATATTGTCTTGGCTTTAGCAGTGTTGTATGCTTCATTTATGCTGGAGCCCAGAAGAGAAGAGTCATGTCCGAGGAATGTCTCTTTGGACACATATCTGGATTCTGCTTCCAGTTCAGGATGAATTCCAATAGCACTGGTGCCACTAAGATCAAACCTACTCTGTGCACAACTGCTGCTTGGTATTTGTAATAAAGTCTTGATTCACCAGGTAGTAAATAGGCAAAATATATGTACACATCTACTGAGATGGAGTAACCCAAGAGGCTCAGCATCTCTGCAGTCCCTTTAATATTAAAAACACCAAAGGCATGCAGTTCTGTGGTGATCCATTTGGGAGCTTACATGTGCTAAGATATATAGATCTAATATTTCACTTTGCAGAAATGGTTTATTTCCAGCAGTAAATATGATGTTTGTGAAATGAGAATAGGCTATTTCAAACTGTTATAAGGCCACTGAATAATTGAATTATTACTCATTAAGGGGCAGTGTAATTTGTTACCTGTGTGATTCCAACACTCTGAATCAAAGTAATTACATTCATGGTGTCATTTAGTGAAATAATGCCGTGAAGGTCTCTATGAAGAGAAAGGCAATTGCTGAAAGGATTTTGTTGAAATAATAGCACCAATTCAATTGGTCCTCTTGCTTCATTCATTGTTACTTTATTATATGGCTAAATAGCTCATTCATGTGCTTTGCTGGAGTGACAAATATGAGCTTTGGAAACAGTAACTATGGACGAAAAAATCCACAGCTTCTAAGGGGAAAGCACCAAATAGTCATTTTTAGTATCACAAATGTGCAAATGGCAAATGGTAGATTAAATTTATAAAAAAGAACACAAAGGCAGATTTTAATATGCTTTGAAAGTTCAGTGGCGAGATTCCACTAGAGGTTTGTCTAGTGTCAAGAACCAGTGGGAGATGTCTGGAGACCGTTTCAAACCACAGAGCAGTTCACTTCCAAATCTCATGAACTAGGCTTCACAAAACTATGAAATCAGTATAAAAAAGCAAGGAGTTATTTTTGAGAATAAGCATTGTGGAGTAATGATTTCATGTGTGTCTGCAAACTGTAGGTATATATGCATTCATGTATGTGAGTATGAAGTGGTTTCTGTTGTGCTACTTTATCTACATCTTACTCTTTAATGCATTTGTTGCCATGACTTTTCTGTGAGGTAGGACAATCCTGCACTCCCTGGTTTGAGGAAAAAAACACAAAGAGCTGAAGGCATCTCATAGAAGCTAAATTTATGGTTTACATCCACTTTTTCTTAAGATTTACGTTATTTTTTCTTTAAAATTTTTTATATATTGTTGGGCATGATCACAACCTTCTTTAGGCATTTGGCTCCAGTGCAACTTAGCAATGAAGCTGCTGAAGGGCCTGGAGCACAAGTCTTATGAGAAGCAGCTGAGGGAACTGGGACTGTTTAGTCTGGAGAAGAGGAGGCTGAGGGGAGACCTCATCGCGCTCTACAACTACCTGAAAGGAGGTTGTAGCGAGGTGGGGGTCGGCCTCTTCTCCCAAGTAACAAGCGATAGGATGAGAGGAAACGGCCTCAAATTGCACCAGCGGAGGTTTAGATTGGACATTAGGAAAAATTTCTTCCCTGAAAGGGTTGTCAAGCATTGGAACAGGCTGCCCAGGTTGAGTTGCCATCCCTGGAGGTATTTAAAAGACATGTAGATGTGGTGCTTAGGGACATGGTTTAGAGGTGGACTTGGCAGTGCTAGGTTAACGGTTGGACTCGATCATCTTAAAGGTCTTTTCCAACCTAAATGATTGATTTCTATGATTTCTATGATTAAAGAAGCTGGGGAAACCATTGACTAGCCTAGTGCTCCACTCCTGTGGACCTGCCTGCAGAATGTGGGTCTAATTTCCAAAGTTATGTGATGAGATGTAGCGGAAACAAAAGGCAGCAAAGGGAGAAAGGAACAGCATTGAGAGCAAATCATTGCAGGAGTTAATTGGCTTACATATGGACATAGGGACAGGACAGTCTGAGAAAGGAGACTGCTGCTTTTATAGAGAGCATGGCCTAAATGAGAATATATAAAATACAGTTCTGAGGTTATTTCCAGTTGATTTCACTAGTACAATGTTCATATTCACAACAACTGGCACTAGTGATCTGGGCGTGAGAGAAAAACAGTAAAATCTATTTGTTCCCTGTGAAGTTGGCACAGAGCCAGTGCATGGAAAGGGAAGGACGATACTTCATGAAGAGTTTCATCCACTGAGAAGCATTAAATAGGAATTGAGACTTGGCATTTCCTTGGAGCTGACCTAAAAGTATGACCTGGTTTTAGGCTAAATAGCTATCTGCTTAAGGGAGACAACCTGCAGCTATTTAGGTGTTGTGAAGACTTGTGCTAGACTTGACAGCACTTCAGAACCATTAAGGATATGAAAATACTTCAGTCAGGTCCCTTCTTCCTAGGAACCTCTGCTTCCTTCCACCAGCTCTTATCTTTTTATTCACCCTGACCTGGACTATCTGTTGTGCTAACAACAGTGTTGGTACCAGAGACACCCCAGAACTGACCAGGACAGCTTGGTAATGGGGGTCCTTCCTAGGGTTTGAAAGGGTGTGTCTAGTTAGCAAAAGAGAGACACGTGCCGGTTCCAACAAGCTGTTGAACACCTCAGTCTTGCAAGGTTTTTAATTCCCAGCCAAAGACTGAAACCCTGATAACTGGAAAACTTTTGCCCTAAAAATAGATTTCTTCACATTGTTGGATTCATGTAGCATTTTATATAATTACAGCCCTTGTTGGAAAATTTATGTTCTACAGATCTGGCTCGTAAATCCTACGCTTTACGGTACTACTGTGGCTCCATTATAAGCCCTTACTGCTGAGTCCAATATTTATTATTGGAGAAAAAGGTGGAAAACAAATCCACACTTTTGAAAGTGTTCCATAATACCACAGTGTTTTAGCAAATTCTGAACCGTTACTTTCATCTGGGGATTTATCATGGGGATTTATCATGGTGCCTACACACATAAATAGCAGGCCCATATGCATGTATTTCTTTGAATACAAACACAAAGCAGTGATCTTTTTTAATAGGAACACAGTTTTCTGGTGTGTGTAATCATTTGGGGAAGCAGTCTTTCTGTTGCGTAATTTAAAAACAAGTGTAAATTTTTGCTGAGGGAATGTTTTCAGTCCTTTTTGAAAATCTGCCTCATATTATCTTGAGGTGATCTTCAGGAGACTGACAGTGCAGTTCCGCATTATGGTATCTCAGGGCATAATTTCATGCTGAGTTTTCCCCATAAAGCAAAACCAGCATAAAAGATGTTTGCCTTTCCCTGTGCCTGGTTGCCTGTTCCCTATACTCTTTGGTGGAGCTATATCCTGATACAGATCAGTGAAGTGATCTGTTTTGGAAAGCAAATACCTTCCGTTACTTCTGTACAAACAATCCCTAGTAGCACTCTGGTTTTCCTCATGTGAGAAGATCATCAGGCCCTTTTCCCCACTTACCATCACAGGGATTTGCAGTTTTCTCCTAGTCTCGCTGTGAGATCCCACAGACAACGGTATCCATGGTACAGAGCAGTTCCGCAAGGTGCTCACAACTTCCTTCCAGCAAGACTGGGACTAGCAGGCACACAGAATCATAGAATCATAGAATGGTCTGGGTTGGAAGGGACCTTTAAAAGTCATCTATTCCAACCCCTCTGCAATGAGCAGGGTCATCTTCAACTAGATCAGGTTGCTCAGAGCCCCATCCAGCCTGACCTTGAATGTCCTTGAAGCAGCCTCATGGCTTCAAAGTGAAGCCCTAAGGCTGGTTCAAGACCTGCCTCAAGAGCACTAGCAAACAGCATTGTCCACGCCAAGGCAGCTTGCCTGGTGCCACTTAGACTTCCCAAAGTTTCTTTTTTTTTTTTTTTAAGGGAATGCAGGTGCTGGCAGTCTGGGCAAGCCTCCAACACAGGTAATTACATTCCATCGTCTTACATTTTCCTTGCAATTGATCTTAATAGCTGTGATGCAACAAGAGTCCATAGCCAGTCCCGCAAGTAGACAGCAGCACTACTATATTATTTAAGGCCTTAAACACTAGAATTAAAATGCTAGAGTGACGTGTGGGGAAAAAAGAAATAAAAAAGCATTTATATAGGGAAGAACTGAAAAGAAATCGAATAGGGAGGAAATGTGACAGAACTGGTAAGGCAAAAATTACTGCCTTTCAGTGTTCTTATTAAGGAGGACAGAGGATGTCTGCAGATGATCCAGGATGGGCTCTGAGTCCCCAGACCGACTGCCATCCCGGTGAGTACATAGCAGATGGTGGAGTCCCTCGCGGGAAACACTGCTCCAGGAGCCCCGAGGAGTTAGCAGTGGTAACGGCTGTCAGACGCCATGGTTTAACAACTATCACACCCAAAGCACAAGGTCATCTTCACCTTTTCCTCCTGGCTAACGAAAGCATTTAGGTTCCTGGAGAAAGGCACATTCTGAAAACGGCTCGGTTTACCTCCAGGACTGTGTGACCAAAAGCCGTGAAATCAGGAGCCCTCCTCCCGCCGTGGGTTCCCTGTGCTCCATGTGGCATCCTGGCACTCGCGCGCCGGTGCCACAGGGAAACGGTGCTTTCTGAACAAAACCTGGGTGAGAAAAGTTCTTGTTTGAGCATAAATCCCTGATTGCCTCCAAACAAACGGAAAGCTTGTAGTTAAATATATAGTAAATGTGGGTTATTTCCAAACATCCGCAGCTCTCTGTTTGATCTGAATGAAACACGTCTGCCAGAGACAGCTGCTTCTAGTCTGCTTGCTGCCAAAGATATTTACAATCTCTCTCCCTTTCTGCATTTCTCTCATTTTTTTTCTTTCTTTCTTTTCTTTTTTTTTTCCTTTTTTCTTTCCCACAGGTTTTTACCAGAGAGGTTATAACACTCAAATCCTCCTAGATTAAAATCAGACCAGTCCCCTTGAGCTAAATAAGGATCCTCGGCTGCATAGTTCCACTGAGTCCCATGGGCCTATGCCAATTTTATGGTCTTTAAGGAATTGACTTGTTCACCTGGGCCTAGACTCGATCCGTGCGTTTAAGGGGCTGGGGAGCACAGGGTCTATGCTCAGGTGGTGAAACTTCGGAGCTTGTTTCACTTCTGAGATTGTTTCACTTGCAGAAATAACTCTGGTTTTCACATCTTACCAGCTTCACACCTTCTGAGCTTTGTTTTTCTGATAGCTCTAAGACCTAGCTTCACTGCTAGGAGAAGTCTGGAAAGAAAAGGGAGAGGAAGAAGATCCCCAGTTAATCAGCTAAGGTAAGCACTTGATCTGCCCAGCCCACTATGTATTTTAAGAGACCAATTAATATACACGTTAAGAGGATTCCTGACACAAAAATCAAACAGTTTTGTAAGCATAAAAATGTGCAGCCTGTGCAGGCTGGTTGTCCCTTTGAGCTGAAAAACAAGTTTGATCTATGAGAGAACACGAATTGTGTGTTTCGATCAGCCTGAAGGCACGCTGGTAAGGGGATGGTGTAGAATTTGCCCCCTTGCATGCATCGATACTGGGAAAATCACTAAGCTGGACTTCACAGGATGGCTGGCAATTGCTCTGCTGCAGCACCAGGTCCTGCTCACCAGCTCACCCACAGCCGCTGACCAGGATCACAACAGCGGAGTGAGTGCAATTGCACCATGGCAGCTGACACACTTTGCTCGGTCTTTGGAGCCTATGCCTAGAAGGTAAACTGCAATAATTCAGTTTCTTGACATTATCTGCTGAGAACAGCAGTGTAAGAGTATGCTTTTGAAAAGACACTAAAGGAGTTAGGTTTTCAGCTCTCACTTGGATTTGGATGCCTTGATTTTTAAGGGCCTTTGGAAAATCTCAGGAAAAAAGGACACCAGGAAGGATCCTAACTGGTAACTTTAAATCCATGAAGTTTCCAATTCTGAGTAAACACATACAGGTTTTAATGCATGAGTTCTCTATTATCTTAGAAGAGCCAAATTCCTTTTTAATATGTTATTTAATACAGAGTCGTTCTTATTTAAGCCTCATCTGGATGCTGCTCCTGGAGTCTGCAGATATATTTGGCTATAAGTTATGACAGTAAAGCAGGCTAAAAACGTAAAGGTGTTAATCAGCAACATCATTCATCTGATTCAGTATTTATTACCTCATTTATAATGGATGTTTGTGCTGATATTTGTTTTTATTTTGTTAGGACTTAATGCCTTGAATTTAACCAAGTTAGCTGTATTTGAAATCACTGATAATAAATGCCTTTCACTTCAACAGCGTAGAACAGGGTTGGTGTCCTGGTTTTGGCTGGGATGGAGTTGATTTTCTTCCTATTAACTGGTATAGTGCTGTGTTTTGGATGTAGTGTGAGAATAATGTTGATGACACACTGATGTTTTGGTTGTTGCTAGGTATTGTTTACGCTAGTCAAGGACTTTTCATCTTCCCATGCCCTGCCAGATGTGCAGGGGGCTGGGAGGGAGTGTGGCCAGGGCGGCTGGCCCAGCTGGCCAATAGGCTATTCCATACCACGTGACGTCATGCTCAGCATATAAGGCTGGGTGAAGAAGAAGGAGGGGGGGCGTTCGGAGTGATGGCGTGTGTATTCCCAAGTAACCGTTACGCGTGATGGAGCCCTGCTTTCCTGGCGATGGCTGAACACCTGCCTGCCGATGGGAAGTGGTGAATGAATTCCTTGTTTTGCTTTGCTTGCGTGCGCGGCTTTTGCTTTCCCTATTAAACTGTCTTTATCTCAGCCCACGAGTTTTTCTTACTTTTACCCTTCCGATTCGCTCCCCGTCCCGCTGGGGGTGGGGGGAGTGAGTGAGCGGCTGTGTGGTATTTGGCTGCTGCCAGGTTAAACCACGACAGTTGGGTTTTCAAAAGGATTTATGAAACGTAAGACCAATGACGTCAGGTCGTTGCTTTGGTGGAAGATGACCTGTACTGGAGACCATCCCGGCTGCCTTTCTCTGAATCCTTTGGGAAGGTAGGGTTTCACGACATGGAAATTAATTGAGCCTCACTGTCTTGTATGCTATATATACTGCATTTCCCTGGACCCACATTCAGATTCCATGTTGGAATGAGATCTGGGAGAATACCAGCACCTCCTCCCCCACGTAATACTGTTGTGCGGGTGGGCTACCAGAGAAGAATAACTCATCCCAGTCAGCTCCACAGCATGGAGTCAGGAACCGCTGAACCACAGAGTGTATCGGCTTCACAGCTCAGACCCTCATCAGGCTATTTTAGAAACACCCTGACCCTGTTGGCTGACCCTCCTTCTCCTGATAGTCCCTCTTTTAAGCTGCTAACCACCTCCAATGAGCTCTTTATGGTCCTGGGGAGACTGAAGATATTCAGTGACTTTTATGGCCTTATATATGGCCCATTCCTTTATAAACTCAACACTGGATGTATCTGCCTCTCCTACGTGGCTGTGCCGCAGGTAACACACCTGCACTGTTGTTTCTCAGAGATTCCCTAAAATGAATGTATACATTTTTTTATAGATTCCTTAATGTGAAATGTCACATTCCTGGCAGAAAAAGCATATAGACTTTTGAAGTGCTTGCAAAAAATGTATGAATGATAAACTAGAGGGGGTGGCTTTTTTCTTCTTCAGGTTCCCCCATATCTGTGACTAAGTGGTGGCGTATTTGCAAAATTTAGAGAGGGATCAGAAACATGGCACTGTATCTGAGGTTCATTTGTAGAAGGTAAAGCAGCATATGTTATGAGTCAGTTAATCTCTTTAGGGCTTTATCAAGCACAAATTAGGTTCTGTGGTCACCGAGTCACAGCAGGCTGTGGGCCACTGTAGCCTTGGAGCTTTATTCTAAGTCAGCTGCCAAGAAATGAACTGCTCTGTGGGCGCAAAAATTGGCTTATGCTTTGTGAACTCCAGCCAGGCAAGCGCAGCTCCAAAGGCTGCTCCTCTCTGCACGCACAGCTACATGATTTCTTTCTCGCCTACTCTCCAACAACCCTGATGCTGAGACGCAGCCCCTAGAAAATAAAGAAGGTGCTAATTCAGTCTCATTAGAAATCAGCAAAGGTTGTGAAATAGTTTTAAAAGATGTGGAAGCCCTCACTGTTTTGGCTATTTAAAGCTAGCCAGGCCAAATGCACACTGCAGGGATTAGCTCTGTGCTGCTGCTGGAAGCGGAAATCGTCTTTTTTTTGTGTCTGGTTTTTTTGGTGGTTTGTTTTGTTTGGGGTTTTTTGTGACATATTTTTCCCCAGTCTATAACTGAAGATACTGCAATGCCAATAAAAATAAAATGCCTTAGGTTTCCTAAGTGGACAAAAGGAACTGGGAGACATAGGTCTAATTACAACTAATGTCTCAAAGAGGCTTGAAAATCTCATTCTTAAATCACTTACCAGAGGCACAGACCAAATCATAGGGAAGTCACAAGTGCTCACATATAGGTGTCAGGATGTCTGGTCCTATATGCAACTTCCTCCTTCCCTACTGATTCCTTGCCCTTGGAAAAGAACATATCATCGCTGCACTATATATTGCACATTATAAATGAGGCTATAAATTTGCCTGTGTCACAGCAGTAGTGTTGAGATCAAATGAGTACTTACTCTTTGCACAAATTACAACAAAAATCCATTTATTGTTACCATATTTATTTTTGCCATTATTTATTGATGCCATTCATAGGAATTAATGACTTAAAAACATTGCTTAGTCATTTTCACTTCTAATCTTAGTGATTCTTTTAAGTGAACTTTCATGGAGAAGTGGTTAATTCTGATGTGTTTCAGTATAAAACATAAAGGCTGTGCAGAGCTGTGACACCCTGAACATACAAGACATTACCTGGATATCGATGACAAGAAGCTGTTGTCACTGCTGTTTGCCAGTAACCACAGCTTGGCCAGGAAGTGTTGCCAGAGGAGGCCAGACACAAGGCTAAATCCCACCCTCTTGCAATCATATTGAGAACTCCTCATTTCTGGGCACATGGAACAAGAGCCAAAGAAACAGTCAGGTTGTTGACATGTTATTTCAGCTGAGCAACCCCCCAACCCTGCTTTGCCCGCCTACAGTCAAGTGCTTAAAGCTGCGATGCTGCATGTCTTGGACTGCTGCATCCCGGCTCAGGTTCAAGAACGTCTCTTGCTCAGGGGCACTTGGGATTCAAAATCTTGGTGTCTTTTTGTGTAAAGTATCCCGAGAGACCTGTTCTGGAGGGTGTGCTCAGATCACACTCACACGTGCTGGCAGCCCTGACTTCAGGACGAAGCGTGGTAGCCACCGTACTTTAGCTCAAAAACACAGCAAGAAGAGGAAGAGACATTTTAACCTATTTAGCTCTTGGCACCTTAAAGACCTGCCAAATTGAGGTGCAAAATGAACACCCAGTAAGATTTAGAGCTGGAAAAGGCTAAGGTTGTACTTATCAGAAAAAGAAAGGAACAAGGAGGTTACTTGTGCCTCTCCTCCCTGCTTTACTGTCTGGCTGCAAGCATTTGTGTTCATTCAGGATGGTATCACAGCTTCCACAACTCCATTTCTCACAAACAGCACTGACTGCGGAGTTTACAGTGCAGGACAAATGTAAATATGAAAGGGGGATCTCTCTTAACCATCCTTATTATCCAAAGTATGTGGCAGATATGCAGCAGCCTAAAAGGATGTGTTTGGGGATACCGAACCCCAGTAGCATGACCCAAAAAAGAAATCTAGTAGCTTGCTTATGTATTTCCAACTTTAATTTGGCAAAGCACATGCTTTATTTGTGAATAGTTTTTCAATTATTCTACTCTGTACCCATTGGCAATTGCAAAAATATACCCGGACTTAAATATATGCACATTTAAGGGGTTTGTTATATTAGAGCCTGTGGGACTGGCCCTCATACATCCATTTTGCTTGACTGATAGAAATATTTGGTCTGGTCCTGGTAACCCTTCATGATATTCTCCATTTACAGAAGCTGTAACCTACACAGAAAGGGTTGTTTCAAAAGTAATAAGGTACCTTTAGCAAGTCAGACTACTTTGGGACAATCTCAAACTAAATTTTATTTACTATCATCTTTGCTGGGTTTTTCTGCCATCAGTAAGGAGTGCTGGTTTAGGTAAGGCACAAATAGAGACAGCTTTCCCAAAGATTTGACAAATGTTTGGCACATTACAATTGTCACAAAACCATGCTTCTGTTATTATTTTTATGACTGGGTCTCATGAAGGCAACAAGTAAGTATCTGTTTCTCCAAAGATCTCTGAATGTCAGGAAATTTGCTTGTGGGAGCCCTTGACACAGAAAGTCCTTGGGAGACAAGGTGAGTCAAATTCTTGAAGGACTGGACCTTCCAGATGGAGCTGATCTTCTCCTTTTTATATACATTATATGCAGTACATCTACTTTTGCTTTAAAGTAAGAGCAATCAAAAGGAAGCCTTTGCACTCGATCTGGTGAACTGCAGGTCCATCACGTGTATTGGTTCAGCATTAGATGTTGTATAGTTCTTGCAATTAATACAGTCACAAGAGCAGTGACATAAACATAACACAAAATCATCTGCATGAAACATAAAAGACCCTCGTAATTTACAAATATTGCTTTTAAATCTATATTAAGCACTGTCCAGGGAAAAAACATTTGCTGAGCCCTATTCGCTTTGCAGTTAAATCAAATTTAGGATAGGATAAAATGCTTCTTATCAATTAAATTTTACTTTAATCTTTACAGGCTTGATAGAGAAAATAGATATTAAATCCCCAAATGGAATTCTAAGTATGCATGAAGAACAGTACCTGACTGCAAGGTTCCACAGTGCAAGCAGCAGGTTTGGACCAGGTCGCTAGAAAGAGGTTTTTAGTGCAGAACAAGGCTGTAACTGGTGGCAGGGGTCACCTGAACACTGTGTCTGGGAGTTCACAGCATTACAGCTGATCGTATTATGTGATTTCGTGATACAACTGTTCCTTTCATCACCAGGGTAATAAAGAAGGTGGAATGATCTTTGATTAAATGGAACTCCAATTTGAGAGTGGGAATATAAAAACCTTACCTTTTTTTTGTTATTATTTCATTTGCTCACCTAACATTAACCCCCCAAATGCATACTTAGAAGGGATGGCAAAAATATCCCCATTAAAATATATTTTTTTTCAGTAGGAAACTAGGGATTTGATGAATGAACAATTTTGTGGAATGCATCTGCTTTCCCTAATAAGAAAATCTTGATTTTTATGTGGGAGTAAAAAAATCAAAACTCCCAAATCATCAATGTATTCAGATTCTTAGTATTCAGTTATACTTGTCATGAGATGCCTAAAGCTTCCCACAAATATTTCATCTCTGTTTTATATGGAAAAGAAAAAACATTTTCCTCTAACTCTGTTATTTAGATATCCAGGGTGAATTTATTGACTACCATGAGAAGAAGGAGCCCGAGACCCCCAACAGTACAGCCTGATGCCAACCAGGGAGAAGAGGGGTGTCCAACAGGCTCTCATCTCCATGCACATCACCGCTGCCCCAAGCCCTAAGCTCAGCCCTGAAGCAAACTGATTTCCCGGCACTGATTTCCCAGCAATTTTAGGTTCTCAGACTTGGATCAGTCCTTACACATAACCAAAGTGGGGAAAGAAGTCGCTAAGCAGAAAAGGTGCCCATGAGGTAAACGACCGCTGTGCAGACAGCTTATAAGGGGAGGTCCCGCAGGCTGCAGTGGCAGCCAGAGCTTGGCTGTGCAGTTCTCGTCTTCCAAGCAGCCCCTTCTCTCTGCTGGCAGGCTCACGCTGGGATCCCTTCCCTCCCACGTGCCACAGTGCAAGGAGCAAGGTGTCGCACCGACATGCAGGACAGAATCTTCGTTAAAAGAAAACAATAATTTGGGGGGATCTTGGCTTGCATAGGAAAATAAATGTCCCAATAGGAAATAAAATCTCCCAATGCGACAGCAGGTTTCTGACCAGTGGTGACAGTAGTCTCTGTTGCAAGGGTACCTGGTATCTGCAGCAGCATCTTCAGCTGGACCACGAGAGGAACCCCAAATCTCTGTTCTGATCAGTTCTTATAAGCCAGCTAGATACAGTCCTACGTGACCAGCCCAGCACCATCTTGACTACATACTAAAGACTGTCCTCTGTGACAATTTCTGCAGGAAGAGTTTCTATTGAGTGTTTATAAATGTCTTATCTATGTAAAATTTCATCACTTCTAGAGCAGGAACATCTAGGGGGAGTCTTTGGGACGCTCCGCTCAGGATGTTAAACAACACCTTTAGGTATACAAAGTGGATGAGACACCGCAGGATCTGAGTTGGGGAATGTCTAGAATTGTCCTGGACAGCTCCTGTGACAGCCAAATACCTAACTGTGAAGCTTCAGTAAATCACCAAGTTTGAAGCTGTTACCTCAAAGTGTCCATTATCTCAAATCAGTCCATTGTCTCGTCCCTGCAGGTGACAAGCCAGGAGGCATGCTGGACCACCCAAGGAATTAATAATGTCTTAAGTACATTGGGTTTGCACAGCCCTGACACCCAGCTAAACCTCAATTATAATAAAGAGCAAACTTCATTTTCATGCATAGAACTCATGTCCCACAGCTCTTGCCACAACGGTGTGCTGGATGCTACTAAGCTGGATGCCTGGAGAAAGTTTTTGTACCATAAGGCAGACTCCTGTTTCTCCACGTGTCTGCTTTACTACAACTTGGCTACTCAAAAGTGTTGTCATGCAGCAGTGAACATAGCATGCTGTTCTGGGTCTCCTTTCCTTTTGAATAATAATCCAAAAGCCAGGAAAGAATATTCTGGTTTTTCACTGATCAGCATATAACTTTGTTCAAAGAGGGTCAGGCCATCATGCAAATATGTGAGGATCAGCCCATCACTGTGGAAAGAAAAGCCTGGGGAACAGAAATAGACTTAGGGGTGACTTCACATTCCTTGAGGCTTTCACAGGGGCAGAGAAAAAGAAAAGGAGCGTTTGTAGTTTTGGGCCTTGGTTTGCATAATATCTGAGCACCCAGATCTCCATTCAATATCACTGATGTTCTAGAAATTAGGCCAGAAATCACGCTGCTCCTGCTCTGATGGGAGTGACGGGTGCCTACTCAGATGACAGCTGAAATGCTTTCTCCGTGCTGGCAGGGCAGAGCCCTGGGCTTTTCATCCTGAATACGTTCTTTACCAAAGCAACAGATTTGGGTTTGGTTACATCTTTTATGAACACTTTTTCAATAAATTAATCAGAAGCTTCAGGGGATTTAAGGCTTTTAAAAACAGATCAGTTCTTTTGCAATTCCCTTCTGAGAGCTTCAAAACTGGATTTCTTCCCATTCAATTTTTCATATTTCCATTTTGCAAAATTGAAGATTCCTGAGCTAATGCAAAGGCAGCGTCTGTACCCTCCTTGATCAGTGTTTGCCTCGTAGCCACTGTCCGTGGGGTCTACTCCACGCAACATCCCTGATTCAAAGAGCTCTGTCAAGGAGTCACAGCCACCATAATCGTATATGCCTGAACCATGATTCCTCCTGCTCGTTAAAAAGCTCCAAACACCATCTTATCTCAAATTGCCCCTCTAAGCTTGGACAAGGTGAATAATTAGCAGAGCTCATGTAGTGCTTTGAGATACTCTCTGCACCTGGGGAGCTGCATGGCTTTCTAAAGTCCTCTTTTGACCAGTTTGGCTGCTCCCAATGGCTACAATGAATTGCACCCATCGCTTTGAAGCTTCTTGCTATTGTTTGGGAAGCCAGATCAGAGTTAATAACTTTCTTATATTCAGAAAGAAAGCATTGAGATTACCAATAAGCTCATGCTATGGAGGACATCAATAGACTGCATGAGGGATAAGAGGGTTCGGGCAGAACCTGGAATTGCAGCTAGGAGTATACCCTCTGCTATACTAAAATAGTTGGAACAGGTAAATGGAGTTTGTTTCAAGCGCTTTCCTTGTCAGCAGGTATGGTAGTACCCTTCTGTGAGGAGAGACCCAAAGGAGATAACAGAAGTCCTTACAACCCCACAAAAACAGCCTGCACATCATATACTGCACCATTTCAAAAGATTCTCCATAAAATAGGTGCACAAAAGGCAGGTTATTTGTGGTCTTTTGGGTCTTTCGCTGTTCGCACAGTAAAAAATCAAGGCAAAGGAGACACAAGGGCACAGTCGCAGCTCATGTAACTTTTTACAACAAATACACAAACGTACCATTCCTAACGATATATTTTCAATCTCTCTTGTCTGATTTCTGCTTATTTCTATAATACATGGCGCCGTGTGCACCATTAGAGGTCTCGCAAGCACTTTGAAGTTCTACTGCTGAGATGCCTGACATGGACACAAAAGAGAGGTCAATATTTCTTCAGTGTGGTCTTGATTCAGACAAGTGTCTAGGCAGAGTCCTCACAGTACGACATAGCGTTTAAGAGCTTGAGAATCTCTGTCAATATTAATGAAAGTTTAAAAGACCAATGTAGAAAACAATTGTGGTACTGGAAGAGCGTTTGGACTGAAGACAATAGTGTAAAGGAGAATTGAAAACTGAGCCTACTGGTTCTGAGCAACGTCTAGTCTCCTGGTGCTCAGACTGCCTCGGAAACTTTGAGGTTTGACTGTTTAAAGTTTGCTTTTTCTTTTGATTAAAAAAAAAGAGCATTTTTTTTCTTTTTCTAACTAGCACAAGACCTCAGTAGTCTTCCGCAGGAAATCTCTCAAGACTCAAAGTCAATAAAAGCTGAAAAGGGTAATCGTGGCAAAGGCTTTTCTTTTGGAATCCCTTGGCCAGAGACGAACTTTGCATTTGTCAAGAATATCTACTATAAGTAAAAGCATGCATATGCAGTAGGGAAAGAGAAAAGGACAGTCCAATGGATGTGGGTCTAACAGCAGATCTGTGGTTTTTCAGCCTGGCAGCCCACGGAAAATTTCTAAGGGATCTGCAGAGGGTAACGAAGAAATAAAAGGCTTTTTTCAGTAGGCTAGGATATGGTATACAGAGGTCTACACTTCCACAAAAAAACCTTAAGAGTTCAAAACTGAAAGAAGTTGAAAGCCATAAGAGTGGAGAAACACATGAAAGAGAAAGAGAGATGGAATGCATGATATAAAATTGTTAATATCCAGAAGTCTTAAAGAGAAATTAGTGTCCATACACACTTCCTGAAAGATGGCTTCCAATTTGAGAACAGGTTAAGAACAAAATGGCGTAACAACTCATAGATTCATCCAAAACCTATATTTTACTGGCACTTTATGTCAACACTTAATATAAAAGTAAGCTACAATATAGACAGCCAAGGGGCCTATATCTGCAAATAAGGGATTACACTCAGAGTGGAACAAAATTTGGAATTCATCTTGAAGGAAAAACAGGCATGCCAGCATTTTTTTGTGCTGTATGCTGACAAAAAAATTGAATTAAGAACATTTTTATACAAAAATCAAATTTTTCTTTTGACATTGTCATCTGGAATAAAATATTTTGACTGAAGTTCAGTTGAACAGCTTCACTGTTGATTACTGATATGATCTCACATGCTTTGTTTGGAATTAGTTTAGTACAGCCATAGGACTTTTTCATTCTAACACCTCACCGCACAGGCATTATATCTCAGGAGAGTGATGCCCATGTTCCCTTTCACAAGTTGGATTTTTTTATCATCTTTTATGAGGCACCAGAGTCAGATGATTTCTACCTTGAAACACAGAGCATACTCGGAAAGAAATCCATTTTGTCTTGTGAAAGAAGGAAACCACCCTTTGGAGACCTCTAGATCATCAGGGGTGATAGCATCTCAAACTGCCGTCTCACGGACCAATGCACAAAGTGGGAACGCAGGATAACTATTTGCTAAACAGAGCAAGCTAAATCTTCTGAGGTGGCTCAACAGAATAAAACACTTTTACCTGGGCTGAACCAACCCAAACTAAAATTACCCTACTAGACCCTAGCCACGGAAAGAGAGTTTGTTTTCTAAAATTTTTTTTTTTTAAAAAAGCGTAACATTTTGACACTGCATAAACAGCATTTTTCATCTAAAAATAATTGCCATCACCTTTACCTGCAAATTCTAACAGAAACAAAAAACATCAGTCTCGATTCACAGCTTTTGTTTTCTTTTGCCACCAATTTTTATGCATGCAATAACTTTGAGTGAATTTATATTATGTCGTTAAAAGGTATCAGCAGCTGCCATTTACCACGGCATTAGTTAAATACTGTTCTTTCACCTACAGGGGAGGAAATTACGTTCCTTTACGGAACCTGGTGGCAGCAGCAGCTGATGGCCAAGACAAGCCAAAGTGAACCTCAGCACGACTGACGTGTGTAGGCTGAGTCCGGCCCCAAGGGCAGCAGGACGGCGTTTGCAAGGACACAGGTCTTGGTGGCAGAGGTCGGGAGCTAGACAAAAGGCAATGGTGAACGAATGAAACGCCTTTGTGCAGGTGGCCCTGAGAGAGGGCCAAAGTTAAAGGCACTTGAGGTATTGGATTTTTAAACTGTGTTCAAAAGCCGCCTTTAGTGGTTTCTGCCAGGTTCAGGGAAGCATAACTTTGTGGATATTCGTTGTAAATAAGCAGGACAGCACCAAAAAAACCTGTCTGATTCCTGTCATCAACTTCTCCTCTTAATGGAAACAACCTGGCCGGGCCCCAAATGCTAACTGCTCGGGTCAGGGGGACAACAGTATAAATGTTTGCAATAAAGGACTTCTGGGCTCAGAACACATTTGTTTAATCAAAAAGATTTGTGTAGTGATCAAAGAAATTACTCTAGCAAAAGCCATATAGTTTGTTGAGATTAAGCAAGCGATCCAGGCCTAGCAGGAGAACCGTCTTTAAAGCTCGTTGCTGTAAATCCCACTGCTTTCAGCAGAAATTAGAGGTGCACTTAAAGTCCAGATCTACTGTACTTAATAGGACAACCTTACACAAACACTTTCTGGCCAAGGCTGAAAATACGTTTGCGCAAAAAAGTCAGGAAAGAGTTATGGACAATAATCACATTTGTAAAATCAAGATAACAGACAACAAGCTAAAACATGAAGAGAGGTGCAGTTCTCTGAATAAATGACTATATTTTTTAAAAATTATCAGTCTGCTTCTGATTTGTGGATGGATAGGTATGGAACATAGAGTGTTCTCTGACAAATGGGAAGTGTGAATTCTTTATAGTGTGAATATTAATCACATCATTATTTTGCTTCTTTCTACTTCTCCTTCTTTCTGCTCATCTCTACTGGCGTGGTTAAACGTAATTTAAATATTAAAAAACATCTACCTAGATTGAGATCTATGCTACGGTTAATTACAATGTGTGCTTTTTACCAGTCATAGTTTTCACTCGGGCCATACTGTACCCGTACACTTTAATGAGGCTGCTGGTGACCCAGATCGCCAGAACAGCCCTACAGGATTGGAGATGCTGTACCAAAAAGGAACAACATCTGGGTATACAAGGCTCTGGCATGTCTGTTTGAAATCCACTTATTTTTCTACTGTGTGGGGAAAACTACATAGCTCCATTTATTACGAAAGAATGCCACAGCACAGCTACGTGAATGGAAAACTTCATACGAAGCTCGTTTTCTTCTGTGCACACACACTTTCATGTTAGCTTACAGAGGTTCTCTGAACAAACAAGCCCATTAAAAAAGCTCCCACTTCCAAGCAGAAGTATTATCCAATATTCCATTTGGATAATATTTGTAAAAGGACCTGAGGGACTGGGAAACCAAACACTGAAGATGCCAATGCCTGTCACTTCAGAAAGGTTCTGGCTAAATTTTCCAAACAGCAAAGTCTCAGAGCCGCCCGAACGGCAGTGGCTATGAATGGGACTTGGGCTCCTTTGAAATCTTGAGCTTCACGCACACTCACTAAACGGAAAGTCTGTTCACCACATCAAAGAGAATACAGGAGAAGTGGAGGAGGCAATCAAGACCCGAATCTAAATTTCTGGCACTGTAAATCATTTTTTGCATTAATAGTGCTTAATACTGGTTAATAATGGGGATTGATAATAAAAGGTATTCTGACGGGAGTGCTGCAAAGAATGGACTCGCCTTCCTATTTTCCATTCCTCTGAAGATCAGTCTGTGTTCTTGTCATTCTTTTTGCTATTTTCCAAAGAAATGCCATAAGGAGAGAGCTGAAAGAATCATCAAGTGGAATGATTAATGTTGCGACTGGGCTTTTGGTCTGCATATGATGCATAGGGACAGCTTTATCATGAGGAATTATAATAAAATCCTATGGCTGGTGGTATCCAGGCTGTTCAATATGAACTGTACCCACCACAGAAATATTAATGACTTTAACTGATGTTCTACATTTTGAATGGGCACAGTCTTTCAAAATTGTGCCCTCTCAGAACTGGAAGGGACTTCATGTGATTTCCTAATTTACATGGCAAAGAGACTTTGTTCATCTATGGTGTCAAAGGTAATTGTTGGGCTAATGAGATTTTATATCAGACTTTTATCCAGTTAAATAAACAGACTAGATTCAGCTTGTAAGAATGGCCAAGGGATTAATCTGAAATGTGCAAATGAAGGAATGGAATCTGGGGAAAGTATTTCTTGCTGCAACGTGCAGGGAAACTGCACATCAGAAAAGCCAAAAGCTTTCCTATCACATGGTGTCAATCATAGAGCTCAAGCCAGGCTGGATCCCGTAAGTATACCAAAATAGCTTTCAACCAATTCAAACTAATGGAGTAATTGATAGCAACAACTGATTGTCGTCTTTGATGTGGATCAGCACAGGCAGGGGAGAAGATGCTTTGCTGGAAGCCTTCACATGTGCAGAGAACAAGGAACCATGGGTTGGAAACCCCAGCCTGTGCTCCTGCCCAGTGCAGGAGGGCGAGCAGGGAGTGAATGCAAAAGCATCTGCCCTTCCCTTCACCTGCCACAGCCTGACTCACTCTCACGTTACCCTTCTCTCCTCTTCCTCTCCATCCCACTCCACATGGTTCATCCTCATCACTTCTTTTCACCCTTCTCACACCAGTTTCCATTCAGGCTCCTCACCCCAATCCCAGCCGTCAGTGATCAGTCATGTCCAGTCCTCAACTCCCTGCTCCTTCTGCTGCAGGCTCCTTGCCCACTTGGTCCCAGGTCCCTCCCAACTTGGATCCCCATCTCAGGTCCAAGACATCCCCATCTCAGCTCCAATGCACCAGAGATCTGCTCCTTGCCCTCTAATTCCAATCCATATCGTTTAGGTCCTGTTTTCACTCATTCTCCATCACTTCCATCCTGGTAGTTCTGCTCCCTCTGTGTCCACTCTCCATATCACAGCCCAGGTCTGCTGGAAGCTGCTGCCCTGAGGGCTGCTGAGGCACAAGGGCATTAGGAGGAGCACAGGAAGGACACATTCACTGTTTTCATGTCTGGTACCCTGCGCTCCCCGTCCCCAGGCAGCCAGGGCTGCACTTAACGGGCAAAGTCTTATTACAGGAAGTATCAGATATTCTTAGTAAAAGAAAAATACGAAACAACAATAAACCGTGCATCCCATCTCCATTACTGAAATATTTCCCCCCTTGCTGGAATGTTTGAGAGTCCCGCTGCTTAGGCAGAAAAGGTTCACATAAATAAGACCCTTTTGCAAAATTATCTGGACATAAACTGACTTTTTAGGTTTCCTCACGAGCTTGGGGAAAGAGCTACTAATGCAAGAGGCAGCCTTTGCAAGAAAAACAGCCAAAGTAGATTGGGAAAATTCACCAGAGATTCTCTGAAAGTACCAGAGGTTTTCCTGAAGGGGAGCAGAAGTGGATTTAAAGGCTGAAGAGGAAGAATGTTCTATACTGAGCCATGAAATCACTGGGGAAAATTAAGGGACACTCAATGTATCCAAACCCTCAATAAATTTTAATCTATTGTTGACACAAGACGTATCAGGAAGGAAGTTGGGAAAAGCATTGAGGGGATAGTATGAAAGAAAAGGTGCTTGCCCTTGGCATGACAGAAGGATTCTTCCTTTCTCAGCAGCTCTTTTACCAGCTCCCTTACATTGCTCCCTCTCTCCTTCCCAGAATAAAAAGGTTGATTTGCATAATCTCTTCTTAGGGGTTGCAATGGATTCTCTATCTCCCTTCTGGTTCTTAAGGGATCGTTATTTTATTTCTTCTTTATACAGCTTTCTTCCTTAAAGGGACTTTTTCCCCAAGCCCAGCAATACTATAAACCCAGAAAAATGAGAGCCAAGGCAACATGTTAAAAACATCACTGTATGCTATATTACGGAAACCTACATTTAGGGGACACGCAGAAACTTAGCTCTGCCTAGGGAGATGCTACAGAAAAAATGCTGTGACATTTTAATGTTGGTGGTCTCAGCTTACACTAAAGATAGGATTAATACGACTATCTATCATTCCTGTGCCCATATACAGATCCTTGGCTAAACAGAGACTTTTCGATAGGAGTGATGACTCAGAATAATTCCAGTTTCCACTTGTGGGACCAACCATGGCCCCATTGCCCCTGCCACTGGAAAACGTAGCTTCCATTTGATAGTACGTCACTCCAACACGATACAAGGATTCTTCCTATTCCTCCATTATGGGAAAAGCTGTGCTTGTGTGGGAGCATGTATGTCTTTAGGGAACGAACCGATCTAATCCCCATGAGTTTGCATGTGAACCTTCCTGGTTTCTCGCCAGAGGACATTTGCACAAATATAACAAGTAATGCAACAGTCAGTTTAAGACCGAATGCTGTGTTTCTCAGTTTACCAAAGGCTATATCCTTTGGCAGGGATAAATCTCCTGATGCTTTTCCTCAAGAGCTCAGAATGCCGAACAATAGAAAATTAACAAGGTAACTTTCCCCAGATGACAGGTGAAGTTACATTCCTTAAGCTAGTTTTTCCTTTTCAAACTCATACATTAAATGTGCAAGCACGCTATGAAATAAACGGGACATATAGCGTGGCTGCGCTAGCAACACGGAGGGAGCATTCCTACAGTAAACTTAATGTTGCGTGAACTGATCTTTTCTGCATTTGCTTTGAAAACTGTTAGTATTTAGTCCTTTTGCCCTTGTTTGGCAGGATTGACAATCTGTGCTCAGAAAGGCTCCAGAACTGAAACAGGGGAGATGCCAAAGGTCCGCAGTGAGACAGACCAGAGCGTGTGGATGTCAGCAATGCACACTGGGCTTTGATTGCTGCCCAGGAATTTCCTAACCTGTGATTACAAGTCAAAGTCTGACATAAGGGTGTTACGGTACCCACAATGGTCTCCCAGAAAGTCCACATCCCTCTCACAATTGAGGTTCAGCGAATCCCTACTAGGAAGAGTCAATCCCACCCTGAAGAAAGACAGAAGGAGCTTCTGGGGGAAACTGAGGCACGGAGGGTGAAGTGACCTGTAAAGGTGCAGCAGATGAGCAGTCTGACTTTGAAGCTGAGTCTTGTAACTTTAAGCCTGGCACTGTACCCAGGGCCACATTTCTCTGCTGTGCTTGTACTACCAGACCCTACTCCAAAGTTCACTGAAAATGAATAAAAAGACAACTATTGACTTAGTGGTCTCTGGACTTTGTTCTCTAGCTCCAGGAATAAGCATCCCAGTTTATTCAGAAATATCTACAAAAGGTAGCAAAAATAGTCTATTAATTTTATACCCGTTAACTTCTCATAATATGCTTGATTAATTTGTGTGTATCTGGAGAATGCTGAATTAATGAAGCTGACACCCTTTCACTCAGATCAGAGTGCTATGGATCTACTGGGCAACTGGCTGGGGGCCACATGGAGACTTGTGCCTCGTTAATATTTATTAACTGTACTAGCAAATGCGTTTCTGAAAGCAGGAAAATAATGCTAGTGTATTTTCCTCTATTTCCCATTCCCTTCTTGCATTCCCCCCCCACGTTTTTTGTGGATGAAATGTAACATTCGTAGATTCTGTCACCGTTCATTGCAGAGATGGCAAAATCCCCTGCATCAGCAATTAAACTGGTGCCATGAAAACAAGCTCAGAGATTTCTCCTCCATTCTTTCAGGCAAGAGAAAGTTCATGCCCACAGTTTTGCTGCAGAGAAGCTCAGCAAATTCATTAATACTCCAGAAGCAGGTAATCAATCCCTTCAGGTCAAAGATGAGAGGTAATGGTATCAAGGCTTAAGCAGCAACCCTTCAGCAGTTCATCTGGTATTGGCTTCGGATTATGGCGATTCGTCTCTGAAGCTGAAGGCCAAGTTTTGTGTGTTCTCTCCTCGTTTCACATAACCCTTGACTGTGGTTGGGCTTTTTTGGTTTTTTGGGTTTTTTTGTGTTTTTTTTTTTTTTTTCTTAAAGGGAAAAGCTTCATAAAATGCAAAGAGGCAGATTAATATTCCTTCTGGAAGTAAATGGCACATTCCATTACAAAAGAAACACCTAACCTCTGACATGCATGCAATACATAAAACGTCTACATAAAATGGCAGCACATGTTCAGAGCAGAAATGCTGTGAAAGGTAAAGAATGGTGCAAAGCGCTTTACGCTGTTTTCTGTACCCGTGGCCATCTTATTCCCAAGAAGCACAATGTGTTTACATTTGGAAACCTGAAGAATGGGGAAATCGTGAATGAAACTTCATTTTCTTTTAGCTTGCGGTTCTACCTGCCCTATCGCTGCCGTTAGCATCCGCAATACCCTCTCCAGCCTCAGCTCTATTCATCAGCTATGAACACCCCACAAAAACAAACACCTGCAACTTAAATAACGTAGCTATTCTTTACGTACAAGGCACTGGTTTTAGTAAAGAGGAGGGTCACATAAGAAACCTCTGGTTTCATGCTGTGCACTGCTAGTAGATGCAATTTCTTTTCAGCACTACCGGCATCCTCTAGTTAACAACAGCTGTAGATTAAAGCCTGTTTACCGAGTTGCAATATTCCAGTTGCTGGTGAAAGGAAGGACAGAATAAATTACAGAATGCCAAGAATTCAACAGAAACAAGTATGTAGTTGAAGCGCACAATTTCTTTCCAAATAGCCTGGGGCTCCGGATGGTGCCGGATCGACGGAGAGACCCCCACGCATCTTCAGAAAGGCAGAGCCCGGTGCAAACACTGCAGGAGGGAAGCAGGTCATGCGAAGACCTCTGCTCCAAGGGGAGGACATGAGAAGGGATGTGGATGAAGCAGAGGGCGGTGGGTGAGGAGCCCGTGGCAGGTGCCCGGCATGGCAGCCCTTCACGCAGCAGCGTGGAGCGGGTGTTGAGCGCTGCTGCAGCCCCAGGTCTTTGTGGCCAGCTGTGGCAGGGCTGAGCGGCTCCCCGTGACATGCCTCCGCTTTTCCAGTGAGGATCCTGCCTCCTGGCATCCATGCAGCTCTGTTCCAGCAAGAACTATCAGGCCAGAAGGAGCAACTGCTATCCCTGTCTAAGTGGCTTTCCACATAAAGTCTTATCCTTTGTGCGGGGCAGCAAGAGGAACACCCTGGATCCTCAAGATAATGCCGTTGAAATAAATACTATTTTCCAAATGAACTTGAACTTGCTGGCCCCAGCTTACTCCCGGGTGGAGACAGCCACACAGTCAGGGCAGAGGCATCCATTTTGCTTTATTTTTCACTTTTTAACCAAATCAGCAGCGATGAAATTAGTTTTTGTAGGAAGTATCTCCTAAAAAAATCTCAGGTGCCCATGGGCTCTGTGCATGTAGTGGTAGTATATGAGTAAATAAAGGGAGTAAAAAGGTTAAACTGATTCAGCAATCCAATGCTCTAAGCAAAGCTGAGGCCATCAAACCAAAAAACTAGGTCCAAACTCCACAAGTGCTCCCATAATCGCAGCAGAGCGAACAAGTAAAACAGCCAGGATTTAATTTTACCATCACATCTGCTAATCTGACACCGAGATATTTTCTTTGCTGTTATTCCTGAATTACAGTACTGTAGCACTGTACAGATGGGAAGATCAGGGAATTTTTATATGACTTGAGATTTCTTTTTCTTTTCTTTTTTCTAATCTTTTTTATATGTATTGAAGAGTTCACAATGTAGAATTCAGGCAATAAACTAAATCATAGATTAAAATATGCAATAGTATCAAGAACAGTGCTAATCTCAGTTTACTAGTTCACATGGTAACTAAATCCCATATCATCCCATCCAAAAACGATTCAGGCAGATTAAATCTGACAGAACAGCATGGGGTAATTTGTGCAGTGTACTAGTTTTCAGATAATTTCTCATTTCCAGGGCATTTGAACATTTAGCTTTGAAACTCTGACACATAAAAGGGAAAAGGCATTTGAGAAAAATTGTTTTCTTCCTTTCCTCCTCACCTTTTAGTTCACTTTTGAAGAGGCGAAGGGACGTGAAGACAGATTGCCATCTATTGGTGTGACCAAGAAATACCACGAGTGAAAATTTCCTGGTCAAATGCAACTCGAGTACCTGATTTCCAAAAATCTAGAGGTACTAAGTGCCCATATGTAGCATTTGCTTAGGCACATTAGATGCTATCTACGATATACCTACAACCTAATTTAATTAAAGGACATACTTAGACACAACTAGATTTCCCTCTTTTTCCCCAAGCAATATACCTGGATTCTCCAGTCAGGTTAATTTTGACTGCAGTTAATAGGTACCAGAGATTGTCTTTGTACTCTGCTGTTATTTATAGAGGCCTTTCAAGCTACATCCTGGCTTTGCAAAACAAATTAGAAATAATTAAAAAACAAAGGTCCTGCCTGTAATAGCTCCTTTTAGCAGAAGAAATTTAGGTATCTTGGGAAGACATAAGAGATTACCTTCTTTGCAGAAAAACTGAGAGAGAGGAAGGAGTGGAGAAAGAAAACGAATTTAGGGACTTCAAGGCATAGAGACATTTCTTGATAAGCAGGAAGAGGAGAGGTTATATCAGAGAGAGTGGCAGGGAAGGAAGCACAAAGAGAACATGGGAGAAGAGGTGAGGAGACCAAACAACATGGATACTCCCTGGTTTTAGCCAGCTGTCCCCTCCACCAACCTTTCCGCCATGGAGTAAGTATTTCTCAGCTAATCTTCCAATTTCATTGACTCTCAAAGCCAAGAGCAGACAAGCTGCCTGGATGATGCTACCTCGGCTGCATGTTGCCACACACCAGCTGGATGTTACTCTCTCCATCCACCGCTTGAGGCGTTTACATGGCATTTTTCAATTTCCTTCACGGTAGCACTGATTATGGATATAACATTGTTTATTCTAAACCAGCTACTTTTGCTTAAAGGCAATTATTTCACAAAAGCAGAACTATGAGAACAATAGTCACCAGCAAGGGGAACGACGGTGGTGGTAATCTCTTCACCCATCACAGCTGAGTCCTGAGCAGGACATGTGCCCTGGCATTAACGGTGAAGGCTCTTTCCATCTGTGCCCCCACAGAAATGTTTCTTAGCACAGATTGGAGTTTTAGTTCAGATTTCAGTGAGGCCACAGTTCCCCTTTTTTCTTGTTCCAAATATTCATTTTATAATAGCTGAAAGCGGTCTTACTTTGTTTCCTTTCCTCACTCATAAAAGGGATGCGTCTGTACTGGTGTAGTCATCAAGCCCTATGCTGAAATTTTCTATCCTTCTTCTATCCATAAGCCTCCATCTGCCTTTAGATTAGGTTTCTGTCCTCCTCGTAAACAGCCATGACACCTTGGCATAATATCCCCTTCTTGCCATGATGTAGAGCATTTTTCCACTCAGCACTGCTAATGTGTGGGAGCCGGAGGGCTGCATTCCCCTAATGCCTTGGGAAATGCACTCTGGAACAAGGATTCACACTGCAAACCCTATTATTCAAACTAAGGCCTGCCAAACCTCTTTTTTTGTATGTGATCTTAGCAAGGAGAGCATGAAATGAGAAGACCAGAGGAAGCCGTTTGCTCTTCCTGAGAGCTGCTGCCACCAGCACTGAGCTGATCCCACAGAAGGCGGCTGGAATGCTACAGCTGGAATGCTACAGCTGGAATGCTACAGCCCAGCATATACCCGTTCCCTGAGCTCTGGGCTATCACATTGGCTGGTATAAGTCAGTAGAGCTTCTATTAGAGTCGTCACAGTTTAGACCTATTCAAGCACCAGCCCTTAGCTTCCACCACCACCACCACTTCTGGGCATCAAACTACTCCCCAAAAGAAATGAAATGAAAACAGCACTTCCTTGTTTTAGGAAAGAGACTTTCCATAACTTATTCCCTCTGTCAATCGAAGGTTAAAGGCGGCTGGTATTAGTACGTAAGTAAAGTAGAGTACCAGAGGGAGCTGGGCAATAAAGCATCTCAGAGCTATTTACCAAGTAGATTGGTTGATGTTAATGTCTGTTAGATCAGCGTGGAAACAGCCCCTGGGGGTATATAATAAACAATATTATCGGAGTTGGAGTGCAGGGAATATCAAATTCCACTGCTGACTGACAAAGTGAGAGATTGGTTTACTTACTATTAAGAAACCAATTTATAGTGTTGTGAGGTTGCTATGTCTCTGTTTACTAGGAAATAATACATAGCTCTGATGCTCATTGGTTGTGTAAACATTTCTCAGTTACTTGAACCCCAACAAGGCAGTGGGTGGTACTGTTATGGTATGGGAAGGCTTAGTTGCACAACCGCATTTGCTCACTTTGGTACTGTGAAATGAAACGTTGATCTAAACCACATTATGAGGAAAAAGAGTAATAATTACTAACTACACCATGAAACCAGTTTTCTAAAGAGAAAGAAGAAAAGTCCACCTAGGCATTTTGTTATTGTCAATTGATTTTCAAGTGAAAAGGCACCCCAGGCCACATTCAAATCACCAAATAGAGGTGCTGAGCTTCGTCATCATAGCTACTGTAGTGCCAAAGCTCAAAAAGGAGGTGGCAACCTAGCAGGTGGCTAATCTATGTTGTTGTCCACAGCTTCCAGGTCTTGGCTCCATATACAGTGAAGACAGAAAAATACTCGCAGTGCCTTTGAGGCAAAGCAAGGAGCCAATGCAAGAGTTATCTTGCAACAGGCTGCTTAGGCAACTTGGGAACAGTCAAAATACAGCTCCAAGACACTATGCTGATGTTTGGCAATAAGAAATTGTTGTAATCATTACTGTGAAAATCCCTGTGAAAGGTGAGGTATGTAGTAAACACGGGGCCTGTCTCTTGCTCTTGACACCAAGTTATAATAGGTGCAAAATCGCTGAATTCAATGAATGAGAATCACATTCATGCATTGGACTTAGACTGCCTCCTTCTTCTATCATCTAATGCCTTTGTGTAAATCACTCTACTTTAGTGTCAATTCATAGATAGAAATACTTATCTTTGGAGTCTCCACCTTCTTGAGCATTCAGAAGTCTTGGCAATAACTTCAAATCACTACCACATCTGTCAGCAGTGAAAGTCTGCTCATTAATATTATGAAATAATTATCTTTAAGCACTTGAAAGAAATCGTTAAAAAACTCTCAAATGGGTGTAATAACAGGGTCCTGGAAATATGCAGTGCAGAAGGCTGTACCGGGTGAATTCTGAAACTTTGGGGTTCTGGGAGCTAGTTTAAAAGTTTCTGTGCTAGCATGAGATGAATCACATGCTGACTACAGAAGGAGCCTGTGATGATTCATTCAGATTTGGTCTTCAAATTTATAGCTGCTTGTGTAAGGGCAAGTGAATTTCCCCATTTCCCACCCTGCCGTTCCATTAGTTCCACAGATTCAGGGTTGTGTGAAACAGTTCAGAGTAAGAGCTCCACTGCCATCTTTTAAATTCCTGTCCATACTTTTAAACTCTCATTTTAACGATGCTGGTAAAATTTGTTATTCTGTAAAGACAGTCAGCAGAGGACCTTCAGTTATTTAAGTCATACTGGTGGCATGGGATAGTTTACATGATGTACGCGGCTTATATTGGCCATTTGCAGAAAGAATTCCCCCTCTACCCCTGCATATTTTCCCAGCATTCCTGACATGAAATATGCAGCACAACAGCATCAAGGCATTTTCTTTCTACACATTGGACCATGAAAACATAAGAATGCAATGAAGACACAAATCCAGAGAGGTCCTGATAAAGCACCACCGTGTGGATATTTATTCTGTTCTCTATCAATATTCACTGCAATCTAATCAAGAATGATAGGGGTTTGGAAGGGAGGCTGTGATACAGCTTCTAAAAGAGATGTCTTGAAGTCAAGGAAGGTTTGTCCTTAGCATCAGCTACACACTCTGCCTGCGAATACTGAATATGTTCTGAATATATATACTGAATATATTCATTCTGGGGCAGTATCCGTCACATATAAAATTCAGATTTCATTACGTATTGCACTATTCCAAATGCACTGTTCGGAGTTCTGGTTATAGATGGGAGAAACTATAGGATTAATAATGTTGATTTCATTCACTATGGATTTGGCAAAGGTTATTTCAAATTTCAGGGCTAGATCTTGCACCAGTTGCTATTGAGCCATTGGCTCTAATGCATTGTATCACAAGGAAAGCAAGACCTGACCATTGGTGTGCAAAGTTTCAGCATGGACATGGAGATCATTATGATAAGCAATATGAAAATGAAGCACTAATGACACAAGAATATTGACATAATGTAACAGAACCTGCGATCAGCATTCTCCAGTACAGCTAAACCCATTATTTTCGACTTAGTAATAATGCTGAACATGGGCCTAAGTCAGCACCAAAAAGGTGTGTTGTCAATTTTGGTGCAAATTAGAACAATCAAGTCAACATGATGGGAAGCATCATTGAGAATGTTCAAGGACTTCCTCCTTCCCAATTTTTGTTTCTCAATTTTTGTCAAGGCTCCCACTCAGCAGATGTAGCAAGTTCTTCTCTAAAGAGAGAGGAATGAAAAAATCCAGTAGACCTTCCTGACAAGGAAGTTAAACCATTTTTTTTCATCTACATACAGCATCTTTACATGATACTGACCTGGGATGATGGGATATACAATGAGCAAAGCCATGGCGTATTCTCATCCTTTTACAGAAAGGCTGTATAAGCAGTCATCAAACCTATTTCATGCAGTGATATTAGTAACTCTTCTTAGGAAAAGAACTTCCCCCAGAAACTGAGTAGTCTTTGCTAGGCTTGCCTCTCAAATACACTATTCACACTACCACCAACATAGGGCATTGCCCTTGAACACCTGTGCTGTTGCCCATTTTCACTTACTTCGTAGGAGTTCGTTCTCCAGCAGAGCTCTGGGACTGAGCACGCTTCCAGGAGCTTTGTCCTGCGGCTAAGTTTAAGGCTTCTTACACAATTTCTCTCAATTTCAAATGCCACATGGTACAACTGCTCCTTTTGCTGTCAACTCTTTGAAGAAGCTCTTGTTTCTGATCCCCTCTCTTCTTTATCTGCTCCAGCAGAACCTGTTGCGAACAGAGAAAAGTCTCAAGAACTAATTGTAGTTTTGTGCAATATTCTGACTTTCGTGTTGCTGTGCAACCAATTATTATTTAGCATCTGCTATTGTAAGCCAGTAAATATTAATTGGTGTTCCTGATCCTACATGCTTTTTCAAAGAACTCAATCCTTCCTGTAGGCAAGCTCTTTGAACATCACAAGTGGATGACTTGCTAAGGTCTTTTGCACGAAGAAATTAACATTAAAAAAATAGAAGAAAGAAAAAAGAAAGAATCAACCTTGGTTTGTAAACGTGTGCTACAGTCAAAAATCGAATAATGCTTCAGCACTTGCAGTGCAGCATCAGACAATATACATTTGTGAGCATCTTCACTGCATTCTGCTGAAGTGTTTCCACTGAGTTTTTAATACCAGTTTGTTATTCTTAACATCTGGATCAGATTTAATAGTAATTTTACATGCTGAAAAGAGCTTGGGGTTTGGGGTTTTGAGGCGGCAGGAAAGATGGCTTTCAGTAGAGGAATGAGCCTTGAGTCATTCAAAGGTGTCCTAGTTTCAGCTGGGATAGGGTTAAATTTCTTCCTAGTGCTGTGTTTTGGATTTAGTATGAGGAGAATGTTGATAACACACTGAGGTTTTCAGTTGTTGCTAAGTACCCTCCTAGTCCAAGGACAGCTCCCATGCCTACTGACTGAGCTAGGTACACAAGATGGGAGGGAACATAATCAGGACAGCCAGCCCAGCTGGCCAATGGGGTATTCCATACCATGTGACGTCATGCTCAGTATATGAATGGTAGGCGTGATCCAGGAAGTACCGATCGCTACTTGGATATTGGTCAGCGCGGGTGGTGAGCAATTGCATTGTGCATCACTCATTTTGTATATTCTATCATTGCTATTATTATTATTTTCCCTCTTCTGTTCTATTAAACTGTCTTCATCTCAACCCACGAGTTTTTCTCACTCCTACCCTTCCGATTCTCTCCCCGTCCCACTGGGGGAGCGGGGGGAGTGAGCGAGCGGCTGCGTGGTATTTGGCTGCCTGCCAGGTTAAACCACAACAAAAGGGAATCCCATTCATGACAAATTATTTACTTTCTCCTTTACCTTACTGAAACAGGGCTCAGAAAAACCTGTCTGGTATTTTTGTCCAAGAATTTCAAAAGCAGCTGGAGTAGGATTTAGTTGCCTAAACTTAGGTATATAGCACTATTTTGGACCGACTAGGATATTCAAACATCAGTATGGAGCTGTCAGCTATGTCACCGGGAAGACCCATGCCATTCTGGCTGGACCCAAGTATTTCAGAATGAGCAGTGAAAATCAGTAGCCACATTTGCAATTCTTGGCCATAATGCCTGGACAGGAGTTGTACAGCCGTCACGGTTGGACTCGATGATCTTAGAGGTCTTTTCCAACCTTAATGATTCTATGATTCTATGATTCTACAACTGACAGCAGTGATGACAAAGATAGGCATCGGTCATTTGGAAAAGAAAAGTTAAAATCTAAGCCTTTAAACTAGCAAGAGCAGCAGTAGTTCAAAACTATGGTAGTCACCACTGAAAACTGAAATTCAAAAATTAGAGCAGCTACAATGTAATTGCCATTGATAATTGTGATCAGTGCTGATCCCCACCTGCTAGAGGAGCTAAACGGGTTATCAATTTAGTTATCATTCAGAAGTAAATTGAATACAAAATGCTCTCATGTGCAGGAGACATTTGATTGACTTTTACCATGTGCCAGATGAAAAACTGAGATTCTGGATCAAATCCTCCCCTTGTATAAATGGATTTTGTCCCCCCACACTAAATGGAAATACATTTAATTACACCCAAAAGGAAGTCAATCCTTCCATCCTATACATATGGAAAAGACACTTTAATTCAAATTCTTTATATTCCAGAAATATTTCTATGTGACTCTTCTGGGGGCAGCAGGCAAATTTTATTTTATCCACACCTGGTCACAATAATAGTTTTGGGGCCATTATTACACAAAACAGACATCTGGGGTGGTATTTACTAACTAAATGTAGATTTCTATATTTGAACTACTCTCTGTAGACTTCCTTTACAATCAGTGGGGAAAAATAAACATTTTTAGTTGTTATTTTTCTTATGCTAAAGTAGGCATCTAAAATAGGTCAGAAGAACAGAACCTTAGAATTGCCCATTTCTCTTCACCAGTAACACAGAACTTCGGATGGGTAGCTCAAAAGTAAATGTCAGCACTGCAGATGTCTATAGTTAGATGAGATTAATTCAGTCCCAAGAATAAGAAGAGATGCAGATTATGTTAATGCTTCTAAACAGCAATTACCCATGTTATGAGGTATACTCAACTGTGGATTAAGTGAGAAACAAGCTCAATGTACCTTTGTCTTCAAGCCTGTAATAGTCTTGCTATTGGAACGTTCCTTCTGGTGGGAAGTAATACACCAGTGATGAGATACTGATATTTAATATGACAATTTATGACAAGAGTTGGATATCAGTTCTGCAATGCCCCCATTAACATATTTTTCAGCATCACAGTTCATCATAGATGTCTATATTAAATATTAGGAGAACAGCATCTGCCTCATGTTGTAGAGAATGGCAGTAGAAATGTTTAGATTGGTATGAATAAAAATGTATGGGTGTGGGAGCACCAGGAGGATCAAACGGCAGGAGGAGGGCTAGAAGAATGACATATGTTGATGTCATTTTAGATAGGAGGTCATCAAGATCCCAGCACATCTCTGTGTTTCTTCTCAGGATACCCAGACTGGGAAACAAATAGTCAGTAAATCCTGATGACTCACGGCTGGGACAGGATGCAGAGACTAATCCCTGTCAGTTTGTAAGGGGAACAAAAAAGGCGTATCCAAAATCATCAACCTAAGAGGAACCCAGAAGATGTGAAGAGGAACTGGTCTCTTTTTCTTGTCCTCTGTGTCACCACAGGGAATCTCGGTCTGGCTGCCTACACACCAGCACCTTGGTGCTTCAAGGGTAGACAGGCTATTTGGATGCATGTATCTTGGTGCTTGTGCGTGCTTATGGGAATGTGTGCATGAATGAATGAAATCAGCTTTGTTTTAAAGTATAATCACCTTCCCCTCTCTAAGGTCTCCCACTGAGATCTGCTATGCTGTTGCTACAATGCCGCAGCATTATTTCCGACAAAGTACTTCTCCGTCCCTGTCAAAAACCAGCTCCTCATCAGCCTAGATCTGCTGTTTTCTTTCATGTCAGTAAACATCCAAGGGCAGAAATTATTTCACACTACTGTAACACTCAAGACTTCATAAGCATTACACCAGATTTTTGGAGGCGTAGATAAGAAAAGATTCCAGTCCTGTTTAACTTTTAATGTCAGACTAGCAGCGTGACTAAACTCACAATTACATTATTTCACCTGGGTGACACTGAAGAGAAAAATGGACAATGACAAACCCTATCCTGGAAAGCACTGAATTATGTGAGACAGGGTGGTTTACAAGGGGTTGTGTTCCACAGCTTTGTGAATGAACAGGTTGAAATCTGGCACTTATTATAAGAAAGAAAAATGAATAGTTTGGGTATATTATTCATTCAAAAGAAAAAGAGCCAAGCCCTTTGCTGGCATAAATTGCCACAGCTCTATTGATTTCAAACAAGAGCTGATTTTCATCGGATGAACATCCAAGACATATTTTATAACATGCCCAGTTTTGATTAATTGTTATTACAGTCCTAAACAGGATTTTTCATTGCTTAATTATTTTCAGCACCATACATGAAAACAAAAAGTCCTGCCTCTGAATATACCGTGCTCTAGCCATAAGACAATTAATAATTCTTTTCATAATTTAAAGAACATTAGACTTGATATTCTCAGTTGACTTGTCTATGAAAGGTGAGCAACTACATCTCCTACACTTGTCCAGGTTGACTCAACAATGTTGTCTGCATTCAATTTGCTGATGTTCCTTTCACCGGTTAGGTCGTCAGGAATGCTTCCTGAAGAGAAAGCCCCAGGTGGGTACTTTAAATGTCTGGACAGAACAGGATACAGTTTTCTATACGACCGGTATAAAGGTGGCTGTACGAGCCATCTGAAAAACTCTTAAATTCACTGTTCAGAACTACAGAAGTATTAGTCATGCAGCAATCTGGGCCTCCATTGTTCTGTTACTCCTGTCTTTAATTTACATATCATAATTCTTCCTTAAAAATAAAAAAACCCCTACCTTATTCTGAGTACTGTGGTCCCATGTGATACGTGCCAGTTTTTTTCTTGATCTGTCCCTGATTTTATGGTTAATACCTTTCCTTCTGTATTAATATAGTAGTAACACACGGGATATTTGGGAAAGTCATGTCTGTAGGTTGTTATTCTACAGATATGTGAGGGGAAGGGGAAGAGAAAGGGAGAGAGAAAAAGACAGAAAGACAGGAAGGAAGGAAAAGAAAAATGAGAGGGAGAAGCGGGAGAGGGAGGGAGGGAGGAAGGAAAGTGGGCAGCTGCCCTGTGGCTGGAGGAATCAACACATCTGATTGCACTGCCAAACGGAGCTGAGCGAGTTGTAGATCACAGCACAAGTCAAGAGGTGGTTTCTCCAGCCAGTTCTCCTCCATGGAAACCCTTGTGGATAATAAGCATGTTTACATCTAGAATGTTTCTCTCTGATAAATCTGTGCCTTATTTCTGTTTATTTAACAGGTTTTTTTCAGAGGCTTCATCCTGAATACATCAACATCATTCATCTCATTCTGCCATGGCGTAATATACCTGACCCCCTCCTTCTTGATTTAAAGCACATTTAGAATTATCTCATGAGTCTGTTCTGTGCTGTCTAGTGTCACGATCGTTTCCGACTTCATATGCCAAGCAGCCTTGGCCTAAATTTACACTTAGATGGAAGATCTTCAGAAAAATACATCTGTACAAAAAACCCCAGTAGTTTTGGTAGTTCAGAACATAACGTTATTCTCTGCGAGTAGGCAATCCGCACCTTTACAGAAAGGTGCTATAGAATTTGCTATAGGATTATAAAATGCTATATGATTTTAAAGCAGACTAGAAGATTCTTTAGTAGGGAGTCTATGTCCTGTTATATTTTATAGCCTTGGCCCCTTCAGTCAGTGATAAATCCTGACTGATTCAAACGGTCATATAAAAGGTTACTTGCTTCAGCAAGCGACCTATAAAATGTGCTATGGTTCCAAAATCAGGCTCTATTTTCAACTGGAAACATCCATAGATGTTTGTAAATTTGGTTCTGCCATCTTGAAGATATGACCAGCAAAATATTCCATAGTACGTATTATGGGAGCAACTGGTTGAACCCAACTGCTAGAGATATGAAAACCTGTTCACTTTTCTTTCATGAGCTTGTACAAACCTAATATAATAACAGCTACAGAAGGAGGCTCAGTAAACACTGATTTATTTCTGTGGGCTATTAATATTTTCCCATACATCACCTGTAGCCATTCTTTTTCATAGGATCATAGGGAAATTCAGGTTGGAAAAGACCTCAGGAGGTCTCTAGTCCAACCTTCTGCCCAAAGCAGGGTCAGCACTGAGGTCACACCAGGTCGTGCAGGGCTTTATCCAGTCTGGTCTTGGAAACCTCCAGACACTGAGGCTGCACAACCTCTCTGGGCAACCTGTGAATCTCTCTTGTTTCCAGGTACGCCTGCTGTCTCTCATCCTCCAACCATGCATCACTTCCTTAGCTAAGGCTTTTCTTTTGGTTTGTGTGTTGTCACAGCTATGTCTTAATCCCTAAATTGGATTTATATTAGTGCACCTTACTGCCTGTAAAAAGTCCTGGTGATACTGATGAGATTATGCTCAAGTGCAAAGGCATCCATACCAGTCCTGTTGCAGGACTGCAGACTTTGCAGACTTTCTCTGTAAGCAAAGGAGAACAAATATCAAGTAAAAAAAAAAAAAAAAAATTCAGACAATTTCAATTTGTCGCTTAAATAAACACATTTTCTGTAGATCTCACTTGCTGAAATAAAAACAAAAAACCCTACAAAATCCCCCTCCGTTAGATACATAATTTAACAAAGCTGGGTATGTAAAAGAAACTGGAACAGCAGGCGTCCTTAAAACAGTCCAAGTTGAATCTTGAGGGGCTTTATATGACGCAGTAATGATCTACCTAGAATTATGTGAAATTTTCTATTACCTTAGCAAAATGCCATATCAGTATGCTCGCTTATCCCATATATTTAAAGACGGAGATAGGCAAATAAATGAAAGCAAAATTGGAGACTGTGACATAAAAATAGAGAAAACAGGAGTCTAATATATACTGTCAGATAAAAGGAGCCTGAAGGGAGATGATAAAACAGTTTAAATACCCTGGAAGAAGCAATATCAAGAAATGAGGAGAATTATTCACACTATGTAGGAGAGCTAAACCAACTTGTGTTTACCAGGACCTGAAAATTTTAAAAAATAAAATATTTGGGCATGACAGTATGAACATTTTAGGAGAACAATAATGCATAACTGGCACTCCAGCAAGGAGAATGCCACACTCAAGTTTCTTGAAACCTTTGCTCTCTTGCTGGTCAGCCAGTTGGGCCCTGGCCCTTCAGCTGTCCCCTTTCCCAATGGCAGGGCCCACCAGCTACAGTCCCCTGCCACCCACGTTGATCACCTTGGTTGGCTGGAGCTCAGTTCAGCACAGTGCTGTTCTCTCCCCAGCAATGACAGGCTTAATTAGTACCCACCTAGGTCTCACCTATAACAGAAACATCTGTGAGGCCAACCTGCTTCAGAGAAGGCTACTTTGAAGGTATGAAGGCTGTCACGCATCTCCACGTGAAGACTGGCCCATAGCCTCACGCTGGTCCATGGTGGAACCCCATTGCACACTACCTGCTAAGCTGTGCCTGCTTTAGCAAGTCACGGCGATTGCCAGGAGAGGATCAGCAGACCAAAAGCCCTCTGGCACTGAGGACATGATGCCCGCACCACATGCATTTCAGGGGGTTTCCTTCAGAGTACTTCTAGTCCAGTCCCATCTCCTGCATGCTCACTACCAACTAAACTGGGGTAGGTGTGCTCCTGGAGTATCTCCTCCAGCCTGATTTCATCTGAGATGGTTCTAGTTTAAGTGCTCTGAGACCACTCTGAACCAAAGCACAGAAACTGGAGATGGTCGTGCACTCTCGATCCAAATTAAAATGCTAATGGAGATGAATCCAGTTTTCAGAACTGCCATTTCAGAGTTTCCAGGCAATTGTCTTCTCAGCCGTCTTCAGCTAGGTCAGAAAAATCTGGGCTTCCTTCCCAGCATGAAGCTCTTTTGTTTCTGCATTTTTACATTTGTGTTACTCACTCTCGCGCTTCCAGTTTCTGCAGAGAGCATCATTTTGATCAATGATTTTCACTTTCCTACTTTGTAGAATCCTAATATATTTATTTTTTCATTGGAGATGACAGCCCGTATACATCACATTTAAACAATAAGCTTGCCTTTCTCTGATACCTTCTCCAGGGCCAAGGAACCCCAAGGAAGTGGCCCAAAGATCTCCAGAGATTCAGAGGCCCCGGGAAGGAAATCATTGCTTTAGATTACGCACAGAACAAAAGACAGAGCCAGTAATCAGCCTACGATAGTAACACAGTACTTATGGATGATGCCCTACTTCTGGAGAGGTAACTATGCCTCTTCAAATGCTCTACTACTCCGTGCCACTGCGTCTCTCCCACACAGTTCAGGATTAAATCAGAGTAATCACACATGGGAAAGAAAATTCTGTGTGTGTTACAGTTAGATGAAAAAAATGTCCTTTTCAAAGCTCAGCATCACGGATCATCTTTGATTATAAAGACATTTTATTAGTTATAATGACTCCATGTAGGAATCCCTTGCAATAATATGGAAGATGACAGCACAACCAGAAAATAAAAGAAAATGAAGGTAGGCATTGTCTTCATTATTCCTTTATACTGTAATATCTTCTGCAGGATAAATCAAGTGGATTTTACAAGCTGTGTGTTACAGCACAGATTCATTTTTCATAGCTTTCATAGACATTTTTCTGCATTAAGCAAACAACTGCCAAATAAAGGCTAAACTGTGCTTTTGGAGTCAAGCCATCCCTCGAGCAGTTTTGCATGAATCACATTGTGTTTATTGGTAGCCTCAGACAAACAAGCAGTAGCCCTGACTAATGACAACAAACGTAATAAAATAGCTATGCCTCATTGCTTTGGGAAAAGAGGACAGAGGTAGCATACCCACATTCCTGCTCATTCTGATGTTACACTGATGTTTCTGTCACTGCCAGGCAGGACAGACACCCTTTCCCAAATTATTTCCTAAGGAAGGAGCACCTGACCAACAGCAAGTAAATTAGGTATGACACAGATTACCTGGATTTAATTCCTTGCCTCGACAAAGACTTCCCGCGTGACTCAGACAAGTAATTTTTCTGTCTTTCTGTTCCCAAGCATTATGTATGGAAATAGTTACTTACTTCAGCGAGTATTAAGAAAATGTACATTGTATATTGCAAGAGGCAAGAAGAGTCAGACAGTCCAAGATCTTTCCCATGTGGGATGAGTCTAATTGTTTTGAGAGATGCTATATACAAGCACAAGAACATTGTTATAATAAAAGACCCTGATTCATTATTGTAATTAGATTTGCAGGAATACATGGAAAAGATTATACCCAAGTAATATTTCATGATATTTTTCTTTAGAGCCTGAGAAATCACTGGGATGTTGAAATACAAGTGCCAGCATTCCTTTCCCAAACCAAGACTGCGTACACAGGATTTAGTGCGGCAGCACCACCTGTTGGTAAATTTGTCACCAAGTTATCTAAAAAGCAAATAGAAAATTATCAAAGCAGACCATGAAATGAAATGCTACGATATAACCTGCAAACTGTATCTTCAACTGTATCGTCTTATTGCTAAGATCCATATGTGAAACTGGGACCTACATCAACAGGCACCCATATTATTAGCGCCACAGAAATATTCTTCCATGTGGACCATTCTTTTATTACAGGCAACATTTTCTTGAGCCAGAATTTCACATTTTTTACCCTCGGTAATTTTGCAGCAGCAAAGGCTGCCTAATTTGCACAGGAGCCTCAGAGTAAAATCAGGGTGGCTCTTCAAAGTGAGTATATGCAGAAAAGAGTGTTCCTGGAAGAGGCAAAGCCATCATAAGTGGCAAACAGTTTATCAAGCTGTCAGCAGTGTCAGTTCTGGCTGCGAAATCTGAAAGAGCAGCAAATGTAAGGTTAACGAGTGATTATTACTTCAGGAAGGGTGGCATTCACATAACTGTGAAAACAGGGAAATCTCACAGCTCTTACTGATGAGATTGTTTTTCCAATGTGGAATAGTAACTCAAATTACTAGGAAGATTGTAAGGAAAATACACATCTCATCACCTTAAGTTTAGAAACAGGCTGTGGTGTGCAGATAAATATTTGGCTCGCTGCTATAGTTTTCTATGGGCATGTTAAGCAGGGATTATGGCACACCGTAATAAAGGCAAATGACATGGAAAGAAAACTGCCATCAACTGCAGACATCTGAGCAACAATCTGGGAAAAAAAACCCAGACAATTTCACCAAATAAACTCAAAATTAAGAAAATCTATTGTCAATCTGATCTCGTGTAATGTCTTCACCTTTTACACTGAGTGCGTCAGCCTGCCTAGACCAAGAATCCATCCTCAGGCAGGTGCCTTTGTGCTTGGACTAGCCTGCGTAGTTCACACGTGCCCATTGCTCAGAAGCATATCCACCACTACGTATTACAGGGCACCGGTCTTGTTTAGGGCTTGACCTATGGTGCTGAGCCCATCCTAAGGCAGACCTGGCCATCGTATCACTTGTTCTACAGCCGAGCATCCACTCAGAAGAGCTGTTCCAAAGCCCCTGTGGTCTTCTACTGCCAGCACAAGTTCAGTATGCAATGCACTTGCACCCACCGGGGTCTATTCTCCAACCACAAGTGTCTGAAGACAAGGATCTCTGGCTTCTCTTACACAAAAATATTGATATTCTGTTTTAGCCCTCTAGTAATTGATTGCCTGCTCATATACTTTATGCAATAACTCATTATTTTTATTTTGGATTTAGGCTTAAATAGCTGCTCACACAACTACTTGCATCCTGCTTTGGAGAACTGCGAGTCCAGCCAGGCAGCTTAAATTACAAGTACCCTGGTTTTGCCAGTCCTAATTACTCATGCCTGACAACACGATCAGTGTCAGAAGTTTCAGTGCTTAGTTTCTCATACTGGTTACATATGATCAATTGCAGAGCTTTCCTCCTTTTTAAAATTTCTTACTGACTGACACATCCATTTATTTACAGTTAAATAGACACCGGCTACAGATTTCACTTCCGTCAGAGCTACAGGATAAAGGGAAACAGGAGCAGTGTGGAGCACAAGCAGCAGTTGGGTCTCCTCATTCCTCACTTGGTCTCTCACTGCCAGCAATCGGAGGAAAATTTCAAAGGGTTCAGCATAGGACACTTTACAGAATGTGGTCTTCTCCACTTTTTAGTGCAATAGGGTTTTCACTTCGTTTCTAGGAAAGTGACTCCACAGAAGGTTTGTACATTCTAGCTTCTTTGCAAGAATAGCGGTGTTCATTGCTCTCCAGATGGAAGCATTACCCGCAAATAACTGCACTGACATTTTCTTCTTTGCCCTCTTACTCTCCTGCCACAACAACATTAATAAGTCAGTAAGAGCAGGAAATACAGACCAAGATGTTTCAGATGACTAATAGAGTTCAGACACCCCAATTAATTTGGTGTCCAACATAAGGCATCTTAAAAGAACCTCAGTTTTTGGGCAAATAGTCATTCAGCATTATATGAAGATAAAATAACATTCAGTAATCTCAAAGGAGATGCCAAGTACCAATTTAAAGCAAACGGGAACAACTTTGGCTTTCACTAGGACTTCTCACAGACTTGAAGATAAAGGAATTATATATTATTTCTAAAATATTCACTTGTGCCTATCTAGAAATTATGCTTTTGTACCCTGCACATTTGAAAGTACAGTCACTGTGCACTTCAGTACTATGCTGAACTGAACTCCATATTTGCAAGGCATTTTTGAATAATGTGGTCTTTTTTTCCCCTATATTGCAAAGAAACAGAAGGATAACGTATTGTTTGTAACGGTACTGACAAAATACCAGAGCACTCCATTTATAGCATCTTTTCCTTCATCAACTCTCTTTGATTTCATAGCGTTGTTTTGGTTCCCCAAAATAAACATTTTGTCTCCTTCTTTTGAGACGAAACAGTTAAATACAGAGAACTGGTAAGCATTATGGTAATGATATCTAAATATAATCCTAGGAAATCTATTATTTATTACACAAACATTTGTATTTTCATTAATAAGTTCATTTTGGGATAACCCTTTCCTACCTTCTGCCTCAACAGAAAACAGGGCTGTTGGCAAAACTACTCTGGGGTTTTTCAAATGCCCAGGTGTTACGATGTAATCCACAATCAATTTTACCTCTCGCATCTTTGCAACACCTACATTTTTGCGTAAAAGACACCTTACCTGTGAATTTGCTTTCCCTCCATATGTGCAAAACAGATGTCTGAACTTTGTGATTATCTCAGTATCTTGGCATGTTTTCCACATAGTACATACATATCGGGTCTTTTTAACCATGCTTTCTTTATCTGTATTCTAATATCCATATTCCATATCTGTATTGATATCTATATCTACCCAATATTGGCACTTCCTGCCACCTTTTGCTGTGTTCTAAATAAGCTCATTCAGTATCTTCATCACTGTAATTGTTGTGGCTCCATTACCAATTTCATAGATTCTGCCCTATACATGCTGCCCCAAAAAATTTTGTATTTATACTGTGAAGAACAAGAAACGGGGAGAGGAGCACACAAGAAATAATGCTCTGTTGTTGTAATCTTGGGTGAAAGTTTTTCTCTGTCAGAACTTCCGCAAGAGGAGACCATGAAAGCTGCAATCACTCTAAAAAGCTGCTAATTTTAAAAAGACAGCCAGCTGCAAAATTATAAGAGCAGCAGGGCTTGCTCTGGGGCTCTTGCTTTTTCTTTGCTTTCCTGTGTAGTTCCAGCAGCGCCAGCCTGCTTGCCTTATAAGTCAGGCAGTGGGACTGATGCTCTCTTGAACTGTTGTTTCAGTTTACTGATAAACAGATCAAGCGCTGAATGCTTTATTTTTCTAGCTTATTTTATTGCGGTGACTCTTCCTAATGTCACACTAAAACTCTGCTCCCTCCATTTCCAAACTGTCCACTAAGTTAAAAAAAACCCACGACTATAGTTACCATAGAAACTATCTCTCAGATACAGAACAATTTCTTAAAGAAGGCTGCACAGGAGTACTGAGTACCATCAGAGCCGTGATACAATGGTTCAGAGGGAAGTGAGGGACGGGCTGTGCTCCAGAGCCTGAATTTCTCACAAGTTTCTCTCAGTGATGAAGGGTGTCTCTGCTGAAACAGGAATGGCTATTTGCACAGTGAACTGACTTATCAGGGGGTCACATGAGTATCACAAGTCCATCACAAAATAATAAAACAGAGTAATAAAACTTATCCCTTTGCATCTTCAAGTCGTTACACTTGTTAAGAGTATGACTGGGGTGCTGCATCAGTCCCAGCTGATGGAGAATGCTCTCTGCATTTGCGTTTGTATCTGTGAAAGAATGACAGAATTCCTCTGGGTGGAAATAATGTGTTATCTGGTCTTCTCATGGTACTGACATCTTCCAGTCTTGCAATACTACGAGCAAAACAAATCTCCTGTCATTTCAGCCCATAAATGGCTCCCTTTGGCATTAAAAAGTCTGTAAAAACCATAATTACAATTGCAAAGAAACAGAGACAAAACCAAAGTAACAGATCCCACATGCATTCCCGACGCATGACATCTCAGGCATAAGTGCAGACACTTTTCTACTCAAAGATGCTGCCAAACGAAAAAAAAAATGTCAATGCTATTTGTTCCTGCTACTAAAAAAAATATGTTTTCTGAACTGCATTTCAAAATCACTTTGTATTGAGAACGTCTGCTGGAACACAATTCAGAGCTGTTACAGGAGAATTCTGCTACCACCTTCTGGCTGACAGAAATACTTAGCGCCTATTTAACCAGCGTACACCGAGTTCATAACGTTTTTGCTGTTTTTTCAGTCTGCACTCTTCACAGATTACTGACCCATTTTCTTTAATACAGAACTAGGAAATACACACAAAAAAAGTTACACCTTAATTTTGCAAACCTGTCTGATAAACAGAAAAAACAAATTACAAAGCCTTAATATTTAATTTGAAAATTTTTAAGGATCTCAAAATAATTGGTTTGTAATTAAGAAGATTTAAATTTATCATAACTGAAACTAAACTTCTTGACACTAAACTAAGTGGTTTTTTTCCAGTTCTTATCCCTCCCAAAAAAGTGTCGCAGTCCAACCAAATTTATTTCATTAAGCTATCAACGAACAGAGAAATCCATTGTTTACATTGCTGTAACAATAATTCACAAAAGGTGCAGTCTTGTAAAGTCTTTTGCACCTTCTCCCATTGCACATGTGATTTAGTCCCACTGACTTCACAGTATCAGAAACAAAGATGATTGGTATGCTGGATGGCTGCTTTTACTTGAATACAATTGCTTGCAGTAAATTGAATTAAAAAAAGAGCATAATCCAGACCACCGTCTTGTTAGCTGTGTTATGACCTCTTCTACCATTGCCACAATTTATTCTTAAGACTTCTGGAGTTACGTAAATCAGTACTTCTTTCTTTTGCGCTTAAGTAACTATCCAGTCTTCAGCTGAAGAAAAGTCTGAAGCTGTAAGATTAAAGATTCAGAAACATATTGATAAATAAAAAGAACTTTGTATTTAAATATTTTAAATAATCTTATTTTTAAAACAACATCTGATTTGGGGAACTGTCCAAGAGAGCACCTTGAATGAATTTGGCAATGCTGACCAAGTGGGATTGATTATTTCCACCCAGATTTATTCACTCACATGAATAAAGAATACAGGAGTAAAGTAAAGGTCATCATTACTTTCCATAACTAATACCAGTCATTTATTCTAATATAAGTCTCTGCTGTTGGTGAAACAGGTGGTCTGAATTCCCCCTTCGCATGCACAACAGCAGATTATTTTTGTTAGTTCCCTCTAGGATAAAAGAACGAAAAAGCCGGAGATGGGGCAAATGGAAGCTCAAACACTCAGTTTGGTGGTTTTGAAAACAACCACAAAATAAAAGTGAACATGTTACTGCACTGTAACTTTCAAATATCTGATCTAAACTTAGTTTTCATTCTTCTCCCACCAGTATTCATGTAATCCCTCAACTTTATTTTCAAATTCCTTTGGGTCATACCATTAGTCCACTATGTGTACCTACCTGAACTATCTGAGTATTTTCTCTCATCTAGAGAGTTGAATTTTTTTTAACTTCATCATAGCATTTGTGTTTAATTATTCAGAGATTCTGTTGTATTTCATCCTTGTTTCACCTGCAGGAAGGATGAAAAAGATCATTATAATACACGCATCACTGCAAGTTATTGCAAAGTACCACTCTACAGAATGATTCTACAGATTGCATCAAAGAGGTTTTACTCTCTGCAGCTAGGTCAAAGGCATAGAAAAATTTAAATGGGGAGGCATCAAGGTATTATTTGGACTTAACCCATATCCTATTGAACTCAATAACGAAATTTCCAGTCTCCTCACCAGGACCTGAAAGCAGACTTCTGAAAACTGATTAAAAATTATAATGTTTTCTAGGTTTCAAAGGCCCCCTGAGAATCCAGCCGTAAGTGACTAAGCCTCTCTCAAAATGAAATGCAGGCACATAGGTTATATAGATGACACCTTTGAAAATTCTGCCTTAAATGAATTCTTACGATCACACAGCAAGCCTATGCTAAAGCCAGATATCAAAGGCAGGTGGTGAGCCTTAATGAAGCATCTACTCAAATTCAAGCCATGTTTCAGCAGCAAGCACTTAGGTGGATTATTAGAAGGGGTGTTGTTTAATCTCCCTTACCACCTGGGAAAAACTGGCATTTAAAAAATGCTAGCAACAGTGATCACAGAAGGGGGAGAAAAGTATTCTCTCCTAAAAAGCCAGCCATCCTGCTACTCCATGAGATGTGACGTTTTAAGATGTTCTGCCCATCAAATCTGAGCATATTCAGTTGAACTGGACAGTTTCTTGCAAACTCTGCCAGCTTTTGACTCTCTTAGCTTTTCAGGGATTTACATTTGTATTTAAACCTCTGCTAAGCTTCCTAAAGAAAGAATTTGTTTAATTATTTCACATTTTGATATTTCCAGATCTGAAACAGAGCTACCTGCCTTGACTCTCAATGAGCCCCCAGAATCCCTGAAGTTTCAAGGACTCCCTGTCTGTTCCAAGGAAGTTGAGGGAGCCCAAAATGCCCTTTGCCACGGATGAGAGGCCAAAACATTCAGGTGCCACCCACACAGCAGCCCTAGTCTGGAGCTAGTCATGACAATCTTCTCCCCACCCTCTGTCAGTTTTATTCAAAACTGGTTTAGTTTGGGGTTTTTTTTGCAATCCTAGGATTAGCCGTTCTGCAGGAACAATGTCCTGGTTTGCAGTGGGATGAAAGGCTTCTCACCACAAAACTGGCAAGCAAATCATCAGAGTCTACATTTTGAGAAGTGAACTGAAACATGCTGGCTTTTTACAGATTCAGGTTTTACAGTGAAACCCTGCTGTTTCAAACCCTGCTTGGAAATTTGTGACCATCTCATAGAATCATAAAGGTTGGAAAAGACCTCTAAGATCATTGAGTCCAACCATCAACTCAACACCACCATACCCACTAAACCATGTCCCTAAGCACCACATCTACACGTCTTTTAAATACCTCCAGGGATGGTGACTCTACCACTTCCCTGGGCAGCCTGTTCCAAGGCCTGACCACTCTTTCAGTAAAGAAATTTTTCCTAATGTCCAATCTAAACGTCCCTTGGCGCAACATGTATATGTTCCATTAAGCGTGGGCAAGATGGGATGACTTTTGTCTGCTAGAAACTTAGGATGGCTTTTGGCAGAGGAAATCTTTGCACAGAATCTAGCTCTGTGCAAAAATGGGGATATAAACCCCTCTACTATCAGCCAGAAAACACACCCAGCATGTCAGGACACATGCATTCAGTGTCCAAGAGCAGGGTATACTGACATGCTCTCTAGCAGTGAGAGCTGACAGAGGATAACATTACTAAAACACACCAGTTCTGATAATGCATTTCCAAGCTTAGAGCACAATGAAAAGACACCACTTCTGCCTGCCTAAAGCTGTCTTTGACAAAGAATTGCCTTGCAATCCATCTTTTGACAGAATTCAACATCACGTTCGTCCAAAGCAGCAAATACAGTTCTTGGTGGAGGCTTCCTACTTGGTAGAGAGTGCCTTGAACTGAAAACTTCCACAAGTTGTTAAAGTATTGAACCATTGTTTTTAGGAACATAAATGTGAAGAATAATACAATGCATATTTCATGGTGGGCGAGTATAAAGGATGAGAAAGCTTCACATGACAGTGGTCATCTCCAGGGTCTAATAAGCAAACATTTTTCATGGGTTCTCAAGACCACGGGATGGGCAGTAACTCTGCATTCTAAAAGGCAACACACGTTCCTGGTTGTGCTAGTGTAATCTGTCCAACTACCACTTTGGGGGAAGCAGAGAGGACTTAGAAAGAGAAGAAAATATCGTCACAATGAATGTGTTGCTGTGACACTTCAATCTTCTGGTCCAGATTGCAGATAATGAATCCCAAATTAAAAAGGATTTTCTCTGACAAAAAGAGATTGAACTCCTTCACCACAAGAGAAACTCATTTTCACTGTCTGGTCATCTAATTTGACCCCCTGAATAACAAGACATGGGAACTTCCTGGAGCAATTCCTGCTTCAGATATATAATCTGTGCTTGCAAGACACTGTTTTATATATACATATATATATATGTTTATATATATATATACATAAAACCTATAGATACCATACAAAAACAATCATCCTCTTAAAGCTTCCAGTGATGAAATAATATTAATCCCATCAATCATCACTACTCTTAAGACTGTGCATCTGATTTCTGGATTGCAGGTGTGTAGCTTCCCTTTCCAGCCACTGATTTTTCCTACTCCTTTCTGTTAGCCTCCGTGACCCTGTATCAAAAATGGCACTTTTCCATGGAAAATATCAAGTCTTAACCTTCTCTAGAATTACTTCAAAATTCCCTTGGATCAGAACATTTCTGACATTTTGTAATCATCTATGATCAGCAAAAAAGCTGTGTTCTTACCATCAGTATGACTGGCACTGACAGAGTATTTCCCATTAACTTTTTAATCTATCCAAATGCATACATACATGCAAGTCCAGAGCAGCAGTACCTTCCCCTGTGTATCTGTTCACTGTAGAACATTGCTTCCATACTTTAAGTGTAGAATTTCTAACGTGAAAAAAATAGAGCATGTGTAAATAAAATAGTTATATGAACACAAATCTCTCACCATTTCTCAGATACGTTATCTCAGGACACCAAATACAAGATCCATTTGTTAAAGATATCATAAAAGTCCATCTAACACTCTGAAAGACTTTGCAACTGAAAAAAAGGACAAAACTCATCAAAAATTATGTATGTACTTTTAATGTTTTAAGTTCTAGGGACCCAAAATCCTGTGACCAACCATTAGACAGTTATTCCATATCATTCTGAGTCTCAGTTAAAAATAGAGGTTTCGACACAAAATATACAGGAATAAATGAGGCTTTATTATTATGCACACAAGATGATTATCTAAATCTTACTTGAACAAGTTACTCCCTAAATTTTCAAAACTAGATTGAAAAATCTCTTTTGCCTTCCTATCAATCATGGAAGCTGCCTTTTTGATGCTATGCAGAATTCTGTGAGATGATTATTGTGTACTGTGAATCTGTAGTGTTTTGTGCGAGCAGAATATATGTGATTTCAAAAGCCCCACTTAATTACAAACCCCTGCTTGCTTGTACACTGTTCTGTGAAACAAAAAACTCATTCCATTTAACATCATGTACAAAGAAGACAGATATGGCTCAGTAAACTTCAGAGAACCAATTATGTGTGTGTTAAAATTAACAACAAACTGAGTTTTCAGATTAGTTTTTCATTTTCTTTAATGTGATACACTACGGAATTTTCAACTGAAACAATTACATTCTTGATGGATTTGTTTCTGGAAGATCTAAAGGCATGTCTCGCTATTAGTGAGACAGTAATTAGGTGTAGAATAGCACCGCATAATACTTTTTGGGAACTACATGGATTTTAAATCTTATTTTTCCCCCCGCAAGTGTTCTCTGTGAGTGTTTGAACCAAACTCCATTACTAAGGTCATAGGAATGCTACTGTTTAATCCAGTAAATATCACGCTGGTAAAATAACACTTTTTGAAACTTTATACAAATATTCTCAGAACAGAAATTGATGCTGCCTCTGCAGAAGCATAACTTTTTCACATCGCACAAAGCCAAAAAACTGTTGGCTCCTTCTAAAACAGAAGTATGCTTGCTCACTATGGATGAAATGCAACCTCAGTCACAGGAATAGCACAAAACTTATTTTATGGATATAAATCAGACTTTTATTCTTATGTGGTACTTCCACTGACAGCGAATAAGGCAAATTTCACGTTTTAAGAACAATTCTTGGCCCAACGATAACAATGCAAATACACCTACTTTAATTATGCAGTGTTTCTGTCAATCTTCTCCGTATAAAATAAGATACCCAACAAACAAACAACTTAAATGCTTTCTATATAAAAAGGGAAGCATAAAACTTAATTACATTCTTACTTCTCCCCTTTCTTTCCAAACTGTTATCACCACATGTATTTATACATTAAAATGCTCCTGGCAAATAGCAAAAGAATGTTTTTTCTGCTTGAAACCAAGCAGCTTATCCTCCCAGTCTTACAACAGGCCTCAGTGGGAGCTTCAGATCAGAAGCAAGCACTTGGTATTTGATGACTCAAGCAAACGTGTTTCTTGACCAAGAATATGTCTTGGTCTGTGTATGATCTGTGTATCTTTATGTAAGATATACAGATAATGAAGCAAGTGGAGCACATATCACATAAACCTACAAGTTTGCAGAAGTTTAGGGCTACATTGGAAGCAGTCTCCTGATTATCCTTTTTGCACCATTAAACAACTTTTAAAGAAGCACTTGTAGGGGTCACTTAATCTGCTCATTCTATGCACATGTGCTTTGGGATTTGTCGTACGCCATACAAACACCTATTTTAAAACTGTGCAGCAGATGTTTAATTAGAAGAAATCAATTTGTATTTGCCTGCAGAAATGTAGATAGCTATAATTATTATGCACAACCTATTATAATACATCAAAGAAGTTGGCACACTATAAAGGACACATAAATTGGTCAGTTGACAGGAGCATTCAAGGTAACTTTCAGGGAACTGAGAGAACATTAAAAAATCATCTTTTTCATAGTAATTTCTGATGTTACTATCTTTGTTTCTGTGCAAATGAGACAGTCCTTTAATACATACACAAAAGTATTTTTTTAAAATTAAACTCACATGTATCATAGACATTTAGGAAGTTAAGCATTCATAGTTTCCTAATTACAGTCTTTTTATGTAGCCAAGTATTTTTTGAGTGACTTAGACAACCTACATTCTCAAAAAAAAATTGAAAACTCGCCAGAGGCTGAGCATCCCCCCCACCAGCCCAACAACAGCACCGGTCACAGGCTGAGGTGCTCGCCGGCTCCAGCCCGCAGACGAGCACAGCCGTTCAACGGCGTTTCCACAGTCCGTGCCAGGCAAGCCGCGGCCAGCCTCCCTCAGCACCTCCCGCGCCCAGCCGCGGCCGTGAGGAGGCCGGCCGGCGCGACAGGACCCTGGGGACGGGGAGCACCGCTGTGGGCCGGCGGCAATCCGCCTCCTTCTGCTGCAGCTGAAGGGCCTTCCAGAAATATTCTACCCCGGCGCCAGCCTTGCCGCGGGCGGCGAGGCCGCAGAGCCGCCCGACGACTGCGGCACTCGCCCTTCCCAGCGCCATCCCCAGCGCCATCCCTCCCCCGCCCCGCACAGCCCCGCCTCACTGCGCATGCGCGTCGCCACGCGCTCGCTTCCCACCCGCCTCGCCGTGCGCATGCGCCCGCGGCGTCCTGCCACCCGGCGCCTTCCTCCCCTTCCTCCGCCCGCACTGGCCACGGCTCCCGCGCCGGGCGGCGACGCCTGCGCAGTCGCGGCTGCCCGCTCTCCCCTTCCCCCGAAGCTTCGTGAAGATTCCGGCAGGCTGCGGCCGGCTCTTTCCGCTGCGGGAGCCGCCCCCGCCCCCCGGCGCTGCCCGGCTTCCGGCTGCCGCCTCCCGCTCCGCCGGGCTCTGCTCTCCCCAGCGGCGGGGCAGGAAGCGCCGCCGGCCGCTCCGCCGCCATGTCGTTGCTCTGCTACAACCGGGGCTGCGGCCAGCGCTTCGACCCTGAAACCAACACGGAGGGTAAGAGTGGCGGGGAAGGGCGGCGGAGAGGGAAGGGGGGCGCGGGGTGCCTCCCTCATTGCCCCCCCAGCTTTCGGTTTGGGGGAGGTGAAGGCGAGCCTCTCGGGAGGATTAAGGGGTGTCTTCAGGGAGGGTCTGAGGGGCGATCTAGGGTGCCCGGGGTGCCCGCCACGGTTACTGGAGCCACGTCGCGGTGCGGAGCTGTCACACAGGCCGCTGGGGACGGTCAGCACTGAGGGGCAGTGTGTGTGTGTGTGTGACCCTGCCGCCTTGGCACGGTGCTGGCCCCGGCTCGCTTCGCCCCCGGGAAACTCGTGTTTTTTCATGTGGTGCTTGCTGTCGCTTGAGGGGTGGAGGGGTGGTCCGGTGTGGTAAAATGATGCTGCAGGTTGCTCCGTTGCGGGCTTGGCGGCAGCTGGACAGCGAAACCTGCCCGGGCTGGAAGTTGTCCCTTCAGTGCGGAAGTGCGGGGCTGGCGGTGAGCCTGGCTTTAAGGTTTTTTTATAATAATAAAACTGTTCACTGCAGTGTGAGGCAAAAGAGGCAATAAGAAGCAGTTCTGTACGTTACTGTGATACATTCTAAAGGTGGAAGCTGGAGACCTTGAGCAATAGACGTTTTTCTTTTGAGGACCTCTGTGGGTGTTGCATACATAGAAGTTACCTTATCAACTACTGGTTTCTTTTTAATTATAGTATGTGGACTTGTAGCAGGTAATTAAATGTGCCTTATGATACATGTATGTCTGCTTTGCCAAGTGCTCTGAGCTCTTGTAGTGCTTCCCCTTTGTATACTGGGAATCCAGTACCTGGTGAAACATCTTTAAAGCACTATAATTTTAGGTTTTATAGTTCTACAGAGGCTGCAAAAGTGATCTGAGTTCTCGGCAGGCTTGCCCTCAACTGGTTTGTAAAGTAACTCTGTTACTAGTTCTAGAATGGCCTCTTTGCATTAGCTTAATTTTTAGTGACCCACAAGATTAGAAGTAGGCTGACATGTTCTAGCATGTGCATATTCTGTGATTAAGAATCATGGCATAAAGTGTGTTTATTTTTCTGAGCTAAGTATTTCCAAAGAGGGGTGGCATTTTGAGTAACACTCACTAATTGTTAGTAACAGAAAAAGCAGGCATAGTTGCAGAATGCTTCCACTCAATGACCTCTTCCAACACCACACCCGGTGCCCCTTTGCCCCAAAATCAAAGCAGATAGAGGTGTTTATATTAAAAATTCTCATTGGGGCTTCATAACCTGTTCTTGTTATTTTAATAACAGTTCTTTACCACGTGTTCCTGTGTTCATGCCAAACCCAATCTGGTTGGCATGGCCCTATGCTAATTGTGTGGTGCTTGGATTGGGGAAAACAACTTCTTGAGATAAAGTTTATTTCAGCAAATGGCTGGAACACTTACTGGAATTACTGTCCTAGACTAAGCAGTTCTAAAGGTAAACGTAGTTACTGATGGACCACTTCAGAAAACCAAGTTTGACATTTTCAGCAGAAGTAGAGCGATTATAACTTTTGGCATTCGTAAACTTCACCAAGGTCAATGGGATGATTCCTACTTAGGCATCTAAATCCATATTTAGCTGTGTATGGCTGTCAAGTTCAAATGTTTGTGTTTCAGAACTGTGTTTGGATTTAATTCTAAAATACCGTGGGGATTAGGGCTAGTACAGGTGTTAAACACCAAAATACTTATCCGTTTAATAAGTTTTGCATTGACACAATCTAATAATTAAGCTTAGGATCAGTATATTAATAGGAAATTTTCTTAAATGAAAACAAGTAGAAAATAAGGCCTGCTGGCCTCAAAACAATATTGGATCTTTCAGGTTTTTTGTCTACATTCAGCCTGCAATATAGATATTCCCATAGCAATGATTGATGTAAAAGGCCATTAATCTTCTCTTTAGAACCAGATGGCTAAAGTAATATATGCATGTGTTTTCTGTAGAAACTCTAATTGTTTCCAAACTATGAGCAAGTGGCAACTGGCTGACATGAAGGACTGTATGCTTCTTAAAGAGAGGCAGAAAAAACAGCCTGAGGGAAAGCATTAAAGGTATGTCTATGCAGTTGTGACTGAATACACAGTTATGAATTCATCCGTGGCGTGCCTAGCAAGGTACAAATTTCACATGCATTTTAGATATGTTATCTACTAGTTAATCCATACCGTTGAAGACTTGTACGACATCTGACAGTAGAAGGTAGAACTTAACTTCAAAAGTGGTAGCAGGTTTTTAATTTTTTTTTTTTAACCTGTGAATGACCATATGACTGTTTCTAGTCCATTTCAAGGCCAGATCAAATTTTGCTGCTAGAACAGTGGTATGAGGTAGTACATGCACGCTTTGGTTTAGGTTTGAAAGCAGTGCTGCTTAATAACAGTTGTAAAGTTGTGGTGTGCACAGATGAAAAGTGTATATGTTATATGTGTTTGTCTCAATTTCTTCACTGTATTGCAACATTTTTTGGTTTAGGCTGTAGTTTGGATCTTTCTTAATGCGGTTTAATTTGGTCCATTGCCAGAACAGAATCACGTACTTTTTTGTGCTTGTTTATACCCTTTTTCCTTAGATCAGACTTAGTGATGTTGCACCTGCAGGATAAACATGATCACAGACCTGATGAAAACTTATTTTATGTATTTCTGAGGTGGAGTGAATGAGAGATGGAGTTGCAAGAAATGGTAGCCTAGATTTTTTGAATCTGTGTGCTCAAAGTCAGCTTTCTTTAACCTTGTCTGATCCCCACAGTTCAAACTCTATTCCTGTAAAGTGCACCCTCTGATCCTCTGTCTTCCCCGTGGCTTTCTGTTTCTCAGGCTGAGCCTTTCTTTTCTCTGGGAACTATTTCTAAGCTCTTGCCATACCATGTTTGTCCTGTTTTCTATGTTTTTTTCCAACACTGTGAGAAGAAGTTCAGTGGAATTAGCTTCCTAGCTTTAGCAACCATTTGAAGGCATCAACTTCCCCAAGGTGCTGAATGAAGTTCATCAAGTTTAATGACCTTCCATTGCTTTGGGGCTGTAAAGCATAGCTTGCCAAGTATTAGAGTGTTTCCACAGGATAGCAGATCGGTTTGCAAGTTGTATATATACAGATGTCCCATTTAGTCCTCAAGAATTCAACACGATTCCATTGTAAATACCTATAAGTTTGGATGACCTGTACCATTTTCTACTTTGACATTTAACAAAAAGGCTAATAAAGTGCTTCAATGAATAAGCAAGGATGTAGCAGTAAGGTGACAGCAGTGAGTGCATTGTGAGGGTGGGACTGATTTGGGTATGAAATCAGCGTAAAAAAAAGAACCCACTAAACAACCTGAAAATTTGTGTTACTTGCATCTCCGAAAATGATCTGAGGGTGAGAGAAAATGCCTTGTTTTGAAAAGCCTTAAGTTTGTCCTGGTTAAGGAAAGGTATTAAAAGCAGTGGAGATGTGACTTGATTTTTTTCGGTGAAAAATGTAGAATAGCAACCAAAGGCTGGAAGTTGAACTCTGACAAATCAGAAATAGACATGCTTCTAACTGCTCAGGTGACTTTTGATGTGTGCTAGATTCCTGGTTTTTCCCACCTAGTCTGAGATGGGATATTTTTACAGATGTAAACTTCAATCAGGTAAGAGTTGTTGGGCTCAGTATGAGTGAAAATGAGGGACATTTTACTGTCCTGTGATACGCAGAATGGTCAGACTGCTTAGTGGGTAAGTCCCACTGCCTCTTTTTGAGGTACCGCAGAACTCCTTGTCTCAGCATTTTATGTTGTTGAACAAGCATGGCCCTCACCAGATAGCAGCAGAGAGTGGGCTGTCATTTGCTCCATGATGTACCTCCTGCAGAGAGGGGCTTTGGGAGGCAAGTAAAAAGGATTGGACTTGGCCAGATGGACGAATAGACGCTTGTCTGTGTCTGACTTGTGAGCTAGAGGATAGCCGTCCCTGAGTTAATTGATTGTAAGATAGTTTTGGTCTCTAAAAATGTTGCACTGACTAACAGCACCTCTCTCATTTAAACCCACGTGCTTGTGAGGGATTAGAAATATTAATCTACTTCTTCTGATTCAGAAATAGCCTTTGCTGCAAACAGAGCTTACTTTTACTACTGTGATGCTTATGATGACATACTTTCATACTTTTGGAAAAGAATAACCTCTATTTTTACTTTTATTTGATTTAACAGTGAAGTCCTGGCTTCTTTATACAAAATAACCACAGTTTATTTTTCTGTGAGGTTTACATTTACAAAAGCATTAGCTTTTCATCCTGAAGCTGAAGGAATTGGTAGAAGTTCATGGATATGTATGTAAGTCCAGCTGAAGGGCTAACATCTCAAAATATGTGCCTTTTGAGTTAAGGTGGGAACTGTCATCTTAAAGCAACATGTCTGTCAGACTGTATTAGTGCCTTAGCCTTAGGCACTGAATATAAAGCTGAAGAAAATGATACTAAGCAAGATTTCTGAAAAGTCTACATATTTATAAAAAATGAAAACAAAGTTATTTGTCTTTAAGCCCATTTAATATCTGTAGGCAGATTACTAATAAAGTTATTTATCACTTTTCTCTTTTGGCTTTTATTATGTAAGTTGTGATATTTTTCACTCTTCTGTTTTACAGGGGCTTATTATAAAAATTGTTACTGTTTGTGTCACTTTTAATTTTAACTCTTTCTAACAACAACAAAGATTTTGCTTTAAAGGCTAAAAGATAGATTGTGTTTCCCATTGCTTTTAGAGTCAGGTCATTAAAATATTATCCATGCAGTATATGTCAAAGAGAAGTTACATAATGAGAGCAATTATATTACACTTGAAAAAAATACATCTGTTAAGTAAAAAAGGAACAGTTGCTACAGAAAAAGCTATAGTGTTGATAAACATCTGTGAATATAAACAGGTCAGAAGCCTGTTTCAGCGTAGTGTTTGTACAGAACCTGTTAATAATTAATAGTATTGACATGTCTAAGTTGTGTATGTGGAAGACTGGCCTTTGGGTTCAAGTCCTTAAGTGACCTAGGGTACCACAGACAGTGAAAAAAGAACAAGCTAATTATCATGGATAAAATAATGAACTAAAGATTTGTGTTAAGAGAATTTTTTAACACATCAAGAGCTTCTAGATAGAAAGCCTTAATCAGGTGCAAATAGATGTATTTGGTGCTGTAAACTGGTATTTCATGTCTGTTGGGTGGCCATAAGGCCACCTTTTTTACTTCTGCTGAATTACCATTAAGGACTAATTATTGATGAAGGTAAGGGATGGTCCATAGAAAACTTACTTGCTCCATATGGAGTAGAAGTTTGTCTTAGATGCCTGCTTTCTGGTTTGTGTTGTATAATACAGAAGAAAAAATCTGAATTATTTAGGTTTAAAATATGCACTCAGAAAGCTTGTTCTGTGGAGTCTGTATTTTCCTTCATAATTCTGTGCACTTGGGGAAATAGGACAGCTCATGGCATACATGAATTGCAAGTGTGAAATTTTTTTTGGGTTTGTGATCAGATGAATAAGGATTCTTGGTATGCCTGAATATTAATAATAGTAATTTTCTTCTAGATTCATGCACGTATCATCCAGGTGTGCCAGTCTTTCATGATGCTCTCAAAGTAAGTATGCAACTAGCTTTTTAAGTCTTATCTTTTTTTCCATATATGTAAAACAGTATGCCTGTTTTCCTTCTTAATTCCAAATCTTTCAGTTGCTTTTCTAATTTCATGGGGATGTTAGAGCAACCCCATGAAATTAGAAAAGCACGCTTACTCAAACCTGAAGAAGAAATTAAAAACTGTACTCATACAGTCTAAATGCCCTGCAAGTCTGTATGACACATTTCCTATTGATTGACTTTAGGTGTCTCAATAGTTTAATTAGGTCCTCTGAATAGGTCTTCGGAGGCATTGAGAGGTGTCATACTCTTCCAGTCAATTAACCTGCTTGGAATTCAAACCAGCTGCTTGTGGTGTTATGTGGCTTATGAACTAATGTGTATGTGACATTTGCCTACTATAAAAAATAATTGTGTTCTGTTAATCTGACAAATGAGTATGTTGATTAAATTGGGACTGGTCGCCCATGCCTCTGATGCAGCTGTCCAGGATTCTTGGGCTACATCTTCAGTAGTGAATTAAATATACCTGTGACTGGTCTCCTGTGCTTAGGCCAACTGCGTAGTCCATATTCATTATATTAAACTATTTTCCTACTTCGGATCTACTGGATGCATCCGAAGTGCCTACAGGGAATTATCTGAGACACAACTGCCAAAACAGTACTGGAAATCATTCTAACAATTTAATAGTCTATGGCCAGAAATCTGGTGGCCAGAAATGGAGCCTGGCACTGTTTACTGTATTAATACAAATATAGCCTAAGTGACATTTCTTAAGACACCAAACTGCTATTTAACCAAGCTTTGGGGCAAGCATTTTTTCATGGTGTTTAGGAACTGCTTCTACTGTAAGTGCATCTTATCCCTGTCCCATGATGTGGTGTCTTTTGGGCTCACGGAAGTTTGTGCATATGTGCTGGGTAGTGTGTTTTCTGTGAGCTGTTGCTCATATTGGAGTACATGACTCCGGAATCGGCCACAGTGTGCCACTCACAAATTAGGACGGACAATATTAGATCAAATACAATACAGTTACTTAGACTACGGCAATTTATTTTGTACAAAATTATAGTTGTACTTATAACACAGTACCTAATTATAAAGACAGAAATTATACAGTTACCTCAAAAGATTGTGTTTACTCCCTCTTTCTCTTATATACGCACCGTTTCTAAAACAAGTACTAATTTCCTGCCTCTCCTTATCCTATCTCTTGGCCTAATTAAAAATTTATCATAATTTTGTATGGGTGGTTTTCTTCTTGCTATGAATTCTAGATGATCTAAGTGGGCAGGGGGAACCTTTTCTCTCCTTGACTGTGGAAATAGGTAATATTTTGAGGATATTTTAGAACCACCTACCTAAAACCCATTCTGTCACACTGCTTAAGCTCTCAAAGCGGTGGTGCATTTATTAGTCGAACTGTTGCCTTTAATAAGGTTCTTCGAGTTGTAAGATACATTATTCACAGTGGCAAGATAATTTTCTCTAAAATTGGATTTCTGGTTTAGGTAATAAAACATGTTCTTGATTGATGTAGTTGGATAGATGGCTATGCAAGGCAGATCTCCATCTTTGTGGTGGAAAATGAGCAGTTGAAAGACTTGACTAGTGCTCAAGGAAAGAAAAAATCCTCATCATTTTAGGAAAGGGGCCTGTACATTATGCCACAGGTGAGCCTAGTCTTAGGTATAGTATTTGTTTGTTTTGCTGACGTGTTACTTTATGAGATAAAGTAACATTTCTGTTTTCTGTCATACAGAGTTGGCACCTAACTTGTCATGGAAATATTGCTTCACGTTTACCGAACTGATTAAGGCAGCATGAGTGAACTAGAAATGGCAGCTGTAACAGGTTTCTCTGGCTTTTAAAAATGCACATGATGACAATATTATCCAAAGAAGGGAAGAAAATAATCTCTAAACATGATGTGCCACATCTTGTAAAGGAATATAATTAGTCTTTTGCTTTTTATAAGCTGTTGCCAAGTAAGGTAGTCATGCTTGTTTTGTTTTTATTCCAAAATGTTTATAGGGTTGGTCATGTTGTAAGAGAAGAACGACCGATTTTTCTGACTTCTTAAGTATTGTGGTATGTACTCATGATTATTTACAATTTTTATACTTGTCAAATGACAGTGATAAATATTAAATGGCACATGTGCTTACATGTTTAAAATTTGCGTACTTTTGTTAAAACTGTATTAATCTTGCATGCACTATTTTTCTTGATATAATGTTGAAGTTGAGTCTCATTTTCCAGCTTTACTGTTTATAATTAGTTCTATCAAAACCTATTTAGATGCTTGTTAACAATGAAGGAAGGTCAATATTTCTTGTTACTTTGCTTGATTACGGAAAGTATGCATTTTTCTTTAACATACGTCCAAATGAAGATATTTGCCACTTTAGTTGTAGGATTTCCTTTGCAGCCAATGTTTAGAGTGGGTTTGAAGGAGAAGATGGGGCTGAAGAAATAAATCGAAAAAACTTGTTGCAGTTTTTGATAATTTTTAATTGTGCGCACTGCATATATATAAACATATGCTTTCCATAATAGGGCTGTACAAAGGGTTTCCATAACAGTGAGAAACCTCCTGAGCCTGTTAAGCCAGAAGTCAAAACTACCTCTGAACGAAAGGAGCTAGCTGAACTGAAACCCAAATTTCAAGAACACATAATTCAGGCACCAAAACCATTGGAAACAATTAAAAGGCCAAGGTACAGTATACGAAACTAAGTTTTGCCAGATTTGTGGTCAGTTGGCCAAGTTAAAGCTTGTTTGGTTATTCAGTGTTACACATCTCATATAGTGCAAAAATTCCCAAATTAACTTTAAAAGAACTTGTGTTTGGTAGCATTGATGATGTTATCTTAAGCTTCAAAATGAGATAAAGGAATTCTGATTAGAACAAGGTAGTACTGGATCTCTCAGCATTTAGCTTCACAGGAAATAAAAATTGCAGTCTAAAGCCTCATAGCTTAGAATGCCACTAGCAGTTGTGTTTAATGTTTTAAACAGTCATAAAAATAATTTTAGGGTGCTTGTATTTAGATTCCTTAATGTCTCTGATTTATTTTTATTGTTGAGAGTATTTAGGATTTCCTGTTGAAGTCCAAGACTGCCTTCTAAATTTCTAGTCTGTTTTTCCATAAACAGTAAGAATTGGCATTTACAAATCTTGTTTGTTTATTGTTGTAAGGGAGGTTGGAAAGGAAGAACCTTATAGCAAGATTAAAATTTACTGCTTGGTTGTCTTCTGTAAATTATGTTTGATGAAGCTGACATGAATACATGGACATTTTTTTAGCCCAGATGAGCCAATGACAAATTTGCAGCTGAAAGTGTCAGCTTCCTTGAAGCAAGCACTAGATAAACTGAAACTGTCATCAGAAAACGAAGAGAAAAAAGGTAAGGATATAGGGAGGTTAAGTAGATATGTGACGCTAATTGTCACACAAATAAATGAAATGCTATTTTTTTGTTGTTGTTTCTGAAGTAATTGTTTCATGTAACTATGTTCTTGTTCTTAATAATTTGGGAAATACCTTCCAGGCTAGGGAATGATAATCAAAGTTTAAATGTGAACGATGTGGAGACTTGGGTGTTAGTGTATGTTCCCATTAAAATTATTTGAACTGCCTATTTTGTGAGATTTCCTGGTTAGAATGGACATGACGGGAACATCCATTTCTGAACATATAACTGAAAGAGTTTCCTAAGCAATGAACTCTGTTCCTATGTTATTGCAAACACGATGTCATATAAAACCTTTCATAAACTGATGAAATTCCTCTGAAGTCTTGTTGGTTCTCCCTGGTCTGTTTTTCTTCTTTTTTCTTTCCCACCATTTATTTGGAATTTGGTTTCAGAACTACACTGCTCCTTAAGAATCACTTTCTAATTTCAACCTACATTTGTGGCTATTTTATACTCTCTTGTTCTTGCGCCAAAACTGTCATTTAGCTCTTCTTTCTACTTGGTATTCAAATTCTTTCCTTGTGTGTATTTATAGACAGCAGTTGGAGCCTTTTACATTCTTTTACAAAACCAAACAAAATGAGTGATTGTTCTCTTCCCCTATGACTGTAATAATCCTCTTCATTTTTTTTTGCCCCACTTGAAACAGTGTAAAGGTATAGAACCTAGAATCTGATGCATAGGTAATGCAGCTTTTGGAATGTTTGCATAACTTCTGTTTCTTTGAACCTTTCTGGCAGACTTCAGTGCCAGGCAGAAAATAGACAGATTGAGAGGTTTTTTCCCCCTAATCTACTCCTTAGCTCATTCTAATTCTCAATAAAAGCAAAATATTTAGTACATTTTACAATTCAGTTGCTATTTTCTATAATATGATTCCGTTTACAGAGGAAGACAGTGATGAAATCAAGATTGGGACGGCATGTAAAAATGCAGGCTGTTCAAAAGTAAGTGTTTCAGTTCCACTCTTAAACCCAGCTGCTAAACTATTAAGTGTGCAGTTTTGTTCTCCTTTCTTGGGTGTTTTTGTGTGTGTTACAAATTGATTTAGAAATGGCACAGAGTCCATCAGGCTTAACGAATGCACATTTGATAACACACACTGATATGGACAAATGTGGGCTGTTTTGTAGGATGGATGCAGTAAGTCCAAGATTACTTTTTTTTAAGCCTGTCCTGAACTTCTAATTAGTAAGCTTGCCAAACCCATGATACTGACATGTTTCAACTTAAAATGTTAAATATAATATTGGTGAGAGGTGGCTTACTGATAACACTTGAATTGCTCTTGACAATCTGGGTATAGGTCAGAAGCATCTGCAGATCTTACCAATTAATGCTTCGTGCCAGAAGAATCCATAAAGAAAATGTTCTAATACTTCTAGTACCAAAATTAGTCTTTATATTACACGGCCATTTAAACTGAAAGTTTTTTACATTGACATCTTTGTGCTGTACAGAACAGGACAGTAGAATTTAAATAGGTATTTCACTGGACATCTGACAGATTTTGCATTTTCTACTGAAACTGGTGGGAGAAGAATTTATAGCAGTCTCTTGTTTGTGTTAGGAAGAACTGATACAATATTCAGTGGCAGAGTTGTATATTGTTTAATTTACTTCCTTTTGAGGATTCATGTGTTTTATCAATGATAATTTATTTTCAAGTTAAGTACTTGTTTTCTCTGAATATTCAGAGTATTTTTAAAGATAGATATCTCTGAGGATCTAAAGTGAGTTTTATGAGCATAGATGATGTCACCCTTGACCTACTCCATTGAACTAAGACAAAATACAGCTTGTTAGAAGGAGTGCCAGGGAACCTTTTGTGAATGAAGGTTGAATAGTTATTTTGAAAAGCTAGGGCAAGCCAGTAGATTTAGATTATGTACTCAAAAGCTTTGTAATACTTTGTTCAATGTTTCTCTTGTGGGTTGTGTTTTGTTTTGTTCTGCTTTTTCCTTTGGTCCACATCCTGTAACACTAATACACTTTAAATGCTTTGTTTTACTAGACGTACGAAGGACCACACAGCACGGAAGAAGTATGTATATACCATTCTGGTGTAGCTATATTCCATGAAGGGTTAGTATTCAGTTAACTTCAATTTTTTTAATTAGTCTTTTATGTGTTCCTGCTTTCTTTGTAGATGTTGCTTTGTTTGCATTCTGTATTTCTTCTTCAGTCAAAAATAGCAATGCTTGAAGAGGGTATGCTAAATTAACAGTGATATTGCATAAAGGAAAGATCTTAAGTACTCACAGTAAATAGTGTCCTAAATATTGTTTGTTAATTACTTTGCAAACTTTCAAGGATGAAGTATTGGAGCTGTTGTAAAAGAAAAACATCTGACTTCAATACATTTTTAGCTCAAGAAGGCTGCACAACAGGAACACATGTATGGACTAAAAAGGATGCAGTAAGTAGCATTAACGTTGCATTCTGTAGCTGGCCATTCGGGATTTTGAATACTCAAATGTAGTTAGTAGGTTGACTGAGTTATTACTGTAGTCAAGCTGTTACAGATCACTACCTCTGAAATAATACAGAGGATATTATGCACAGCATGACAACAGAGAAATGGAGTTTGAAGTAATCTGTGGTAGAAGTATAGTTGTAATAGAGTACAACTTTTCTTTTTAGTGATATGTATAGTATTACTGTTTTATAGTAAAAGTGTATTTGGCAAATTCATAAAAAAAATACCGGTCTTTTCTGCTTTGTTAGTTAAGAAAGTCTATGGTATTCTAAATAGAATATATTCCTTATATATTTCTTTAAAATAAGATCATTAGAAGTCTTTCCTCCCCCAAAAACCCTGAAGAGAGCAGCCATATGTGTTCTGTAGTAAAATAACTGTACTTCCAGTTTCATTAAGAGTAGTTGAGTTGTTGTTTAGATAGGGATGGCAGGCAGATAAGGTCGATGAGGTTCCATGGGTGGGGATGGAAGGGTCTCTTTCTGTCTAATTTGTATTCTGTTTACAGGTCTGAATATTTTTCTGATCTGAATCTATTTCAGTGTTTTGGTTTGGCTATCAGTATAACAAATACAGAGAGAGCATCTGTTTAGTTTGTAGGTATTTCATTGCAGTGTTGGGGACAAACTGCAGAATTACAAAGTGAAAAATATTTCCATTCAAGGTTTAAAAAGATTCTTAGAGAATATTATAGAACGTAATAATGGAACTGAACACTTACTTCAAAAACATTAGCTGGTCACATGCTGGGTGCAGGTGAACACAAAATTCTTGTAATGAATATATTGTCTATTGCTGAGGTGAAATGGGTTGATACTGCAAACATCAGTAACATTTAACAGAAGGAAATAAAGGCATATTATAGAAAGTGTAGTTCTGTTACCTCGTTCTATAACAGTTACTTCACAAGTCCTTTATTTTGAGTCATGGAATTGCTGCTTGCTTTGAAGATTTATGTTTGTGTTTAAGAAGTATTTTCAGATACAGAAAGGAGGGATTAAATAAAAAAAGCTGAAGTTGTGAGCCTAAAACAGGAGAGTATTCTTGTAAAGAATTTACCCAGAGATTAAGAAACTATGTGTATATTAAATGTGTCTATATTGAGATAATAGGCTTCTAGCTAACGGCTTTTTTTACTTTACCTTTTTGTTGTTATTTTTGTTTTTTTAACTGTTTATTTTTCCTGCATCAGAGAACAGAGGGTAATATTCAATAATATTTTGCAGTAATATGAAAGTTTCTTAGAGTCATGGCTTTCTTTTTCTTTGATCGGTTCCTTTCTGCTACCTGCTGCATAACTGTAGTCTTGGAAAGGAAGTTAATCCAAGAAGTAACTTTTTTATTTGGTTGTTTGTTTTGGGATTTTTAAAATTTTTTATTTTTTTCTATCACAATGTCACATTTTCTTACTGTAGTCTCTGTCATATTCTCAAGTATTGGTTTTCTCACTTCTAATGTTTGTCAGGGACCAGTAGCTGAAATAGTTAGTAAAAAAAGATGTAAGTGGAGTCTTGCAATCTCCTGTGAACATGCAATATAGTCCTTTATTAGCTATGTCTGTTGGCTATTAAAATAGTCCTGGGGTTTTATCCTGATTAATCTTGTAAAAATACTCCTGAATGCAATTTTAAGTCTTTTTTTCGTAACTTTTTCCTTATATAGGGAAAGAAAGTAGTTCCATGCAGGCATGATTGGCATCAGACTGGAGGAGAAGTGACTATTTCTGTATATGCTAAAAACTCTGTTCCTGATCTGAGCTACGTAGAAGCAAATAGCACAATGGTGAGTGTCTACCTTAAGATGTAATTCTTTTTTTAATTCTTACAGCAGCTTGAAGTTAGATAAATCTGTCTTCTGCTTTATTTACAAGGCAGAGGTAGAATAGCATAAGAATGTTTTTTGAGTAATGGCTTTTTCTTGGCATCTGTGTTTGTTCAAGTATGTATAGCTTTTTTTTTCCCTCTTCTGTTTGGACATCTGTACTTTAATGGGTTTTTTTTTAAAACTGCAATATAATATGTCAAAAAAATCTTTAATTTGACTTCCGCAATTAAAATCCGAGTGTGATGGATTTGCATCACCATATGTGTAAATGATTACAGTTTCATAATTTCATGGTATTTGGCTTAATGTAATTTAATACAGTTCTTCACGGTATGCAGTTTCACAGCTACTAATATTAAACAAGTGTTAAAATGCTTCTCTGAAGTCTTAATCATGCATGTGGAGAAAATGATACAGCTTCCAGGATGTATATATGGCCACTATTGACTATGATACTGTATCAGAATCTTTTAGAATAGATTTTCATTTCTGTGTCTGAGGGACAATTTGATCACTTTGCTTATTGTAGAATCTGAGTCCTAATGTGATATATTTTGCTTAAACATACTTGTGTATGCTTTATTAGCCTGACAAAATGTTCTGTTGTTTTTCCTGTTAAGTTAAATATCCATATTGTATTTGAAGGAGAAAAGGAATTTCATCACAGTGTGAAATTATGGGGAGTAAGTATAAGAATAATTTTTCTATTTAAAAAAAAAAACAAAACACAACAAAACACAACCCCTCAGCTTCCTCTCTTTCAAAACAGTTTGGTTTTCCTCTTTACCCTGCTTATTGAAAGAAATTCAGTTGCATGTCATTCAGTAATCCACATTTAAATCTGAATCTAATGCCCCAAGTGATCAGGTGTGACATCATAGTTGATGCTGCTTTGAGCAGAAGGTGACCTCCTGAGGTCCTTTCTATCCCAATTTGTCCTAAGATCCCAACACCATGATAGTGGTGTTGCAGAAACCCTTGACACTATGTAATTGCATGCTTATGTATCTGTTAGACCAATATATATGTAACATATGCACAGGCATGTGTTCATGGCTTGGGAGTGGGAGAAGGTTGACTTTTCCAGATAACAGAGGGAACTCCATCTACCTAAACATCTACTGAAATTTAGTGATAAGGTACTCTTCCTAATTTAATTCCCAAATATCTAGCAGTCTATTTCTTAAATTGAAGTGTGAAATATGTTTTCTGTTCTAGGTAATCGATGTAAAGAGGAGTTATGTGAACATGACGGCTACAAAGATTGAGCTGACTATGAGAAAAGCAGAGCCCCTATTATGGGCAAGTCTTGAATTACCGGTATCTAACACACAACAAAAAAAAGAGAATTCAGATCAATAATGATTCCAAGAGACATGTTATTTCCCATTATGAAGTGGTGACTTGCTACTGTAATCAAATATTTAACTTTTATATAGATTCTTTTTTTTTATGCTAGATCACATGTTCCATTCTACAAAGAAATTAGATGTACAGTAAATGGGGGTGTAAACTTGAAGGGTAACAGCTCTTTCTGCTCTTGCTCCCATGGGTATATTTATTCTAGTTGGAGTGTCTCCATGAGGATTTAGAGTAAAAGAGCTATTGTCCTTTGCTTACAACCTTACCTACCATGCACTGACTATCCCAATAGATGTGTTCTCAGTCCATTGCGTGTGTTAATTTTTCAGGTGTTCAGTTTAGACTGGATCTACTGGGTAGCACGTGTTAAATTCAGCACTGTTTGTTATGAAGCATACAGTAATACAGATACAAAAATCTTGAGTTTATGAAGTGATTAACATGCAATTCCACATCTAGAATAAAAAGGTACATAAACACAAATATGAAAGAACACTTGTAGACTTGCATTTTTGTCTTCTGAAACTAAGGTTTGTTTCAATACCTGTTGGCTGTGGAGGGATGGAATAAAAGGTATTTTGCTAAGGATTTCAGTACTTGCTGACTCTTGCCGTCTTTCATGTATAAAAGTAGGAGATCAGATTAAAATAAAAACAAAGTTGGCAAGGGGATTTTTTTTTTTTTACCCCTGTACCTTTGGTATTTGAATTGTTAAATATAAAAGTGAATGGACAGTGAAGTGGCTGAATAACTTAGCATCTCGGCTCTGGAGAACATACAAACAACAGACTATTGTAAAATTACCAAGGTGCTGTATATATTTGACAGCATGTTGATGTATATTCTGTCCTATTCTGCAACATTCAAAATTATGAATCTTTTTTCAAAGTAGGTGGATATGTGTAGTAGGAGAAGCCAGTACACACTGTAGGTGTCTCAGGAAAATTATTTCCATGTAGATATGCATAGCTCTTGTTTCTGAGGATGGTAATCTAAGAACTAAATTTATCTACAGGACAAATCTTAGGAGAAACAAACAACAAGCTTTAAAATGTCTGTCTCAAATCATAATTGTTCCTTTGAATTAAAATATGTTAAAAATATTATTTATTTTGAACAGCATAAGTAAAACACTGTAATTAGAAATCAAGACCTTATTTTTGTTTTCAGTTCTCCATCAGTAAAGATTTGTGGCTGAAAACAGGATAGTTTTAAAGATGTGACTTTTATCCAAGCAGCAACACATGCAGTAACGTTGCTTTCTCTTTCTGCTTGAAATAGTTTCTTAATTTTGGGTTGCAGCTGAAAGAAAAACAATGTTTTCATATATAAGTCATACAAAATGTACACCACTATTTATTGTGCCAAAACTTATATATGTAAACAAGCAGTCTTGTGGACTGTTTAAATGTGTGGATGCTCATCTGCTTACCTTGGCAGACCTGGAATAACGCCAAGAGAAACACAGGACTTGGTAAAGGCATTCTGAAGTTAAATACGGATTTCTAAAAATCTTACTGGTTTCCAACAGGTATAATTCGACTTGAACTCAGAGTTCTGTCTCTAGCAGTACTTGGAATCCTACTTCATGCTGAAAATAGTAGGAAATACCTTACCAAAGAAACGATCCCCAGACACCAAGAAAGTAACACCAGTGCTGTATATATGGAATTTGTTTTGGTGCTTCTTTATCTTCATTTCAAGATCCTGTTTCCTCATTGACTTGAAGGGAGAGTGGCTGCTTCCTCCTTTGGGCCCCTATTAAAAGTTCCAACTCTAAGTTCTGCCTAAAAGAGTCTATTAACCTTTAATAATGCCGCCTGTTTTTTTTTTAAATAAATTTGAAAATGTCAGGTGCTATGAAGTGTTAGGGTACAATTACAAAAATGTCCTCTAAAAATTGAACAGCTGTTCCCTGATGTGTTCTGAACCAACAAGTGGAGCTCTTATTAGTATAACACTGAGAACAATCACTTCAGTGGATGAAAAATTCTAGATAGCTGTAGCTACTAGCGTGCCATCTGTGTTTTTGTATGCAGAACTCTGAACTTGGACAGCAAAAGGAGCAGTGTTTAAATGCCAGGATAAAGTTCTTATTTAACAAGCAAGTTCAAACGTGTGTCTATCCATATGGATATATAAATACCCTAAATATCTTATGTTAAAAAAATGTGGAAAACATATTTTCAATTTATTTCCGTCCTCACATGCAGTAGGCTTACATCATGTAAAATCCATTTTAAAGAATTGCAAGGGAAATGGAATTTCTTGGGAAAACAGAATTTCTGTTTTTAAGCAAGTCATATTCTCCCTTAGTATACTAAACGCAAACGGAGAGAAATGTGGGTGAATGGACCTTCTGCTGTTAATGCTGCAGGCTTTGGGACCCCGTAACTATTTGTTACACTCTGTCAGACTATGTTCTGTTGGTAGCTGAGTCAACTTGGCCATAAGTAGAAGAAAGCTCCTGTAAAAATGGTCCTCAGTTTTGCGTTTGCTTTTTATTCATTCCTCCTACTCTTTTCCTGTTGTTCATACTTTCAGCACAAAATTAAAGATACTTCAGGAGTTCCATAATGACTTTCCCCATCAGTGGCAATAAAACCACTTCTAAAATTCACCTGTTTAAAAAAGTAAGTAAACAAAAAAAAAACCCAAACCAGCTTTGATCAGGCAAGAAGGTATAGGTTTTACAAATAATAGCCTAGTTTTCTATGGCCTGTGATGTTTTTCAAAATAAAAGGATAAACTTTCAGATGATATAGACTGCCATAAGTCTCTTGTTTAACTGCATTCTTAGCAGCTTTTTATAACCATATGTCTGCATCCATCATCAAGCTGCAAAAGCTGTATCGCTTACTGAATTCGAGTGTTTTGAGCAGTTGCTCAGAACAGGCTTCAACACACCAATGTTTGATCCTGGTATTTCATGAAATGACATCTTGACTATTTCAGTGGAATATTGGTTTGGCTGTAACTTTTATTAGTAAATGTGTAGAGAAGGTGAAACCAACTGCAGTGTACCAAACCAATCACAGTACTTTCTCAAAAGCAAGATTTGAAAACTAAGCTAAGCGATTTTTTGATCACATAGGCTTTCACATGTCTAATAATAGTGAAACTAAATTGCAAACAAGTATGTACTGGAATACTTGCTGTTAAATTTACCATTTTTTTCATGTTTTCAGAAGTTGTGCTGTATTTAACAAGTTGGTTAATTTGATACAGTCTAGCTATATTTTTATAATTAGTGAGTCTTTAAAAGCTGTAGTGTGTTTCAGTATGGGTTTACATGTTATACATGTAGACAGCGTATTACATGTCTCAGAACTGACTGTCCAGGTGCATATAAAACTTTTCCTTCACAATCTCTTTTCAATATGAAAAATTGCGTGGGTATACAAGTTTGTGACAGAAATCTTAATCTTTTCCCTCATGCATAAGCCCATTTTCCTACCTATTATATCCTACATATTTCCTACATGTTGTATCTGTAACAACATCTCTTGGAGTTGGAATGTATTTTTAATGTTAATATACTGTTAAGCACTGGGCTGTTCAGCTACTCTGACTCCTACGTTTTACGTGGCACTGATGTAACTTGACAAAAAAAAACTTCCATTGGCTGATCTTCTGGAACATGTACATTATCAAGTCACCATTTCAGTAGTTTAGGGACTAGTTTTGCTAGGAATTTTGCCTTGAAAAAATCTACTTATTCTATGGAATGATGCATTTTTTGCTTGAAATGGCATGAGTATTGATTAAATACTGTACCTGTTAATCATTGGTCTTTCCCTATTGCTACTAAAATATTTTTTATCTCCGTTCAGGAACGAGATCCTTTTTAAAGTAATGAGTTATGTGTCTGGAACACTGTTTTAAGATGGTAATAATTTTGCCATTATAAGAGTCTTGAATTACAGTTGAAGGGGGGAGATGTCTTTTTGCATGGTTGTTTGATTCTGCTCATTCATAAAACTTATATGCAGAAATTAATCTCATGTCTTCATGCTCCAGTTTTTTTCTAAATGTATTCAATAAAATTCTTATTACAGGCTGGTTGCATTTGGGGTTTTTTTGACTTCTTTTGTTATGTGAGAGAACTTCCCTTTAGATTCGCAACACAGCTGTGAAAAGAAAATGTAAGTGGGCATTTTCCACAGGTCAGTCTATATAGGAGGGAGACTGTGTGGCAAAGTGGTTTTTTCCCACCCCTTGGTTTGTTTCTTTGCCTGTTGGTTTCTAACACACCAGCCCAGTCAAGACACGTAAGTTTTGCAGCAATTTGAGTGAGTGTGGCTACTCAGATGGGGGCCTGTCTCATTCACAGAAATTGTTCTGTCCAAGAATTTTGAGCTGTCACAAACTTACTGGAACTGCAATAATTCCAAATACAATGTTTGGACTGTTGCCAAGAATGCGGAAGGTACTATAGCTCTGCTGCTTTTTTTCTATTTTCTTGGTTTCTTGGAAAAAGGAAGAAGATACCTGTCAAAACCTCTGGTATTCCCACAATGGAGAGAAAAAGCATTCACCTCTTGGGCCCTGAAATTTTCAGTGGTAATAAAAACTTTGTGTTTTCTCAAAGTTTGGGTAGGTGTTTTAAGCAAAGATAACCAAGATACTGTCACAGACATTATAAACTAATCCACAGTTACTGTGCCAAATGCTTGTTAGTGAAGCAAATTCAGTTTCTCTGAGTTTGTCTGCAAAGTGAAGGGTAGGTGTTGGGGAGGTAGGATGTTAGCAGTAAGGAGGGTGGGTGGGCAAAGAGTACGGTCCTTAAGACTTCTCTGTAGGCAGCACAGATTTCAACCCATGTTCATAAAGTCAACATTTTTGTGTTCAACTTCTGAACGTTTTGTTTTCCTGACACAATGTTGGCATGAACAGGAATGAAGAAGTACTGTACGTGACCGCTGTCAACTACATATCTGTAGTCAGTCCTGTGAGCCCAAAAGGAAGGGGGCTGTAGGAACAGGTACCTGCAGCCTGGAGGTACGTGAAATGCGTCAGTGTGTTTTTCTTTAGCTTGATAGATCAACCTATATGATGACTGAGTCTGGCTATCCAGAAAGTGTGCAGGTTTTTTTGCAGCCGGTGCGCTTCTGTGTGAGAAGGAAGCATCCTCTTGAATAAAATAGTTTTGTTACCTACTGGAAACAAGTATTTAAAAAATTAGTTCCCTGTTAAATATTAATAAAAGCAGTATTGCAACAAAAGTCATTCCAAGCTAGCTGGAGGCAGAGCTGTTACCTTACAACCATCTATGAAATATTTTTAGTCCAGAAACCTTGTTCTCTGAAATGTGTTTTAAATTTATGATAAATATTGATACTGCAATATTACTGCTGAATTCAGTGCTTGGGAGAAAATTAACCTAATGTGCTTCTATTCTAATATGCTTAGCCTAATTTGTTCTTCCTTTATTGAAAATCAGACTCGTGTATAAGAGGCAGAGGTGATACTGTGTGCGCTTCTAGACCCCAAGGGACTTAATTTTTCTTTTAAGGGAACACCTTATAATCAAGTTATATTGTTGTATATATAAACATTAACCCAAACTTTAAATGTTCTGCCTTCATCTGTGAAAGCAGTTAACGTTTAGAGTGTCTACTCATGAACAAAACCTGCAACAAAAGCATTCGGTTCAGAATTATTCTTTAATTGTAGCTCTGCAAATCGGAAGCCTGTTAGCACCTCTGTTATAAATTTTTTACTTCAGTGGATTTATAACTTAAAAGGGATGCTGATGCTTTCTAAGAGCAGGTAACGGCTGTAAAGGAGATAAAGCTGGTAAAATGAACGGAGAATATTAAAATGTAGTTGAAAATAAATTCTTAAGAGAAAGGTTATCACAATATAGAAGGTAGAAATGTGAAATAGTTCATAGAAAACATGCTAAGACTGAAGGTTAATACAAAGCAACAACTCCAACTGTGAATGAGCCAAAGCACTGAAACTTTTCAAATCGCAGTGTTTTATAATTTTTTCCTGTATCTTTATAAAGGTTCACCTTGGTGCTATGTGCTATGTGAGCACAGTGGCATTGCTCAGCGTTTCTTCTTTTGCTGTTTTTTCTCCTCAACAATATTTTACTTTAGGACGCAGAAAATTAAGTTTATTGCATTTATTATTTAACCATTATATTGACGCACGTTGCCTGAAGCCTGCAGTCTAGTTGGGACTTGTACAATGAGAAGTGGCCAAAAACTGCAATGTGGTTGAGAGGCAGTACCAAAATGTTGAGCGCACAATTCTTAAACTAAAGCATGTGTCATTTTAATGAGTTTTTGCATTTCACAGTTTTATCATATAATGCACATATATTTATCTTAAACTGTCCCATAGGGGTACTTAAGTAAACATAACTTTTCAAGGGTGTATTGCAAGCTGCCGTGTTTTGTGTCCTCATTTTGCCTCCATACACTGTAGGTATTCTTACTGAAATTGTAACTATAGTTGTCTGCAGAACAAGCAGTAGCCGTGAGAGAGCTGCCAGAGCTTCTCCGTATTCTGGTAATTACGTTTTGGTACAAAAGAGAGTATAATATTGCCTGAGAGGCAAGTGCTGAGGCACTTGGATCCTATATAAATATCTAGTCCTCAGGCAGGTTATCATTTATCAGACTGCAGATGACAAGAATGATTGATATTCGCAAAACCAAAGTCCAATCAGGCTGAATTATTTAAACTGGTATGGTTTGAAAATGTAGAAGGAAAAGCTAGGTCCGTTTCATCCATTTCTCAGATTTGCCAGGACTAGATGCTACGTATGTATACGACTATATATAAGTAGCTGTCCTTAACGATTGTTCTTTCAAAACTTGGATCTCCCCCAAGTAGTCCCCGAGTGCCGATCTCTGCTGACAGCTCGATAAATACCGTGCTGCCACGGCTCGCAGCAGGGCTCGAGCTTTGTTCCAGCTCTGCAGGGTCTCGGCACTTGCCAGGCTTGCGTTGTCTGAACTTTCCTTCGCCTGCCTGGAGCTTTGTTTTAGCTTGTTTGGCTGTTACACGTTTGCTCATGACCAGGTGGCTATTGCCTTACTTGTTTTACCTTTGTTTCTCCTTTTATAGTTGTATGGTATAACCATATTTTTTACATGGATACTAGTAACAAGCAGTTTTTCTGTGCAGAACAACATATTTATGATTCTAGCATCACGTCGCAGAGGAATACAAGCCTGACGCAAGCAGGGGCCTTGAAAACTGGGGTGTGGGATGTGGTGTAGAGGACCATGGGCCTGGGACGATTAGCGAAGGGGCACAGGATGATAGTGGAGACGCCAGGAAGATAAACAGCTTATTATCATTTTAATTGCTTTGGTATTGAAAGGTTTGTCTGTAATAGTATTCTTTGTTTTTTCTTTTTCTGTAATAAATAGAGACTGAATGTTCTTTGATCACACAGTTAAGATTTCAAGTATACTAACAATGAACTTGTCTTTACTTACAAAGTGTGTTTCTTTCTGCCCGTAATGAGACAGGCAGGGAGCTCGCGTTTTACTCCTCTGCCGTGGCAATGGGCGACGCTACGCGAGTGCCCACACGTCTGCCAGGCTGGGTGCCGGGATAGTTCTGTCCGAGCTGCGGGCTGAAGACGGTGTTTTAGTGCAGGCAGGAGGTGCCAGGGCACGGCAGGCTCGGGTGGAAAGAGTGCGGAAACATGGCTTGGGAGACGGAGAGAGCCGAGGAAGCAAAAGCAGCGTTTCAGGAGGGGGGTGTTGGTTCCAGGAATGTCTGAAGAGACGAGTGATCTCAGAGGGAGCTAAGTCAGTGCTCAGTGTTCGCAGCGGACCGCGTTTCCCCAGCCTGGTGCCCTACTGCTTACGGGTTACGTGAGGGCGTGTTGTCGCAACAGTCGCTGCGTCCAGCAACTGTGGCTTGAGTTTCCTTCTAAAAACACGGCCAAGTTTGGAGGTAATGTGGATGGCAGCATCAGGAATGCGTCAGCAGCTTTCTGTCAGCAAGCTAGCAACGCACATCTGGGGAAGGTGCCATGCAAACATAGCAAGTCTATTCTTATCTGATACCCTCCTGTGAAATGCTTTTCCCATTATCGCCTCTCCTGTTCTCTCCCTTTATGGAAGGTTGTAACGTCTTTGCAGTTTACTTGAACCAGGTCCAGCCCCTCCTGCACGAGGTGCCTACCAAACCAGTACCCCTCCATTCTTTGAGCTCCCCGACCTCATCCGGAAAATGGCTGTGCCTTACAGATTGGGTTGAAGAATAACTAGTAGATTTTCTTGGATGGGGAAGAAAACATTTAAAGGTGTAGGATCCATCAGGACAAATACTGTGTTGACACTGACAGGAGCTGCCTTGACTTCACAGGTTATAACTGGCACAAGTTATATATATATATATATATACGTGCAGAAGAAATCCATGGGGGACACAGTTCCTAAACTGTTTAGGCTTTCTAAGTTCCTCCTGCTGACGCTGATTAACAGAAGTAACTGCTGAACTTGACTTAGAGCTCAACTTTAATACATCATAGACTTGCAGCTAAATTACAGGGTTAAACAGTAGCCACTCTTGCTTGATTGGAGTTGCTTTTAGTCCCAGTGGTGTAATGGAAGCAGTCTTTTGTGATAAAAAAAGGCTGCTCACTAAATTCGGCTCCTACTGGTCTCTCTAGGGATAATTTCTGTGTAGCAGGTGTTGCTCAGTGAGGAACGCAGCGCTTTGGTTCAGCTCAGAAGAAAACAGCGTAGCAGAAGCAAAATTTCTGTATTTCATTTAATTAGTGGTGTTTTCTCTGCTTTGCCACAGGGAAGTCCATGATGTTCACCATCATTCAGCTCTCTTAATGGCGCTCTTAACTGTATGTTAAAAATTTCACGAATGAAAGTAGAGGAATTTAGAGCAAGAGAGAGAAAAAACAGGCCATGCTGAGTATATCCCATTCCTACCAGCTGCAGAGAGGAGGTCCCTGGCTGCTTTTGATGCTGTATCACCTGGAGATTCCAGCTCTGCCTCCTTGAGGGTTTCTACAGCATTGCCTGGGAGGTGCAGAAAGTCCTCAGTGACTTTCAGATTCAGTCAGGATCTTCCAGAATCTCATCCTGCCGCTGTTTTCCTTAGGAATAACGTGGGGTCACTGCAGTGGCTCTTCTCTGCAGATGCTGCACATCACCTCTTACCCTCTGAATGACACCACTGCAGGATAAACTCTTTCTGCACTCAAGCAATTTTGTTTTTTTAAAAAGACCCGTGATTGACATATTTAATCCTTATCTTGGTTTAAAGAGGAGAACAAGCAACCTTTTAAAGATACATTTATTAATTTTCATGGGTTTCAATCAAGCGTACACAAATAGAGGACCACCAGCAGCACTTAAGGGGCTGTCTATTCAGTGGAAAGCGCTATGATGAGAGTGCAAAGTACTGTCTTTCCCAATAATCTCTCCATGGCAAATGCTTAAAGCAAGGAATGAAGCAGGTATCTTTTAATCCCTTCATGCATACATACGCTTTAATTCCCAGGTGCCTTAGGGCCTTCTGCATGAAATGTTGCATCTGGATCATTAGGCATGAGTACTCCTTGCATGCATCTGATCCCTTTTTAACCCATTTCACCTTTCACAGGCTTCTACAGCAATGAGCTTCACCATATAATCACAAGTGGTGTGAGTAATCCCTTCGTTTCAAACCTGCTGCCTGGTATTTTGTTAGGCAGCATGGACAGGAGCAGCAATAGTTCCTCCACACAAGGAAAGGGTTTCAGGTGACTGAGGACTGCTGGCCAGGTGTTCAGGTCCTCTTCTGTTGCAAAATACTATGCAGTCCACAGAGTTCACATTCTCTTGGCCCTTATGAATATGTAGAGATTATTTTATAGGTTATCTATAGAAGAAGGACAGAATAATAGAAATTGGGTCTGTGGAAAAGTCAGCATACAGCATCGGTGCTGATTGTGATCATCTGCTTAATGGGCTGATTGACTGCTGTAGGACCTTTCTCTTGCAATGTCTTTTCCTTAATAGATACACTGAGATACACTGTTTTATTTTTATGACTGTTTTAAAAGAATGCAATTTTAGATCAGCTGAAGCAATTTAAAAGTTTGATCTCGACTTGACAAATTGCTTTGGCTGAACCAAAAAAATGGACAAGTCCAAATGCCCTGGGCTAACACCTGACCTGTGTAGTTACTGAGAAGATTTGTGAGACTTCTTCAGCTGGTGTACTTGTACTTCAGTCATCAGGATACTGGGATAGGGCAATTTTAATTTCTTTGCTCCACAAAGGCAGTCCCTTGATGCATGAGTCAACTTTGGGAAGGGTTGCTAAATTACAGGGTGTTGAGAGAAGCACTGGCATCACTTAATCCCAAACACTTAATCTTCAAAGGTTTTGAATTAGTTTGAGTTTTCATTAAGCTTAAGATCTGCAGAGCATTTTTTAGGTGGTTCTATTTCTATTTATTGATCGATTGAAAAACACAGCAGAATAACTATTATAAATTACTACCATTTTTGGTGCAAATGAATGAGTGTTGTAACTGGATTGTGTTTATCACTTACCCAGTGATAAACAGCCAACAGACCCAGGTGGCTCTAAAACTAAACAGGTGGGAGGGGATATTCCAGACCCAGAATGGAGCATGTAGGTGAGCCCCACTTTCCAGCCATCACTAAGTTGACCAAGTGTTATGACGTCCTTTCCAAAGGCAAACCAAAGGTATTTCAACCATTAGAGAATCTGAAATAAACTTCCTGGCACTGTCCCTTTGAAACTGATTTTCTAAAGAGGCAATTGGCAAACCAAATATCCAAGTGATATTTGGTTCATCCAAGTTTAATTTTGCGGAATTGTTTTGCAGCCCCAGTCTAGGCTGCAGGGTCTGTTTCGCCCAGCTGCACGATTCAGATTGCTTTGGCCAGGTTGAGTGAAGGAACTGTGCATGTGGAATTAGGGAAGGGCAGAGTAGGTGACCCAGTGTTACCCATTTGTAAGGAGAGCCTGAAAAATCCCTCCACACTTTGAAATTATGGGCAGGCAGAGCTGCACAAATACCTTTGGGCTGGGAGACAGCAGCAGTTGCTTGGTTGCCCATCTGTAGAAAAGGAGATACTGCTGACTGAAGCAGGGAAGGCAATCTCAGCTCTGAGCAACTGATCCTTTCAATACCAAGAATATGGGACTTTATGGAAATCAATTAGTATGAGCCATTTGTAAGTGGTTTGGTTTCCTTATTTATAAGGGTTTGGGTATCACTCTCCTTCAGTAGAAGTTTATAGGAGGAATGGAAATAGATTTAAGCTATTTTGTAGACTTCTCAGGCTGTAGCGGGTCATGATGAATCGTACATTCATACAGAGTTATCAATTAAGTTGAGAAGAGGAACAAAGCAATCGATGCCAGCTGTGCATTCAGCCTTATGTGAGCCGTAATTTAATCTTACAGCTTCAAACCGCACACGGAAACAAGAAGAGATAACGTGTTCTTTTGCAGCAGCCAGGTAATGGCACAGAACTTCAAAGGCTAACTACCACTGAAAAAGTATGTTTACTGGTGAAACATTTGTTCACTGGTTTATACTATTAGATTTCTGTAAATGAAGGAGGAAGCACGCTTCGTCAGATATTTCCTTTTTATGTGGAAATTCCTTGTTTGCCTTATCCTCTGATGATCCTACGGCAGCGACCACTGACAGATCCAAAGCTGGCTGCTGTTCACAAGGAAGAGGCACTCGTGGGTTTTTTCCACCATCCAGATATCCTAACCCTTCCTTGCGGGCACATTCAGTCACTGCCCATCGCAGTTAACATAAAGCCATGATGGAGCAGGAAGAGCGGGCGATTCAGGAAAAGGGAAGAAAAACCAGTGCCAGCCACTGTTCACATCCTTCAGCAACACCTTAAGCTACAGATGTGGAGATGAACAACTTAATAACTGTGAGTGGCCCCAGTTAGGCAGAAGTAAAGAGAACAACAAAAATGTAGTCACTGTTCTGGTGTGCTCAGCGTTGACTACTCTGTGTCTCTTACGCGCGTGCTGACAAGGTCAGTTACGCATTACTTTTTCCAACAGAAGAGGTAAAGCATGGACTGTGGAAGTGTAATTTCCTCCTCACGTGCCTAAGGCTTGATTTGTGAAAAGCAATTTAACAGTAAATTATGAGCACAACATCCATACGTACACAGTCCTTCGTCTTCCAGAGAGGCTTATTGGAAGTGATGCCAATGAAAGCCTCTCTTCTTGGTGGCATATACCCCCCAAAACAACTTCCCAACGCACTGAACTGTAGTAATTGCTGGTTCTCTTGTCTGAATTCAAGGCATTTGGGATGAGAACAACTCCTTCTGTAACCTATTAATTGTCCTGTTTCTCTAATTCTGTCTTGTTTAGTATCACATCTGTTCTATTCCCCATAAAACAAAAAGGATTTTATTCCCACAGCCTGGTGCAATTTCTGGTTGTGAGAAAAACTGTAGTATATTTTACATAAGAGAAGAAATTGGTTATTTATCAGCTCCCACAAACTGCAATGTGACTTAATAAAATTCTAGCAATTTTATTAGTTGTAAAGCATGTAAATGAGAAGTACATTTAAAGGGCAGATGAAGCAAGAATCTTATTTTTACAAATTAAACAGTTTTGTACAATTACCCTTCTCATTTCTTTCTCATTCTGCATTTCAGTTTCTCTTTGTAAATGCAGCTCCTGATGGGAAGCTTTCTTCAGGCCTTATTTGAAGACCGAATAACTTCAAGCCCCATGCCAATAGTGACGATGATGTCCTCCATCTCCCTCAACGGGAAGGAGACATCTGCATGAAAGAGATCTCCCAGGAAAAAAGAGGAGCAAAAGCTGCCTTGGGTTTGGGACTAGTGGCAGTGCCAAAAGGAGCAGGGAGGTCAGCTTTTGGTTATCCCCCCCAGTCTCTAAATTCCGAAGTGCAAATAAAGGGGGTGTCTTGCAGAGGGATGCACACTCACTCCCCAAGCAAATGCTTTTGGATTTCTGCGTATAAGCGGCTGTTTTCTCAGCTAGTACTGCTTTGGCAATCGGCAGCAGGGCCAGTATTTTATTTTTTCAGGAAAACAAAGCAAATCCGTATAATGAGCACTCACTAGTCCTGCAGAATAGATTCTAAAATACAGAGATGCCTTTGGTGTCTTATATTATAAAAGTAATTATCAGAATAAGAAAAATGCACGTGCTGAGGAATTATATTTTTTCTCTTGAAACGTGTGCTGTTAATCACTGCTACGGACAAGATTTACAGGTAGCTTGGCAAATAACTGGTTTTGTAATTGTACATCCGAAATAGCAGGTCCTCAAAATTGGCAGATCTTTCAGAAAACTCTGGGGACTGTTTCTTCCTTCTGCCCACCCTCAAATTTGCTTCCATCTAGGGTTGTTCTTAAAGCTAGTGTTTTGTCAGGATCAGAGAAGCAGTAGTTTCTAGCTGAGGAGTTCTTTGATACACAGAGCTCCTGCTCACCCTACCCGGACACTTGCAGGCATTCAGAAGGTGGGAAATTCAGATAGGTAGGCAGGCAGGAGAGACCGGGTCACTGCAGTAGCCCGACTACAGTGCATTTCAGACTTTGCTATTTGACTGAGCTTTTCGAAGCCATCATCCTATGGCTATGTCCTACGCTTCTTTCAGCGTCCCTGCTGCGGCCTGCACAGCGAAGGCTGCAATGGAAATCTGCCTCTTTACTTCTCCCCAGGCTCCACGCTGATCTGCTTTGCTTTCAATATCAAACATGGCATCATAGATCCCCGGGAAGGACTCTCCAGCATACTTGTTGTGACTGCTTGGAGCAAAGACGACATGTCTGTGGGGAAAGAAGGAAAAAAGGTAGGTATACTAAAAATAACCGTTAATGCTGTGTTCATTGTAGGGAACTGTATATGTGCTACATAAAGCAGCTGTGAATCCTGTGAAGATCAGAACTTACTAAATACACAGGAAATCTTGCTGGAACTGTCTTTAAAAGGATAGGAGGAAGCAGCCCCAAGGGCAAAATTTATGGGAAAAGGCACAGATTTAGCACAGGTAGCCTTCTCCTTGAGAAGAGATGATGCGTTTGTCTAATTAGGAATGAAACCATGTTAATTACTTTGAAAATGGGAGCTCAACAAACCTGTTGAACTAATGTGGCAGTCCGGAACAGGGAATAAAACTAGTTATGGGTGTACAATGAGAAGAAGTGGAACAGAAACCTCAAAAAATAACTAATCAATTAAATGATGGTCAGCAGATCTGGGAAAGGAAAAGGAATGTGAAAAGGGGGGAGGGGGGAAACTGGGAGAATTCTTGAGAAGAGCATGAATTCTTCAGAGAAGAATTGATTGTATTGGAACAGAACTAGACAAAAGTATAAATTTTATTTGTTAGTTGGTTTTGTTGGTTTTTTTTAATAATGAATACTTGCAGATCTGCTCTTAAATTGATGGGTTTTGTATGAAGTATTAAAGCACATTTGTGAAAGAGGATGTGAAAGAGGGGCCCCCCCAAAGAAAATAAACACTAAAACTACATTAATAAATGCAAGCAAGTAAATTTAAAAAAATCCAGGCACCTCTAAATGATACCTAACACCCAACAAGTACTGTATAAAACAACCATTTCATTCTTCCAAAAGCGTAAACGACAGTCTATCCTAGGAGGATGGAAGTGTGATTCTCAATTCTGCCTGCCTGAGGGACTTCTGGCTTGGCGTGAAAGCCATTAATCAGTGAGTCAGATATATCCAGTCATTAGGAAAATGGGGACACTGAGAGTAAAGTGAGGTAGTCACACACCCGACACTGGAAGCTAGCGTCTTGTCCAGTGTTACTAATAAATGCACCGTGTTTCTATAAAGGGTAGGGTGGTGCACCGAGCATTGTCTTTTTCCGGGCCCGTGTGCTGGTAGAGAGAAAACTTCAAGAATAACTAGTTAATGGTTTAAGCTAATAGGATCATCTATAGAAGCGGCCAAAGCTGGGACAGATGGGACTCTGCAGCACAGCTCATGGGCCTTTATCTATCCTGTGCTCAGAGGTCACTCTCTCCAAGCTCGCTCTTCTGGACTTCTCTTCACCTGACCTTCACTACACATCTGTTCTCCTCCTCTTCTCCCTTTTACTCTACCCTCATTTCTCCTTTCTTTCCATACAGTTGATTCTCCACTGAATCCTCACTTGGTATAGGTTTAAAAGAGCAAGTGGTAACAGAAGTAGTACTACTGCAAATAAAAGTCACAAAGTATGACGACTAATAAAAACAGAGTGCTAGACCCTAGAAGAGGAATTAGGCACCACAAGACTGGTGCAGCCAAGGAGTTCTCCTTGGGGATTATAAACAAAGTCTGCTACTCACTGGATTGTACCAAAACCAGAATCTGTTGAGCTGTAATTCCTACATGAGGCCCATGGAGCAGTTCAGCTGACCAGTCAGTTAGGGTGGGGTTCACCTGCAAAAATACAGCGCCTTAGACAGCTGGTCAAGAAACTTCTCGCCTCACCTGTAAAACTTCCTTCCTGGTAAACCGAGAGGATCAATGAAAGCTCTTTCTATAAACATCAGCTGATCATTCATGATTCGCACTGCGACTGGACTGCAGGAAATGGAGACAGAGACATTTCACACAATGAGGAAACATGACTTCCCGATTTCATTTAAATACTTTTCTTTGGACAGAAAAAAAATGACAAAGATGGTCTACAGTTTGCAAAAAGATGAGGTTTTGCAAATGGAGATACTCAATACATGTTACATTAATGCATTAGGATTTCTTCTGTGTTAGAAAATTCAACTACAAGATTTCACACTATGCAAAAAATAAAATGGGAGACTTTCTGAGACTGTCAGATACTTGCTTAGCATTAAATGGCACTAGAAAGATCCCGCTTAACAGAGGGGAGAGGAAGGCTGAGATTTAGGTCAAGATGATGATACCTAGATTTCGGTGTCCACCTGTAAGCCAAGCGTCCCAACTCCCACTGTAATCCATACAGTAACATGGTAAGAATGGGATTCAGTTGCCTAAACACAACCATCTGGTACCATACTAGGTGCCTAGGAGCAACCTGGCCTCCAGCCACTGCACTCAGAGGGATGGGAGTCCCATGGGGCCCTTGGGTTTGCAAGCGTCATATGGATCATATGGGACCGGTGCTGTTTAACATCTTTGTCGTCGTCACGGACAGTGAGATCGAGTGCACCCTCAGCAAGTTTGCCGACGACACCAAGCTGTGTGGTGCGGTCGACACGCTGGAGGGAAGGATGCCATCCAGAGGGCTTGAGAGGTGGGCCCTGCCAACCTCATGAAGTTCAACAAGGCCAAGTGCAAGGTCCTGTACCTAGGTCGGGGCAATCCCAAGCACAAATACAGGCTGGGCGGAGAATGGATTGAGGAGAAGGACTTGGGGGTGTTGGTTGATGAGAAGCTCAACATGACCCAGCAATATGTGCTTGCAGCCCAGAAAGCCAACCGTATCCTGGGCTGCATCAAAAGAAGCGTGATCAGCAGGTCGAGGGAGGTGATTTTCCCCCTCTACTTCACTGTGGTGAGACCCCACCTGGAGTACTGCGTCCAGCTCTGGGGCCCCCAACATAACAAGGTGTGACGGTGTGCTCCCCTTGCCCCTGACCTGACCTTTTCCCATAACCCTGCTGAAGCAACATCCACCTGTGGCAACTGTGATGGATGTGTCTGGTCATGATGAATGCATCCAGCTCAAAGTGGATTTGGAGGAGACAGATAACAACACAATAGGCAATGCATCCACCTAACCACAGTGCTGGTCAATGTCCAACTCCAGACAAATTTGGAAGAAACTAACGTCTACGGTTAGTACGTAAATACGACTATGAGTCAATCATTTCACCCCCATGAATAGTGGGCAACCCAAAAGCCCTTTGAGCTCTCCTGCACTGCAGTGGGCTGCACGCCAGGATCTCCCCTTGAGTAGGGACGCCTCTCTCCTCGAGGTTGAGAGATTCCTTGCCGCAACAGATCCTCGATAAGTGACTAATAGCATGCTAAACTTTGAAATCTTAGCTAAGTGATATAAAGGATTGATTGCGCATATATAATTCTTTAGATATAAACCGTTGACCAAGTCTGGGACTAAGTTTGGATCTAGCCACACCTAGACTCCTCAATGGGAAGGAGTTTAGAAAGCAAGGGGGTCCTTTCTGAACCTCATGACTCAACGGGAGGGTCCCCCTGACAGTTTTGTCTGACCCTGTCCTCCATGCAGTAAAGATTTTTCAAGTGTACCTTGCCATCGAATCTTGTTGAACCACTGTCGCATTTACCATTGGACTTTGTCAACTCACTGTCTTACATCAATAAACATATTGCTGCTTCTCTCTTACGAATGAAGTGCATCTCTCTCTCTCACTCCATCTGTGACAGAAGGACATTGACCTGCTGGAGCGTGTCCAGAGGAGGGCCACAAAGATGATCAGAGGAGTGGAGCATCTCCCCTATGAGGACAGGCTGAGAGAGTTGGGGTTGTTCAGCCTGGAGAAGAGAAGGCTGCGGGGAGACCTTATTGCAGCCTTCCAGTACCTGAAGGGGGCCTACAAGAAAGCTGGAGAGGGACATTTTAGAAGGGCACGTAGTGATAGGACAAGGGGTAACAGTTTTAAACTGAAAGAAGGTAGATTTAGATTAGATATAAGGAAGAAATTCTTCACTATGAGGGTGGTGAGGCACTGGAACAAGTTGCCCAGAGAAGTTGTGGATGTCCCATCCTTGGAAGTGTTCAAGGCCAGGTTGGATGGGGCTCTGAGCAATCTGGTCTAGTGGAAGGTGTCCCTGCCCATGGCAGGGGCGTTGGAACTAGATGATCTTTAAGGTCCCTCCCAACCCAAACCATGCTATGACTCTATGATTCTGTCTTAGGTACTCTGAAGCATCACCCTGTCTCCTTGAGGTGTGCTTAAAGTACAAATTCTGGCATCACCTACAACACTCAAGTGTAGGTGTCTAAATACAGAGCTCAGTCCAACTTTAAATTTCACTTCTATCTGCCTTTCCATATATTACAATAATTTTAATGACAAGCTGATACTAGTAGTAAGCTCTACAGCTGATACTATTCATCACGGGAAACAAAATTCATCTTAGCAGATATTGCCTGTCTCAGAGTTCAAGGGTTCTATTCTACACTAATCAGAAAGACTCCTTGTGTCGTCACTGGAAAGAAAGAAGTGCCATCCTGGGTACCTAAGGCAGATATGCACACGCATACATATATATATATATATATATATATATATGTAAAATTTTTGTTTTTCAGACTTACTCTTTCTTGTCAACTTGTTCAAGTCTCCTGTGAAATTCAGCAGCAGCCTTTGAGAAGTTCACCACAGCGGAAAAAAGAGAATCTAGAAAAGGAAGGACTTTGTGAACAACTTCAGAGTATCTGCTGAGCCCAATATGCCTTTCAGTTGCCCAGTGGGAGAAAAACGACATTTGTTTTGCTGATATAATTGCATTAATTTTGTTGTCTTTCCATAATTCATTAGTTTCCCTAGTACAGGCTTTAAAGAGCCGCACTACTAGCAGTAATAGACAAAGACCTTGTGCAACAAGGCCAACAATAAAGCAGAATGCTTGATAAAGCTTTCACAAGTATACATCTTGTAGATGAGGCCCTTAGGGACATGGTGTAGTGGGCATGGTGGTGTTGGGTTGACGGTTGGACACGATGATCTTAGAGGTCTTTTCCAACCTGTATGATTCTATGATTCTATGATCTTCCCTCTGCCTGGCAAGGAAAAGACTGGCTGGCGTTGCAAATGGAGAACTCTGCAGTTTCCTTTTTAACAAAGGGATGCACTGCAGCGTTTAGGTATAAAAAGCCTGACTTACATCAAAAATACCAGCTCTTCCAGCAGGATTTCCCTCTTGGAACATTATGTCCTATTCATACCATAACAGAAGAGCGTGATATGTGTATTGAATAGTGTTAGGTGAGGCAAAAAAGATGCAACTGTCACGGAACACAGTGACAGACAAGGTAGATTGAAGTAGCCAAGTCCTGTGCTTGCTCCACACGTGCACTAAAGTTACAGCATACAAGCTGTCTCTGCCATGACCCCATGTGCCATCCCACAGGGCTGCCACTCATACCCCATGATTTTGCCTGTTACACCTGACTATGTGCAGTCAGGCTGGCGGGGAAGTCAGTTGCTTTTTCCTGCTCTGCCCCTGGGAGAACATCCAAGCTATGTGGAATAACTTAGCGAAAGAAGCAGTAGGCTTTTCTTTTAATGACAATATCAGCTGTGATGATTTTCCTGTGGAAAGGTCTATTTAATACAGACCTGGGAAAAGTATCAATTTATACAACTAATTTTTGTAGAATAAGTAAAAGGTGGATGTTATGAGGAGAACTTCTGGCCTTAGCAAAATGCAACTCAATTACAAAGAAGGAAGATTTACAACTTGTACACTCTGCCCACAAGTTTCAGAAAACTTTAGACAAACCAGAGTATCCTCTCTTTGATCGTACAGGAATATGGGGCATAAGATTAGGTCATCTCCTAAATCCAGTCCTCCGTTGGCAACTATGGCCCTTCACTGTTTATAAATTTATCACACTATTTAGTGTGATAGGCTTTCTGTTCCCAGGACTCCTACTGAAAGCTGTTCTGCAGTCTTGTTTGCTCTTCTATTTCTAGCAAACTTATTTATTCATCGCCAGCCTACACTCGCTTGTTCTTGCATTAATATTTTTGTTTAGTTTACATAGTTAGAGGCACAGATCTTATGTATGTGACCTGTTTACGGACTGCAGTATAGTCACCTTGTGAGGGTGAGAATTTACACTTGTCCACAACCGTGGCAATAGTTATAAGTTCGCCAGAGGACAGAGTTCTGCCCTGCTGACATCATGGTTATATCATGGCAACAGATTGTATTTCAGAAGCGATAGGAGGGGACGTAAGAGGAAAAAAGAAAGGTCATATGAAAATGTGTAAGGGAATTTGTGCTCATGTTCACTAGCTATTCTGTGCTTTCAGGGTTGGTTATTTTAGAAAATATCACAACATTTCTCTTTTTTTCCCCAGCAAACCTTAATTACTGATAGCATATGACTACAAGTATATATTTCGTGAAGAAAGGTTTCTAGCCTTCATTGTTGCAGAGGAGCAGCTGAAATGTGAATCCAAAGGCAAATAAAAACCTTCGTCTATTATTTTGAACTACAATTATGTGATTTATTCAGGCTTAATTAACAATTTTCTGACATTCAGTGTTGTCAATGGGCAATTCTATGAAAATGCTGAGTGAAATGAATTTTAATTTTCACAGTACTGTAAAAACTGCCTATATATTTTAATGCACTCTGGCACAATAGAATAAACAAAAATTAAAAATTATAGTTTTATTCAAGAAATAATTTAAAATTGATCAGGCATCAGAGAAGAGCCATGAAAATAATGAAAAGACTGAAAAACATGCCTTGTAAAAAACTGGTCAAAGTGACACACCTATAAAGTTATTAAGGAGAGGGTTAAGTGATATTTGGGAGGAAAAAAGCTAAAAAAAAGATTGCTTCTAGAATCTAGGAACAAAAATAGATGCATCGGTCAGAAGGAAGTTTGGGCATCTTCTAATCTGAAATGAGAAAGAAACTCAAACAATGAAAATAAATGATTTAACAGAAATTTTGGTAGATGTTCTAGTACTGCAAAAAGAAATGCCAGATTTGATGTTTCCTTACAAGATATGCTGCAGTAAACACAAGAATATGTGGAAATAAATCCTTGTGTTATGCAAAATGTCAGACCAGATGATCCACCACACAAGGTTTCCTCTGTCTCAAATGGCCTTTTTACAAAAAAGGGTGTCTTTTCAAAATAGTGAAGAGTTTTTCACCTAAGCCATTACATGAAGTTTTAAATGTAGTTTTTAATTTTCCTCAAATGAGGATTTGAGTTACTTCTAATGTTTCACACCCAAAAGAGTACTGCATCTCCAAAAAGCTTGTTTATGTCTCTAAACCATGGGTCCATCAGATACCAAATTAATTAGGACTGACTGAAAATCCTCCTTGATACAGAAACACAAGGGAGGCAAGAAAGAAAAAAGAGAGAGAGAGGGAGAGAGAGGAAATTACTGTGGAAGCTGGATCCCTAGCCTGGGATCCAGAGCACTCTGCTGCTTCCGACCTGTTTTATTCGTTCCATTGCAATGTGTTCAAGTGCTCAGCAAATGGATGTTATTTATGCAGAAGAGTTAGAGAAGTGCTTCTGTTGCCTAAAAGTGGTATCCAGGCACTGAGACAGATGGTAAGGAAGTTTCCCAGGGTCAGATGAAGTCTTTGGCTGAGGAGGGATGGGCACCTGTGTCTCTCAAGTTCCAGGCAGTTGCCATAAACATTTAACTTGCCTTCTTTTTTAAGCAAGAAAGTGAGAAGCAGGCTGATAGATCTCTTTGTTCTGCATTTGATTGTGGTCCATGACTCGTCGTGAGCACTGTAATAATGCCCATAATTAACAATATGAATGAAAATTGTTATAACCCTCTCATCTAGACAATAACGTGTTAAACCTGTGTTACGTTTAGAAAAAAAATTAGATGCTTTTTATTATGATGGCAGAATTGAAACAGGAAAGTAAGGAATTCAGTTTCAGAGCTATAACGGATACGTGTCCTTGCATAATTCTAATTAATGCACTTAAGAAATAGTCTTGTGGCTATTACTCACCAAACGATACTTTGTAAGTTTTCAGCTGTTCTTCATGTTTCTTGGCCAATTTATAAATTCTATTGCTATATCCTTTTAAGGCTTCTCCATAATCTCTACAGTCGAATGGAATGACCTGGGAATCTGCCAGTTCATAAACCAGTTTGCCTCGTAACTGGGCAATTGTTAGCTGTTTCTTGAAGGTAGGGTCATAAAACTTTTCCACTAACTCAAAGGTCTCATACACAGTGTGATAAACAGGATAATTGCTGAATTTGTCTGCTTTCTGAAAAAGAGCAAGCAAATTTGTCAGTCGCCTGTATTCTAACTGCAGTGAAGGGATGTACTTATCACTTAAGGACTATGATGTTTTCCACAGTTTCCAAATCAAAATTTACTATCCTTCCGTTTTTGTGTGTCCATTTTAGGAAACTAAAACAACCTGAATCCATGGACTTTGCACAAGATTAAGTGAGCAGGCTTCCTTCTGTCTATACAGACCTGCCTTCAGTTCCATTGTACAGAGATTGCCTTCACTAAAAGTGAAAACAGTTTGGGGTTTTGGATAGCAGAAATCCTCGATCACGGTCCCTTTTTATCTGGTGTAGGTATTTCTGAAGACAATCAAGGAAGATTTGTATATTAAGGGAGCTACTAATAGTATGGTGGAATGAAATATACACCTCCAATCAGATTCTATAAATATCTTTATGTGAACTTGACAGCCTATAGAATATACACATCACTGTAACATGTTTTAGTCTCCAAACACTTAAGTTTCTTGCTAAATTAAAAAAATGGCACTGATATACAAATGAATCAAAGATTCTTTGAAGATTTTTTTATTAATGATGAATAAATGCTTTCAAAAAATGACTGCTCAGCACTATCAAACTTCTTCAAGCAATCTGGAAGACTTACCCTATTCTTGGTATAACGGACTCTGCCTGATGCAATTCCCAGTCGCTGAAAGTAAGCTTCAAAATCACTGCCTGATCCCAGTTTGTTTATTCTACATGTAGAAAAGACAACATCTTAATGAGAGCACTTACTTTATAGTATGGTAGTAATTTATGCAAAATGCAGATTTTTCAAAGAAATGGAGGTCAGTTCTTCTGGAGGGCACATCAGGGACACTAGTAAGATCAGAGACTAGAAGAATGGCAAGCTTAATGACTCTAACTGATTTTATTTCACCACACTAATTCAGTATCCTATATTACTAGGAAGATCTTTTAAAGGTAGCAATCCTGCTTATGCCACGGACCACATTAAAAAAAAAAATGTACACATTATGCACAAGAGCCATAAAATTGTATCAGACTTGTCTCTGCAATCTTAAAACATTAATGATCTATTTCCAAACTAATATGAATTGGGCAGCAATATATGTAAAGACAAAGGTGTTTATATACTTAGCATATTCCACAGTAGAATCAAAGGCTGATAAATAATTTCTACTGCAGAAGACACAATTAGCATTTGTTACTTACAAGTAAATATTGCCATCTGCTGGGTAGGTGTGGCAAGACAGAGGAAAAGAAAATAACGATAATACAGACAGATGTAATATTCTAAGTATTTTCAAATATTTATTTAAGTTTTATATTAAGTTTTAGGTTTATATGTCTAGCCTGGTGAATAATTGGTGTTTCTCAGCTAAAAAAGAAAAATAACCCAGCTGAAGTTCTTCTGTTAGTATAAATTTCTGCAAGGAACTATTTGTATCAACTGAGAAAGGTCAGATCTTTTCAAAAGAAGAAGCTTTTTCAAAAGGAAAAAATCTCAGTGAGTCTGATGAATCCAGAAACTCATCTTACCAGGGCCTGAAAGACAGGGTATAAACATGCAGAACATTTTGGTCAAATCACACAAAGGGGCAGTTCTATTTACCTTACGTGAGTAATGCCACGTTGTGAATAAGATTTAGCCCTACGAGTCACAGGCTCAAACAGTGTTTTGGAGTTTTAATACCTTCAAACATGAAGTTTTAATACCTTCAGATACACATTTGTAATCTATTAAATTTACATTAATTGTATTAACAAAGAATAAGTATCACGAGAGCTTTTTAATTACCACTCTAGGCCGTTTTTTTCAACTGAGCATTTGCTTATCCTAACAATTTTGATATTATCTCGTCTAGTAAGGTGACTAAACTATATTTTGAACTCTTTCCCCGCCCTGGTCTTTTTTGATTGCTTTCCAAATAGCTTTTCTACTAATAAAAGGCTTTTTAAAAGTGTGAGGTTTCATTTTACAGCAGGCATAGATGTCACCATCATTAAAAAAAAAAATCATAAAATTTAATTTTATTTCACTTTAAAAGATATTGCTAGAGAATCGCCTTGTACTAAAAGGTTTTGTATTGCTGTCATCAATAGCACATATTGAAAATTCTGGAGAGTAGCCATGTTATGATATGATGAAAATATTGGGAAAGAAAAAACAGATTAACAGCTTACCTGGGATAGCTATTATTTTCAGTTGCAGGATCTTTCTCAAGCCAACTCTCATAAAGAGACTTATTTTCATAACCCTCATCAGGGCTTAAAATCTGGAGAGGAAAAGATTATAATCTCATTGGAAGTACCTCGAACTCAATTCAGTAACAAAGACAACCTTTACAGCTATCTGCATCATTATTAATCAACAGCACTGCTGCATGCAAGGAAGTGTACATACGCTGTTTACATGTGTTACATACATCTATGGATCTCAACCATGAAGAGCACCTCAGGAACCAACTGCAGATAGTGGGGAGGAGCAGGTTAAAAGCTCAAGGGCACTAGCTGGAGCTCATCCACATCTGGGGGAAGTGGATCCTGGGGATTTCTAGGACTTCTTACCACCTTATTATAGCGCTGTGTATGTACACACACAACAGCATATATAGCATTATGGAGCTCCTCCAGCAGCCAGGATGCCCCAGCTGCTTTTCTTTCAGCAGGCAAGGGGAGACAACAGCCCTAACCTGTGGAGGTTTGCCCCGCACAGCAGCAATATTCTCTCAACAGGCTGAGCCTGAAATTTGACTGCTTTTTGCTATAGGAAGGGTACAAAAGAATTGTGCTAGAAGGAAGGATCAAACCCAGTCATTAACTATATTACAGCAGTGTCAAGGGGACTCAACCAAGGCTGGAGCACCATTGTGCAAGATGCTGTATGTACAAATGTAGGTCCCGCCCTCACCTTAAAAAAATCGAAAAGCTATGTAACCAGGATGGAAAAGGTAAGTATTAGTAAAGCCATCATACAGCTGGGAAAACTATGAAAGAGTACAAAATTAGTTGACCAAAGCCCTTAGAAAATCTGTGGCTGAGGTAAAAATAAATCAAGACTCTGGCCCTGGTCTCCACCTACACTTAAACAATCTTTAATAGACATGGTCCTTTAAATTTAAGATTAGTTATGATGTGCACAGGATTGGGATTTTTGTTTTCTTTTCTAAAATACAAAGCATAAATGTTCATGGCTAGATACACAGTCCCACAGTATTGTTGAGACTTAAATTCTGCATTGAAAAATATACAGACTCCAAATTGAAAATCCAAGGAGTTCTGACCTCTGAGATTATGTCAGCAGCTAGCAGAAAAATAACAACTTTGTGAAGTAACTGCTTGGCTGCTGTCATTTTCAGGGCACTTTGGTCAAGTTCTAGGGCTAAATTGAAAATGGCACATTAATAAGAACAAGCTGAACTCTGACATATGGGAGTAAAAGTACTCCATGCTCTGGCAGAGATGTTATTCTGACAGCTCTGGTCATGTAAAAAGCATTGGCCAGCTTTTTCATACAACACTGAGAGCCTAATAAAACACACAATTTGCCCTGATTTAGATCCAAATCTAGAATCAGCATAAGCTTCCTGCTACCTCAAAGGAAGATGCAGAGTTCTTTAAGTATAAATACAAAGTAAGAAGTGAAGATCAGAACAGGGGAATTGGAGTTGAACTATTGCAGACCCTGGCTGGTGGCTACCAATTGTCTAAACCCCAGCAGTAAAGCAGGGCCAAAAAAGACTTTCAACAGCTAAATGTCCCATCTGTATGCTGAGGAACACACTCAAATGCAGAACTCCTTGAAAGATGAGACTTCATGTGTACACTACATTTTTTTGGGGAGAAGTGGCTCACTAAAAAACAAGAAGAGCAAAGAGATCTTGGGATGTTGGATAGTTGAATGTTGGAGTCTTTAATATGAACAGAAATAACTTTCTTTTGGACATGCATAATCACCCACATCTGCACTAATGTTCTTTCACATACTGGGCTTTCTGAATGAAATTCAATTCCATGCAAGAGCCTAATGCAAAGCATACAGAACATTTTGATCCCGTTTATGCTGTTTCCAAGCATTAACTAGACTCCTGAGGTGCACAGGACTTCTCACTATTCCTATTCAAGAAACTAACAACCAGGACATGCAAAGACTTCATGGGTTGAGGCTTTGATGTGTACATCTACAATGTCATCCAAAACCAAATGCATTGCAGTTGAAATAGCAAAACTAAGAATATAATCACCCTGCTTTAGTCCTTCTATCCCTTACAGAAATTAGGGGTTTTTTTTCCAGATTAGTGGAAAAGACACAACTGATTAGCAAAGGTACAGATTGTAGTCTTTGCTTATCTTTATAAGAGGCTACCTAAATGCAAGTGAGGAAAAAAAAATAAAGAAAATTAAGCAGATCTCTCTGTAAAACAGAACTTTCCTGTTCTAGCTGTTGCTTTAGTTTCTCTCCCTCTTTTGCTAATCCAAATCACTGGAATTTTTAGAGACCCGGAGAATAAAGATGTTTGAACCCTTAAATGAATTTTATTCTGTGATGTTATAAGCAGTGATACAGGTAAAAGATGTGCCACATTTCTACAGAGTCTATCAGTCATCTGTATACATGTTTCTATATCAACAAAAATGGTGTCCTAGCTAGAAGCGGTCCTTCATCAAACGCCCTTTGGTATCCCTGACTTCTCTCCAAGAGTTCACCAAAACACCTTTTTCCTTAGGAAAATTCCAACAATTTCTATGAATCATCTTACAGAAAAGTTCAAGAGAGTGTAAGTGTTCTAGAGAAAGGTTTCACAGCCTGTGATTTATGAATCACTGGAGGTCACTGGTGGCACATCGACACTGGTAAAGGAAAGATGGTTCGGAAATGAAAACTACAATGTTGAATCACTGTAAAAATTGAACCATGATTTTATTTTTCAAAAAGATGAGAGGTGATCCCAGGTTTAGCAGTAAAAAAAGAAGAAAACACTCCTCTAGAAAAATGTGGCAAGGAGTGTCTCAAATTTATTTAGCGAGACAGTGAAAAAAAAAGAGTAAAAAGAAAAAAAGGATTGCAGATGAGATTCTTTGGACAGATGCAATATGATAAAACTGGGGAAAGTGTTCTTTGTGTACAGAAGGCAGAGAACATCAGAGAATCAGAATGTTGTTGCAGAATCCTGCTCTGTAGAACAATAGAAAAGAAAAAGTAGTTGTGAGTTTTGTCTATAACAATCTAACAAGAAAAAAAATCTAAGATGTTCCAACAATGGCTTTAAGGAGCTCAAGAAATAGTCAGACTTTTCACTGACAACTCTCTACCATAAAATAACCCCCTTTACAAGTGAAGCTACGAAGAATATGAATGAATATAATGTACTTCTAGGAGATTTTTAGCAAGGAGACAGCATGGAATTATGAATAGTTGTCAGGTTTTCTATTGTTTACATTATGCTTCTACTGTTAAAAGTTTAAATAACACTGAACAGGAAAATTTTCAAAAAGCCAGTCTCAAGTACTTTGTATGGTACTTTAACGGAAGTTTTCTACTCAAATCCAGCAATAGTTGAATAGTTGACTTAAGATCAAGAGCGAGGTACTATTTTTAGCCCAGAGCATTTTTTTACTTTGTTTATCTTTTGCAGAAAAACATATCCCTGGTAAGTGGCTTGCTGCAGACAGAAGGTAAATTATTTTATCCAGGTCCCTGCAGCACTAGGGACATGGACATTTTTATAGGCGAAACAGAATGCCCTTCGGTGTGCAAAGTGTCACAGCTAACGTTTGAACAAGTACAGCTTCTTCCCCCGCAAGGAAGAAAAAGTAAGATAGAAAGAGTTGTTAAGAAAATAAAACGTAGAAAAGAAAAGAAAAACATGGGAATAACATAGCTAAACCGCCGCAGATTCAAACCATGGCATTTTCAGTGTTAAAAGAAAGTGTACTGCATTTGAAAATAACTCAGGATGAATGCATCTAGTGGGATGGGAAACTAGTAGCTGGAGTCATCCTACCAAGTGCAGTGCAGATTTTTACACTTGATCAAGTCACCTGGGTTCCCTTAATATCAGGGAGGAAAAACAGTTTGAGAGTTCTGTATGCACAAGAGTAGATAACCACATTTGGTCAAATGAATCTCATCCTAAAGGTACCTATTTCTACCCATTGCCTTTAAAGGGAGCCTACATTGCTTAAGTCAGACAGAGATGTCTTCTGTTAATTGAGATGAATCCAGATCTCAAGATAGTGACAATGGCTCATGCTAAGTGCCTAATCTGGTTAATTCCTCATACAGCCAATGAAATTTCATGCTTTAATGGATCACAATCTTTCAGCCTTACGATAATTCATCCTGAGAGGTGAAAGCAAAGGAGACATGATTAGACCACTTGTAATCATGCAAATCCATACATCTGGCCTGTTACAAAACCCGCTCAATCCTTCAATATTTATCACAGTATTTCAGGGGCTCAGTGAGATATGAAGGAGATTCAGGGGGAACAGACAGAGAGAAAATGGTAGCTAGCCAATGTGAAAATGAATAGATTCTCTTTTGCACTTGAAATGGAAATTTAAAATGCAATTTATTTCTGTGAATGCTTATTACTTTAGGGAATTGATCTTGCTCAAGTGTTTTATTATCTTGTTTTTATTATTATTATTTTTACTATATATTACAAGTGATATTCCACTTATGTCAGTGACACATTTCAACCTTTCTAAGAATACTGAGGAACTGTGAGCCTGGACTCTGTACAACTGATGGGATGTTTTGCTATTGATTTTGGTGGGATCGAGATTCTTCCAGCACAGCGGTAAGATAAATCCAATATTATTCAATAATCCAATTTTATCCAATAAACTCGCAGTTTTACATTCTTAGAAAGTCACAAATAATAGACACACTGATTCTGTACCTCTTTTGTCAGATTATACACCAGTTTGTAGAGAAGAGGGGTGCAGTCAACTCTTAAGGTGTAGTTACCTGAAAATGAAACAAAGACATGGAAATTTTCCCTTCACGTACCAGTGGCATTATCTTCTTAATGGATTAAACCCTGCAGTCTTTTCTTAGACAAAATTCTTGACTCCAGGGCAAGAATTTAGATCTTGCCTCAGAATATATATACAGAAATGGACTACTTGGTCACATTGTATAAGCTACTGTTACTACACGACAATGATGCATTGGTTATAGTACATACACAGTAATGTAATTAAGCCTTCCCATAGTCCTAAAATATGTCTAACTATCCCTCAATAGCTACAAGCCCTTGTCACTCGTACAGTCCCCGAAGCTTGTGTTAAACAGAAGGCAATGGTAACATCCTGCTTTCTGTAGGATGTTAAAAATAAAGTTAGTGCATTCAGGAACGGTGCAGGAGGAAAGACATATTCCCTGCAGGATGTTTTAAGAAGTCTTTCAATGCAGCTGCTTCCTCTCTTATCATAAAGAGTACTTTTTCAATGTTTTTGCAGACTGTATATGAAAGACAGGTCATCTTCTGAGTAAGAGACTTGCAAGACATTTGGCATTTTATATTTGAGAACTAAGTCTCACGCAAATAGGAGGCAACAAAGATGCAGAGTAATGTTTTCATCTACTGTCTCCTAAAACTCCCCTTTTACCACCACGCTGTGGCTTCTACACTTTACACCCGTGAGGTTTCAACACAGCCTGCGGGCTATGCTGAGCTAGGTAAGTATCTCACACCGAAGTTGTCAGTTACAGCAGCAAGAGCCCCATCGAAAAGAAACTATCGCCACTTTTGAGGCAGGCAGGAGTGTAAAGCAGTCTTCTCTACAGACTACAGCCACCGGACAGCAGCTGGGCAAACACCTCAAATATGGACAACAACAAAGAGGGGAAGAGGGGTGAGAAGGCTTTGATATAATAAAACATAAGCTCTGAGATAACACAGTTATTAGGGTTTGATATGGCTTTAGACCTTTGGGTCATCCTTTGCTCAGTGTGTACTCACAAGAGGACTAGACTGACAATTACAGAAAACCCCATGATGATAGAAAAAATACTAGATAATGTTAATAATGTTTCCAAGGAGAGTTTATATTTGAGAACTGGAAATTAAAGTCACAAAAATGCTCAAAAGGATAACCCATTATTCTTTTTTTCATTGCTAAAGGGCAACAAATAGAAATAATATGCTGTCCAAAATGTGGCATAAGAAGTGCTGTGGAGAATGTATGATGATAAACAAAATAATAGGCAGAGTATATGGACGCTATGGCTCTACAGGGGATTTTAATGCTCAGTCAGGTGAAAGATGTCCAAGATACTTAAAACAGTACACTGAATATGGTGTTCTTTTCTTTATTACATATTTCTTTTCCAGTGGTTTTACTTTCACGTTTTCTTTAATGCACAAAGCAAGAGACATGTTTGAATAATCAAGATTTAGAAGAAAATTGTTAAGGCAGCAGCATGTTGGCTGCAAACCAACTAAAAAATGTGTGTTACAATCCATGCTGGGAATATGAAGCAGTTGTAAAGCTATTATTTCATTCGTGAGATCTTCTAGGCGTGAAATTCTGCTCTACTTTTTACACAGCATGTAGGCTGCGTAATTGAAGGAACAGCTCTAACCCTCCCTTTACCCCAACTCCAACTGGGCATTTAGAAACTGGGTTTGGCTTTTCTTTTTTTCCAATCCTTTTGTGACAGACAAAATTTTCAGTTGACAGGAATAAAGAGAGTTCTTAAATATGCCTGTTGATACCCATTTTATTCACACGCCCAAGTAAGTTGGGTTTAACATGGGAAGAGCAATGCCCTAAATAACTGAGGTTATGATGCAGGACAGCTTCACAGGACTCTGCTGACTATTATTTCAGCACAGACAACAGTAAACGAAGTCCTTCTGTAATAAAGCTTAGTATAATTTAAGAAGGATTTTGTGATTTAGGTCATAGTGTTGGGCCCAAAATTCAAAGTCCAGTTTCTAAGCAGCATTTCCGTATGACAGATTCTTCTCATAATCTGAAGGGCATAGTAAATTGGATAATGTGGATCAGGTTTTTTTGTAAAACACTCTTCAGCGCTTATTTCTCTAGAAGAGCCCTGCCATAATACACATGTATACTCCCTGCTCATAGCAATGAACAAAGCTGACCACACTAGCCCAGAGCACCAAAATGGGTCCCACCCCCACAAAATGTAAGTCTAAGGTCTCGACACAAATGGTCTTAAGATCGTAATAAATTAGTATACCAAAATATTATAATTCCACAGAGAAAGGAGCTGGAGCTGCAAGCAGAACAAGGAGCAGTCTGTCATATATTAAAACTGTAATTGTAAATTAAAGCTAATACAGTTAAGAGAGAGTTTAACATTCAGACCGCTCAGTTCATTAGCACAGAATACTAAACTCCTCCAGAGGAGACATTCTCACTGCAGACATGTGGGATGCAGCTCATGGATGGTGCTATTTGCAACAAGAAAGCAACAAGAGAATTTAAATTGTTCTCTTTCTCTCCACTTAATTCTTCATTTGCTACACTTATTCTGAACGTCATATTATCTATCTTACATTTGCCAGCTCTGGATGCAATACATACTACACAGTGAACTATTAAAATTGACCACTGTGAAGTAAAGTGAGTTTAAAAATAAAAGACACACCTTCTATAGAAGAATCTGTGTTGATGTAAGCAACTGCCCGCTCCTGGAGGACTCTGGCATTTTCCTGGGGTTGTAAAAGTGTAATTATTACTTTCAATTAGTGACATTTAGTCAAGAGTGTGTTAAGTGCACTGTTTTTTACAGCATTACATTTAAGAACGCAGTCAGAATAAGTAGCACTATGTACCTTACTAATTATATTAATGTTTGAGGATGGGTCAATGATCTGGGCATATGAAATTCACTCCTGCTTTCTGGGACTCAGTTTGTTATGGAAATTACCACACAATGTAGGTGCTGCCTGCTGCATCACACAGGAGCAAGATGGAACAGGAAAATTACTGAACAGCATTGTAACAGGGTAAATTAAGGTTATACATGTGTTTTAACTCTGCACTTGCAGTGCTTTTTGAACATGCAACATGTGACTGTGAGGTCAGCCAGAATTCCTCCACGCTTTTTATCCCTAGTTATTCATGTGAGCTCCCAGCACTGAACTCAATTTTAACACTGATAAACCGAGTATTGCTGTCATTTCTACACTCTTCCATTTCAAAAGGGGATGAGTCAAAGCACTGACGTTTCCTATTAAAGTGAATTTGACTGACTGTTTTGAGTCAACCAAGTATTGCCTTCATGCTAAATATATACACACACACGTTTAATATTTTGCAAGCTGGTAATTATGTTTGAAATTGATATTCTAATCAGTAAGTGGTATTTTACTAAGTCTTGGCTTTGTGATAGATATTCTAATTAGGTTAGTAATTGTTACTTGATTCATTCAATTTATAACCCAACTAATCATTTGTAAGTCATGAGAAATAAAAATTGAATTGGTAATTGATAACTTCATAACAAAATTAATATCTTTAAAACAAACAGTAGAGGAGATTCTGCAAAAGAATATGAAGGGGGGGAGCAAGCCTGTATATGCATACATGAGGCCTTACATATATGCAAAAGCATATTTGCAACATAAAGAAATTCCTTTATTTATGAGCAGTGGAGATTGTCTATATAACAAAAGGATGTTGCCACAGTTGCAGAGTCTTTTTGTTACACAGAAGACACTGAATATCATGGGTTAATTTTCCTCAAGATTTAGTAGTTAACAGATCTGGCAGCTGCAGAAAACATGAATGTAAGCTGTGAGGAATGTCTCTAGATAAACTGAATCTAATTTAGGTGTCAGAGGAGGAATGCATACCACCAAGATAAAGCAAGAAAACAATAATATAAAAACATTGAAGTTCAAATACGAATTGTGCTCATGGCTTTCTCATCTAGTACAGCTGCCATTTCATGAAATAATGGATGATAGATTACTAGATACTAAATTATTAAACAAAAAACATTACAGAACAGCAGTAGCAATATGCAAACAAATTAAACATAAAAAGAACTCCTAATTTATTCATTACTTGCTTTAGAGAAATTGATCTTTTAAGTATCATTGTTTCATATTCCTCATAGCGTGTTTTTTCTTGGCAGCATCTAAATATGTGCACAGATACATAGACAAAGAAATCACAAATAAATTTTTATATGCAGTATACTTTTGTTACCAGTGGAGTTCAGGTGGGATGAAACTTTAATGCCAGCTCTTTAAAATCTCTCAGTAAATGATTTTAAACACAATTTAAATTATGCTTTCTTCATCTAATGTCCCATAAACCAACAGTAAGATGCAAAGAGTCTATTGCAGCTGGAAGCCAAACAGTTTATGGGAGAAAGAATTAGTGCAAATCCAAAGGAATAGAAATCTCAGCTTTGTTAGCAGAAGAATGATGGAAACCCTTTGGTGTTTGGGAGCATATTTCTCGTTTGTTCCCTCCTCTCACATGTGTCATTTTGCTATGTAATTTTGTGGTTTACTGAAATAAAAAACCTAAATGCCAAAAAACTAAATGCCAAAAAACTAAATGCCAAAAAACTAAATGCCAAAAAACTAAAACAAAAAGATTAAAATATTTTATTGTATAGATTTTGAAAGCTCTATCCACATATCTGAATATAACCTTGTAAATAAAATTCTAACAGAAGAACAAGACAACACATTTCTGTTAAACCATTCAGTACTAATAAATTGACATAGTTCAGCAGAAATGTGTTTCATAGAATCATAGAATCATACAGGTTGGAAAAGACCTCTAAGATCATCGTGTCCAACCGTCAACCCAACACCACCATGCCCACTACACCATGTCCCTAAGCGCCTCATCTACACGTCTTTTAAATACCTCCAGGGATGGTGACTCCACCACTTCCCTGGGCAGCCTGTTCCAAGGCCTGACCACTCTTTCAGTAAAGAAATTTTTCCTAATGTTCAATCTAAACCTCCCTTGGCGCAACTTGAGGCCATTTCCTCTTGTCCTATCGCTAGTTACTTGGGAGAAGAGACCAACACCCACCTCGCTACACCCTCCTTTCAGGTAGTTGTAGAGCGCGATGAGGTCTCCCCTCAGCCTCCTCTTCTCCAGACTAAACAACCCCAGTTCCCTCAGCCGCTCCTCATAAGACTTGTGCTCCAGGCCCTTCACCAGCTTCGTTGCCCTCCTCTGGACGCGCTCCAGCACCTCCATGTCCTTCTTGTAGTGAGGGGCCCAAAACTGAACACAGTATTCGAGGTGCGGCCTCACCAGTGCCGAGTACAGGGGCACGATCACCTCCCTGCTCCTGCTGGCCACACTATTTCTGATACAGGCCAGGATGCCGTTGGCCTTCTTGGCCACCTGGGCACACTGCCGGCTCATGTTCAGCCGGCTGTCAACCAGTACCCCCAGGTCCTTTTCCTCTGGGCAGCTTTCCAGCCACTCTTCCCCAAGCCTGTAGCGTTGCCTGGGGTTGTTGTGGCCGAAGTGCAGGACCCGGCACTTGGCCTTGTTGAATCTCATACAGTTGGCCTCGGCCCATCGATCCAGCCTGTCCAGGTCCCTCTGCAGAGCCTTCCTACCCTCCAGCAGATCAACACTCCCGCCCAACTTGGTGTCGTCTGCAAACTTACTGAGGGAGCACTCGATCCCCTCGTCCAGATCATTGATGAAGATATTGAACAGGACCGGCCCCAAAACTGAGCCCTGGGGAACACCGCTCGTGACCGGCCGCCAACTGGATTTAACTCCGTTCACCACAACTCTCTGGGCTCGGCCGTCCAGCCAGTTTTTTACCCAGCGAAGAGTACGCCTGTCTAGGCCGTGAGCCGCCAGCTTCTCTAGGAGAATGCTGTGGGAGACAGTGTCAAAGGCCTTACTGAAGTCCAAGTAGACCACATCCACTGCCTTTCCCTCATCCACTAGGCGGGTCACCTGGTCATAGAAGGAGATCAGGTTGGTCAAGCAGGACCTGCCTTCCATGAACCCGTGCTGGCTGGGCCTGATCCCCTGGTTGTCCCGGACATGGCTCGTGAGCACCCTCAAAACCAACCGCTCCATGATCTTCCCCGGCACCGAGGTCAGGCTGACCGGCCTGTAGTTCCCCGGATCCTCCTTCCGGCCCTTCTTGTAGATGGGAGTCACATTGGCGAGCCTCCAGTCGTCCGGGACCTCCCCAGTTAACCAGGACTGCTGGTAAATGATGGAGAGCGGCTCGGCAAGCTCCTCCGCCAGCTCCCTCAGAACCCTCGGGTGGATCCCATCCGGCCCCATAGACTTGTGAACATCCAGGTGGCATAGCAGGTCATGAACTTCATCCTCTTGAATTATGGGGGGTTTATCCTGCTCGTCGTCCCTGTCTTCCAGCTCAGGGGGCTGAGTACCCTGAGGATAACCATTCTGACTACTAAAGACTGAGGCAAAGAAGGCGTTGAGTACCTCAGCCTTTTCCTCATCCTTGGTGGCAACGTTCCCCCCCGCATCCAATAGAGGATGGAGATTCTCCTTGGCTCTCCTTTTGTCATTAACATACTTATAAAAGCATTTTTTGTTGTCTCTCACGACAGTGGCCAGGTTGAGTTCTAGCCGGGCTTTTGCCTTTCTAATTTCCTCTCTGCACGACCTAACGCGATCCCTGTACTCTTCCTGAGTTGCCTGACCCTTCCTCCACAAGTGATAAACTCTCCTTTTTTCCCTGAGTCCCAGCCAGAGCTCCCCGTTCAGCCAGGCCGGTCGCCTTCCCCGCCCGTTCTTCTTGCGGCACATGGGGACAGCCCGCACCTGCGCCTTTAAGACTTCCTTCTTGAAGAACGTCCAGCCTTCCTGGACCCCTTTGCCCTTCAGGACTGTCTCCCAAGGGATCCTCTCGACCAGTGTCCTGAGCAGGCCAAAGTCCGCCCGCCGGAAGTCCATGGTAGCGGTTTTGCTGGCCCCCCTCTTTACTTCACCAAGTATCGAAAATTCTACCATTTCATGGTCGCTAAGCCCAAGCCGGCCTCCGACCACCACATCTCCCACCAGCCCTTCTCTGTTCGTGAACAGCAGGTCAAGCGAGGCATCTCCCCTGGTGGGCTCGCTTACCAGCTGCGTCAGGAAGTTATCCTCCACACACTCCAGGAACCTCCTCGACTGTTTCCTCTCTGCCGTGTGGTATTTCCAGCAGACATCCGGAAAGTTGAAGTCCCCCACAAGAACAAGGGCTAGCGACTGGGAGACTTCTGCCAGCCTCTGGTAGAATATTTCGTCTGCCTCCTCTTCCTGGCCAGGTGGTCTATAACAGACCCCCAGCAGGATATCTGCCTTGTTGGCCTTCCCCCTCATCCTTACCCACAAGCACTCGACCTCGTCATCACTATCATTGAGCTCTAGACAGTCGAAGCATTCCCTAACATACAGGGCTACTCCACCGCCTCTCCTTCCTCGCCTGTTCCTTCTGAAAAGCTTATAGCCGTCCATTGCAGCACTCCAATCGTGCGACTCATCCCACCACGTTTCCGTGATGGCGACTAAGTCATAGCTACCCCGCTGCACAATGGCTTCCAGCTCCTCCTGTTTCATCAGACAATTTTCTGCCTGCTCTATTTCTAATTAGGATTTTACAGGCATAGCAATGAAAACTCTTGTAAGACCTATATTTCTTACTGGGGCTGAACAAATCCACTTATAGGGTTGAGAACTGAACATGCCCAACAGGTAAAGGAAGAGAAAAACATTCAGAACCTCACTTTTGAATTTCCCAACATCCTTCTATCAGGCAGGAATATAGTCAGGGATCCCACTACAGAATTAATCGATTGTCCTGCCCCTAAGACTCTACAATATGGGAAGTTTCACAGCAATTTGGAACTATTCACTCATAGATTACCTACCCTTTCATCTGCCCAGGAGGATTAATTACCACACAAAGGGCTTGGTGTGCTTATGGATCACAGGCACATGATCTGGACTGTAGTTTATAGAAACTAAGGAATTTCTCAAATAGAAAGTTAGAAAATAAACCAATTTAGGTTATATAAAATGCTGTAATTCTGTTAAATGAAGGGAGAGATTTCCACACAGAGATCACTGAGGGACATCAGCTTTGATTCAAAGTAGGTTTTTAAATCTTAGAAGAGTTAATGCACTTATGTTGTACAAAGTTATGTAGGTAATTTGTATAAATATATAAGGGCCCCACAACACCTGAAGGAGTCTATTGTGTTCCAATTTTACCTTGAAGCTATTGATTGCAGTCTAGGAATAGATGCCACTGGGTACTGCAGCTGCCTGCAACAGACTTTCAAGTTTTGCTTTCTTTACACTATTTTTTACTTACCTCAGCCCATTCTGTGGAACCCAACAATCCAAATTCTTCTGCATCCCAGCTAGCAAAAATAATAGTTCGCTTAGGTTTCCAACCTGCAAACACATTGTTAAACTTGAAAATTCACTTGAAGTTAGAATTCACTTAAAGTGGTGAAGGATCACCACAGTTAATTGAAATCACTTTAAAAAAAAAAGCACTTAATTGATATAGCAGTAAAAAAAAAAAAAATCCTCTCTAAACTCCTTAGAGGAACATACTGTTGCAGAGGCATTTCTTCTTAATGCAATATTTTCATTCCACATGACTAAGAGGGTACTATTACACTGATGAGAGACATGAGGGAATAAATTCAGCCGACTAAGATGCTATGCTACGTATACATCTCTTCAATGAACTTGCATCTTTCACAATGAGAAATACAACTTTCTGTAGAGATGAAAATTTAAATCAACACAACTGCTTATGGGAACATTCAACACAGTTCCTCAAAGCTGCTGTTTTCCATATCCATTATTTTATGTCTGTAATAGGTAAGTTACCTTCCATCTTCATTTTACCAAAACTCCGTACAATCTCTTGCAGAACAGCTGCACCTGTAGTTGGATCGATGCCACCAAATACCCAAGAGTCTCTATGACCTCCTAAAATAATATATCTGTCTGGAAACAAACACACAATATCAATCCTTAATTAAAAATTAATGTAGGTTACCTGTATTTCCTTTGTTTGCATCCCCACTTGTGTTAAACAAAGTATGAAGTTTAATACTAGTGCTACAAATTTTTTTTGTAAGGTAATCTGCAATCATTAATTTACTCTCCTGAAGTATATAAATGAAGACAAGAAATACTTTATACCTATTTTTCCACTTAAGTATCTTTCAAGTATATGGCTTGCTACCAAGTATCAACAATGAGGTCCCAAATCATCACTAGTTTTCTGTACTTTGCATTGTGTTAATTTTTACAAAGGCAAAACGTATGAATGATGTAAGGGGAAGCCTACTGTAAAATGACAGGCGTTATAAAAAAATTCTCTGGCATCTATCATTCTAGCATTCCCATTCAAATATATTCTTGGGAATGCCAATGAAAAACAGTGTGATGGGAGGGATAGGAAAACTACTAAGGGTTTCTCAGATTCCGTATTATCTGGCTTTCTAAAAAACTTGAAGTTTCTTGCAACATGAGAACAATTTCACCAAACACAAAATAAAGGAGGAATTAAAATCCTCAAGCACCTGATGCTCACCTGGTTCCACAGCTCCTCTGAGGATGCCAATGACGTTGTAAATTCGTGTTATTTTATTGTTTGTATGAACATGCATTCTGACTTTTCTGAAATGAAAAGCAGTATGGAGTAACCATTTCTGACTGAGAAGGCAAGAAGAAGTCAGCATAATAGCTTGTAAGCCAGAAAGTTTGTGCTTCTGTTCTGCTTTGTGTGTTCAGCGCTGATCTAACCTGTCACGCTGTATCAGCGTCCCATTTTTTATTTCAGGTTAACCTGCTGACAGAAAGAGTTAGAAACAACCCTATGAATTGGGTCAATCTATAAACCTTCAAACATTTACAGAATTTATTGAATTGTTATTTACGGGAGTCAATCGGATAATTGCGTATTACAGGAGTAAACTGAAAAGCATATACAGTAATTAAAAATACATTTACATTTTGACCAAAATTATAATTATGTATATATATATTTTTTATAAAGAACACACTTTGGTTTTGTAGCACAATTCTGTGTAATAAGACGGAACTTGGAGAGAAGGTCATTAGAAATATTCAGCCAGGAATAAATTAAAATCTCTGTTTAGGACAGCAGATCTAATTGACCAAGATTTGTCAGTCCTCCATCCCTTCCCTCCCAGTAAAATACGCTTGCGAAATTTTATAAAAGGGAAGGAAATTCAGGTATTAGGAGAGGTGAAAATAATGTAGTATTCAGCCCCTCTTAACCTGTATAGGAAACAAAGCATCAAACAATGCTTTTTTTTGTGTCTGGCAAAACCCCAGGAGTTTCACATTTGAAGTTATCTTTTCAGCAGCAAATCTGCACAGCTGTCAAAATCAAAACCTACTTCAGGACAGCTACTGGATCTTTGCCCAGAAAATAACTGACACCAATGCCTTGAGCATGCATATACTTGCACACTTTCCATGTGCAAGTGACTTTCTACCTAGACTCAAAAGGTTCATTTTGATATGGAGCTACTCTGAAAAAGAAATATATGTAGGATTAGCCCATATTTACAAAAACTATCAAGTAGGAAGATGTTAAAAAGTGCATTCAGAAATGCTTCCCATGTATATGTTTTGTGGATGAATCATGTTGTTTCTTTTCACTGTTGCTCTGCAAGATACTCCAAACAGCACCTTAATTATGTCACATATGCTTTCTTATTTATTCATTCCTGCTTTATTCATTTTCAGCTAGTGTTAAAGAAAAGCAGAAAAGAATAATGATCTATGAAGTCTATAAAATTATATATTCAAACATACTCTTGTTTTGCAGGAGGTGAAGCAGTGATAATGATATACCATTTTTACACGCGGTTCATTGTGGTCTGCTACCAGTACTCACAGAATAATATCTCATGTAAACTGGAAGTACTTTTATGTGAAAAAGTGATAGAAAAGTGATCTTTAGCTTTATCTATTGCAGCTTATCAGTTATAAACAAGGAAGAATGCTATGCCAGTCCTGACAATCCCTGACGCCAAATGCAATTGTTATGTGACTTGGTATGCTAGAGAGCAACTCTGTTAATTCTGGAGACCTGGACAGTTGTATTTCTCTGTTAGAGCTGAAAAAATGTAAACCACAGACATAGTGTTGCTAACCCAACTGGTCAAAGGCCAATTCCTCCCAAACAAATTAGTAACATATACATGCTTTGGACTCTTTCATCCTGTTATTGTTCAGGGCTTTCAACCATGGGGCCTACCAGCTTTGGGGAACTGTTGATGGACTCCCAAATCATTGCCATACTTCACAGCTCTAAGTTCACAGAAACCCTGGGAGCCTTCCAGTGGACAAGGGAAACATACGTAGAAGAGAACTACTGAATTGTCAGTTCTTCGCCGTTGGACTGGTACAAGCTAGCTGTCCTATTGTCCCCTTGGTCATCAGAAACAGAAAAGAAAGACCAAACTTGAAGTGAGGAGCAAGTTTAGGGTTAATTCAACAGTGTTAGAAAATGTCTACTTACTGCTATATAGCCATTTTTAAAAGGACCAGTAAAACAATGTCTTAAAGTAAGGATTAAAGTTGGAATGACAGGGCTGGACTTATACCCTCTGAATCTGTCTATCCATTGACACTGGGGACACTGAGCAAAACCATATTTTTGATAATTTATTTTCATATTCTAATAATTATCACCAAGTGTTGCCCACTCAGAAGGAAGTAAATTTCTCCAGAATATCTCTAGATGTATTGTTTCACAATCTTTTTCTTGTTGAGATTTTTTTTGCAATATTTTATAAATAGGCAAGTGTTAAAACAGACCTTGTAGAAGAGTTGTCTGCAAATCCTGGCCCTATGTTATAAGACACATTGAGACTTCCCTTCCAGCTGCTGTCTGGAGCTGCAGGTCCTCCCATTGCACTGTTAAATGAAAACCAAGACAAATGTAGTTGACCAGTAGGCTAAAACCTTAAATTTCCTTAATGGTTACTGCACCTAAAACAAGGTGGGTTTACACAAATCTTAAAAACATTATGCCAGAAACAGATTGCTTTGAATTTTCCGCATTTTCTGAAGCACACACTACTACAAAAGAGCAATAAATACAAGTAAAAGCATAGATTTTACCATGTTAGTATAAAAAAATTTGCTGCATATTTATGAATACTGACTTCTGGTGAGGAGGACTGATGTATACTCACCGTAATAATACTTCTGCATCATGATATCCAATGGGATGAACTGGGATTTTGGGAATCCCTACACCTTCATTAACTTTATACCTGAAAGTGTACTCTGAGAAACCAGAACAAAATGTCAAGTTTATAGTGTTCTTAGCAACTTTCACCAAACTGGAAATACTTTTGAACAGTGCAGCCACACAGTAGCCACAAGCATGCATCGATTTTTTAATTCTAACATCATTTCTTAGATATTGCTTCTAGGAAACCAAAATGTAATGACAGAACCACAAACCCAACAGTGCATCTGCACAACTGTGTAAGAGAAGTCTCCACATTTGATGCAAGGTTAGATTTGCTGTCCATCCATATTATTACAACTCCTCAAAGCTGACTGTGGGATAACCAAGCTGGTGTGTGAGGTGAAGACAGCGCCTATGCAGCCTGTTGACAAGCTGCAGAAGACATCAATGGATGCATTTTGAAGACAGTCAATGTCTCTGAATCTGGTGGGCCATGCACACACAATCTATCCTGTTTTCTCAGTATGGTGTTGTCTTATGCCCCCAACAATGTCCTCACAAGCCAGTGAGCTTTCCAGAAGCACCCCTGTGTTCCCATTCCATCGGCTCACAGGACTAGTAGGCACCTTAGTTCAGAATGAGTTCAGGATGCCTACAAGGACAAGACAAGCACATGGTGCCAAGTTTCTAAAGACTCCAGGCTACTGTTATTTTTAATACAGAAATTTTATTCCCTGTAAAGAGGATTTAAAACTGTTTTTCTGCTTGGAATTTAGAATCAGCAAGGAAACATACCTCCAAGCAAAGCTATTACTCCTCTTCGATGGTAGACTATAATCTAGTTTAAACTGGTCCTCCTGAGAAACACAGATGTTTAAAAATGGCTATAAATTCTCAGCCATTTTCTACTGCTTCACAGTCTGTAAACCTACACATCCTGCTTTTCTAAGATTTACAAGGCTGGGATCATACAAAGAGATTTTCCTAAAAACTTACTTTCCCTGCCTAACTCAAAAGCAACCACTTGAAATGATATACAGGTAGAACTTAGTCTGCAATAGGAAAATTAACTACTGCTAAAAATAATTTTAAGCAGCTTTTTTCTTTGCATCTATACTGTACTTAAAATAGATTAATTTCTAGTGCCACAATAACATTCAGTACCAGTTTATAAAGTACTTGATGGCCCAGGGTACAGATCTTCCACTCACCTTTTGCAGGATAACCTGGTGTTAGAGGGTCCCCAGCTCCATTCAGGTTTAACACATTCCCACGCTGGGCTCCTCTGCCTGGAAGGTTCCAGCCATCTGGATAAGCATCTACTCCTGGGGCACAGTAGTCAGCAGGGTCTGAATAAAGTATGATCCCCTGGGCTCCTGCTAATATGGCATTTTTAACCTGTGAAATGATTTGCTTTTAAGAAATGCTTTTTTTTTTTTTTAATGCAATAATAAATCTGAATGTTGGAATTTACTTCCATGGGGGCATAGCTTTAGAAGTTGTATATGTGAAAGAGTGAAGACTCAGCAGAAGAACAAGCCACAGTGAAACACAGTATGTTCATTCTTTGTGTCACGCCTTTAGTCATAGCTCAAGGCTATGAAATTATCCCTGGAAGTATTTAAAAGACATGTAGATGAGGCGCTTAGGGACATGGTGTAGTGGGTATGGTAGCGTTGGGTTGATGGTTGGACTCGATGATCTTAGAGGTCTTTTCCAACCTTAATGATTCTATAAATAAAGCACAGGACATAAAATTGAGGCACAAAACCTGACCACTATCCCCACTGTCACACTATCACCAAATTTGTCAGAGTTGTTGTCTAAAGTCAGAGAGTTAGTTATTCAATCTCTGTGCATCAGACTCCTTGTTAAATACTTATTTTTTCAGAATAGTGCAGTTCTATGGATGAAAAATATTAAAAGCCTTGGCCCTACAGACTGCTCAGTTCCTTAAACTAATCTCTTGCAAGAACTGCCCTAGGAGTTTGCAGCCATCTCAGTGTCAGGAGATGAATACATTAATCTGTTTTTATTGTTTGGGAAGTTATTCTTAGAATGCAGTCACAATGGATACATTGCAGGCTTCCTTCTGCTCATGTGTTCCAACTTACAGCCCTCATTAACTCCCACCGGCTCTACCATAAGCAGTGCCTGACCCACAGAGGAAAAAATAAAACACAACCCTTACTTTGTTTCCTCTGAAGATCTTCCCATATCTGGCAATGACAATCTTTCCTGTACAGTTAATTCCCATTTCACGCTCCAGCTTAAAATAATCTTCGGTGCGGCCATAATTCACATATATGAGATCTGCCTACACAGAAAAGAAAAAGTTTCATGGCAACTGGTCATTCAACAAACAAAATATGTTTTCAGAAACACGCAGTTTTATTCACTATGTATGATATACTTTTTTTTTTGCATTTCTACAAATGAGATCCAATGCCCATAAAAACAATAGCAAAAGATTTCCATAATATTCTGTAGGAAGCCTTGGCTCAAACTGCTGACCTTTCTGTATTATCGTGCACTTAACAGCAGCCCTACAAACTGAGGTTGGAAACTCAACCAATGTACTTTGCTAAACTGACAAGCTTCTGTGGCCATTAAAAAATAGTGGTATTCCTTGCATACACAAACACTCACTATTATATAATTTCATTCATCTCTGCAATGCAATGTTGTCTCTGACTTGTTCCTCCATGATGAATTATCAGATTAAGTGAGGGACTTCTGTAGCCTTTGAAGACACTCACTTAATCCAAAATATCTTCCAAATTGATTTATATATTGCTATTTCTACTTAAGACTTAAGCAAGTCCTCTCCATGTGATTGAGTAATGTGGAGTAATCTGAAACGTATCCAACATTTTCCATAAAGATAAAAGCTTTTCACTTATTACGCAATTCAGATTTCTAGCAATTTGAAAAAGCTTTTTTTCTAATAGGAGACTTCTAACCTTCATACAGTATGTGGCCTAGGTGTCCTTACATGTTCTCTTACACTAATGGTTAATTAAAACTACTACAAGAAATATTTTGAGAAGTTGGAGCAATCTATCCCATCAAGTGTTTCACAAAATATGACTTCAGCTTATAATACTCTTACTCTTTTTTTTCTTACCTCTGGCACTCCTTGTGCTGAAAAAGCATTATATGGTGGTAGTATGTCAGTAACATTTTCATACCCCTGTGGATGTGGTTCAAACAATGATGTATTGAAAATCTATCAATAAATAACAGAAGTCTTTGGTCAAACACTCTACCTCCAGGCACAAGTTTGTACACTAAGCTTGGTTATTGCAAATGATATGCTAGTTTCCACAAATGGTTAGCAAAAAATACAATTCTAGCTATCGTGTATAAGTTCAAACAAAAAAACAGCTAGGGATACATAGCTGAATTTTTACAACAGAATGCAGATATGAATATGGAAAGATAGATCACTTGTCAGAAGATGCTCATCAGTCACTACCTGAACCTAAGCAAAGAAGTAGCTGAAAATTGCCAAGAGGTGGTGACAATAAAAAGACGCCTAGTTTATCCATGCCATCACAGGTACTTTTTGTGATTACTCTCACCTGTATTATTAATCCTCTCTCCACCTCTTCGCTAGTTACTCTCCAGTTAAACTAGTTACACTCCAGTTAAACATGTTGCCTTTCATCACTATCTATTGTAACACTCATGTTGCCTCAAAGTTCACATCCACTCTTTGTCATCTTGCGAGATTATAGCTGAGAGACTGTGTTAGGGAGTTTCTGGAAGAATTTCTCCATTCTTTCACCTCTAAGCTCCTGTCATCCCCAAGCACATATTCCTCAGTTTCTACCAGGGCTCTTCATCCCTACTTATGTGCTATGATGCTTCTCTAGCAGTCCCATCTCCTCCCCTCGCTCAGGCTCCTTGTTAGATTTTACATCTACTTCTTTAATTCCCCTGGGTGTACAAAATGCAGAAAGTGAATATCAACTGACAGTTCATTATTAGTTCCAACACTAATTTAGGAGACACCACAGGAAACCAGTAGGATCAGGTTCAGAGCAAATGAAACTAGGCGGTACTTCATACAATGGATAGTATCTGTGTGGGATTTCTTACCTCAGCATGTTGTGGAAGTAAAAATTGTACAGATGTTCAAGCAGAGTTTGGATAGGTATTTGGAAGAGAGATCTAACAAGAGTTACTAACTGGATAAATACTTGGAAAAGAGGTCTAATGAGGATTCTTAAAAAGACTAATTGCATCATGCTCAGAGAACCCCTGAGCTGAAAACAGCTAGACACTGGGAGAATTGCATGCCTTAAATACATTTCTTTGTTCTTAAACTTCCCTGTGCATCCACTTAAGGCTGTTTATGGAAACAGGATATTGGCCTAGACGTATCCTTAATCTGAACCAGTATGGCCATTTTCATACCTTATGCTCTATTGGTGTTAATCGCAGCCTCTCCACACATCCTCTCTCTACTGTATGAGGCACCCAGATTTCAGCCCCTCTGATCTGTTCTGCTGCACAGTCTGGAAAACCACTTCTAAATATGAGTTGCCCTTGCACTGGATTTTTTATCATATTATAAAGCACATGCTGGGATGAGAGGGTGGGAAAACAGAGGAAGACACTGTTTCTTTGAAGAAGTCTTACATAAACATAATCATTAAAAAGATCACCTCATTTCCTTGATCATCAATTACTGAGATGTAGTTTGGCTGCTTTTCATTTGGATACGAAAGAAGAACATCATAATGAACGAGTTCTGCTGAATCCAGTCCAAATTCCTTCCACTGGCCTTGAATTTGTTTGGCAAGAAGAAGATTCTGTTCAGTTCCTGCGAGGTGAGGCAACTTGGTAAATGAGCTAGAATAAAACAGAAAATCGTTAGTCAGCAGCAAATGCAGAAAGTGAACTCGGATCAGTATATAAAGCTTATCTTCAAGCCACATGCATGGAAGTAAGGTCTTATAATTAAAGTCTGAGCTGTATAACATGACTGTTTACCAGTCTGCATCAGCATAAGCACAAAATGTAGTCAGAGAAGAGGATCTTTCCTGAGGCCTTAAGATAAGTCAGCTGAACCTTCTCTTTGCATAACAGAAATAGCCACATCTACACACAAGCAATGAAAATCAGTGTCAAAGACATTCAGCAAAAGAATATGAACAGTATGCAAGGAGCAGAAATAGATCCAGAAAAGCTACATGTTCAGAAAGGAGCCCTCCAAATAATTCTGATATCTGATGATAGGTTTGTACATTGTTGGCATAACATGTACTAGTAAGTTTAACTTGAAAATCATTATGTCAAATTATCTGCACAGATTTGTTCTTTTTTTCTTAATCAAAAGCCTGAATAATAAAAGCCTTCTTAACAACATTTACATCCAGATCAGGTATAACACATAATGGTGATAAATAGTCAGAAACAAATCCAGCCCCTCTGGGCTACCCTACACAAACCTGACTAGAATTTGTTTGGCCCACTGAACAAATGAGTTATGGTGAACGCTGATGAGTCAGTCGGGTACTAAGCACCAGATTCCCAACAGGCTACTTGTTAATGGCTGCCCTATGACAGATGTCAGATGCCATTAATTACCATTAATTAGTGGTATCAAATACCATGATTAGTACCACTTCAACCTGTCACTTCAGCCTATTTTCAACCCATGTAACAGCTTTTTCTTCAGTATGCAATTCCTCAGCTTCCAAATGAGAATGCTGCGGGAGACGATGTCCAAAGCCTTATTAAAGTCAAGGATGTTACAGCCACTGTAACGTCTCCACTGATACACAGAGCCAGTCATTTCCTTAGAGAAGACAATCACCCTGATCAGTAGTGGGTTTTTTTTTTATTATTTACAAATAGCAAAAAAAATGCTGACTGTTCCTAACTATCTTTATGTCCTTCATGTGTTTGGAAACAGATTCCAGAAGCATGTTTGGTCACCCTTCCAGGGACTGAAGTAAAGCTGACCAGCCCACAGTCCCCCCAGGCTGTCCTTCTTGCCTTACTTAAAGATGGGCACAACATCAGCCTTTTATGGCCACCTCCTTCAATCACCAGAACTTCTCATAGACAGCAGCCTTGCAATCATAACATCCAGGTCTTTCATGTGAAACCCACCTGGCCCCCTGGATTTGAATGCATCTAGATTCTCTGTATAGACCACAACCTTCTGCTCTCTGCTGTTGTCTTTCCCTCTCTTTAAACTGTGTGGGTATGCACCGAGGTCCGGAAGCAACCTTTGCCAAAGCTTGTTGCCTGTTTTCTTCTTGCACTTTAATTCTCTAAGTATTTTAAGTACCTTTTGATTCCTTAAGTACTCTAGTTTAAATACTACATATGCCATCAGGAAAAATATATTGAACAACACATGATGCCTTTTTTCAATTTTACACTTCCAAACAGTTTCATCCTTTCCAGAGCTATGATTCAATGCTAAGGTCAAGGTGTCTGCATTTTCCGGGACTCACAGTTTGTTTTCCCCACTTGATAAAAGCAGAATTAGTAGTTTAAAAAACTAAGAATAAGTTTATATTTTGTTATGCTTTTAACAAACTTTTTGGATAGTGTATTATTATAACTTTTCTGCAGTTCCTGCTTTTAATTTGAATTTAGGAAAAAAATCCGGTATGAAGCATTTGGCCCATTATCAAAGCAAACAGACAAACCAGACACCATTAATGCCCTCTGGCCAAGAAACTTCAGCATAATTGCAGAGTTATTTCATGCTGTCATCAATCTCAGTGTTGCCTAGACTCTTACTCAAACATAATCTTCAGGAACTCTCCAATCTACAAAATAAGATAAGGCCTATGGACTTAAAAAGCTAATTGATGTTAGAAATGAAACCTTTTGAGTTTAGAATAAATGTACAGAAATCAAATTTGTCAGTAATCCTTTGATGTTTATGATGCAGGTGCTGACTTACATGCTGAATACCAACATGTTACTAACCAGAGGTTATGTTTGTTTACTTTTTGTGTGAATATATTTGTTCCTCTGTAGAAGATCTAAATATGCACAAGAATAATATTTTTTTTTCCATTTCCAGTGAAATACACAGCAAAACAAGAGGGTATTTCTATATCCCTAGCATTTTAGATGTTTTGAAAGTACTGCATGGATGCACTAGGATGCAAAAAAGTGTATTTAATAACAATTACACTATGCAAGACTTAACGAACCATACACACACACTGCGCTTGGACAAGGCCCTTCACCTTCTGAAACAGAAGACAGGGTATAATGGGATCTCAAGCACCCAATTAACAGCATGGTATCCATATGGCCATGCTAAAGGAATTACCAGTTGTAACTATACATGCAACTCAGTGCCATGCAAACTTTGTATTATTTTTAATCCTACATTTTTAATATATTCATTTTCTACTTGGACTAGCTGCTCAAACTGAAAGTTTAAGGAGACACTGAACAGATTATCAATATCAAATGTAATTAATAGCAGTGTATCCCAAATACAGTAAAATCATCTCAGTCTGAGACAAAGCATGGTTATCTGATGTTAGAGCTTCAGACACTCGTGAGGAACAACCAGACACTTGTACTGCACTAAATCAAGACTATGGAAAGCCATAATAAAAAAGCATGATAAGCACTGGCACTAATGCGACTTGAGGGAAGTACACTTAACAGAACAACCACTCCAAAAAAGTAAGTAACTTCAAAAATGGGGAGGGGAGGAACAGAAGGGTTGTGAGCCTCTGCCTCTCCTTCCTCCAGACATTCTGTACAAACCAAATACTTCCAAAGCATCTTAACAGCTCTGCTTTCAGAGACTGTTCCTTGGAGCTGATATTATCACTTTCTGGCTTTTGTGACTGATAAACTTATTCAAAAACCAAGATGCATAGGGCTTACCGAAGGAATTGCTTGATGTTTTCTGCTTTCATTTCAGCCACAAGTTTCTGTCTCACATTTTCATAGACATCTGAAGAGTTGGAAGGGTTTTTGGTCGGTTTTGTAAACCATCCTGAAACACATTTGAAAAGCTTCCTACTTAGCAAGAACACCAGTCCTCACATATTTGAGCCCATGTGCAACCTAAAGTACTGAACAGTCTCATTAAAACTATGAGGATGAACAGGGCTTAGAGCACCCTCTGTCAGTGTTTGCTGGCTCAAACATAGAACTGAAACAAAAGTACCGCATGGATGCACTAGGATGCAAAAAAGTATATTTAATAACAATTACACCATGCAAGACTTAACCAACCATACACACACACTGTGCTTGGACAAGGCAATTCATTGACTGAATTGCCAAAAAAAGTGACATAATTAGAAGAGCACACCCTAAATCTCTGGTAAATACAGTCTCCTTTTTAAGGCAGATTCAACTCTCATTAATTTTAAAATATAGTTTAAATTCTCAATTAACTGTTTGCATGGGAGGATTGAACTCCTGATACTCATGATGAACTTCCCTTATTTAATTTATACATATATTTAAAAATATATGCATAAGCATATTTAAAGGTCTAGGACTCAACAGCCGCCTTGCCAGCATTATAATAGTTACAGATTCAGGGAATGGTGGGGTTAGTCTATTTAATAATTAAAGGAATAAATTTAACTGTGACCCTAGTCAGTTTTAAAAAGTTAAAGATTTTTCAGTTGCCATAAATCTGAAAGGAGAGAGTATATCAACTATATGAATTTGTCTTTAAAAAAAACAAAACCTTTTACTATTATGGCTAGAAAATCCCAAACTGGGAAAATTGTAATAATAAAGCCAAGAATACGTGCTGTCACATGCAGAATACCTATGACCTGTTGGACTTAAATGCAATTGTAGTAACACTCTGAACAGAACAGTGATACTGGATCAGACCAAAGGTCCATCTTTCCCAGTATCCTGTTTTGGAGCATGGCCAAAATATATAAGAATAGCACAAGCACCAGAAATTTGCAGCTCAGGGATCTCCTAAATCAAACTAATGTTTTTTATATTTAATAGCCCTCATGGATTTTTCTTTCATGCTTTAGCCTTAGGTGTGCGCTACAACACAAGTTTAAAAAGGACAGATGCAGACATGCAATTTTAGACTTAAAATCAATGCTGCAGAAAAGAATCTAATGTTCTAGTTAAGTTCATTGTACATGATGGAAAATTCAGCAACTCCACTCTTGGCTGTCAGTCAAAACTCCTCCTCCTCTACATTCTGCCCTTAATTTCTACAATAGCAACTGAATAGGAGCATTTAAATAGATCTTCAGTAAAAATCAGGAAATACAAATAAAAAAATAATCCTGGAGGTTTTGCAATCACAGAAGTCTCAAACTCTTCTATTAATCACTCCAACCCTTCTATTAATCTCTCCTCTTTGAATGTCTGACTGCCCGTTACGGGAAGCTGTCAATTCACTAGGGCTCATCGTGGGCTGAAGCATGCAGCCGTTATATTCCTGACTCCCTAAAGACCAAAATTGTTAGAAAGGACAACCTCTTAGAAAAACAGTGGGATGAGTATTTTATAACATCCCTAAAAAGCAGTAAAAGCTCCCTGATGGGGAGTTAATCACAACAGGAGTTGCACATAAGTATCTGTAGAGGACAAAGGCTGCGGGCTGAGCCCCGGTGGCTCTGTACTCACCCGCAAGAAAGCCCAGCAAGAAACAGCCCAGCAGCCCGGGACAGCCTAGCCATGTCCAGAGGGTGGCCTTGCTCCTGGCCATATGGGCACCGGTGGCCTGCAGCTCTGCAGGCTGCAAGGGAGCAGGCAAGCAGCTGCCTTCCTCCTCCTCCTCCTCCTCCTCCTTCTCCTCCCTCTCCTCCTCCTCCTCCTGCCTTCTGCCCCAGGGCTGCCCCAGCTTCTGTGATTCTCAGCTCTCCTCCTGCCTAACCAGCCTTAATCCCTGGATGATAATGATATGATTTTCCAAGTGCAATAAAACACGTCCATTTCTCAGTCTCACCCCACAAGACAGCTCGTGTGTAGCTGTATGTGTATCTCTAACAAATACACATCTAGACACTGCACCAAGCACTGCGTAAGTACCATTTTAAAGGTTAATTTCTATTAATTATTAGGACTTTCTGGTTTTGAAAGTTCCTGTTTTAGGCTTAATCACAATCAGTATTTGTTCCAGTGGAAGTGGCCAAGAGATGAAATGGAGGAAGGGACAACTTGTTTTCTCTTTAGCAAGGAAGCACTGAATTGCTCCCCTTTGTAATCCGTGGATACACTAATCCTTGGCAAGTGATGAATACTTAGAGCAGCTCAAAATACAATTTAGATTAGCCAACGGGGACACTTCCAGACGTCATCCAATTTGCAACTGGGAAAAGTTGCAAAATTATTTCCTATATTCTCTAGCTTTTTATGTTCTGGATTACAAGGTTTTTAGGATCAAGTTTTCCTAGTCTAATTCAGCCAAATCCATCAGTATCTCATGGGAAAGGACACAACTTCAGGCCAGGGAATAGTCAAGATACTTTCACAGAATCATAGAATCGTCATATTTTGTACAAACTTACCCTGGCCCTGCACATCACTCCCTGCTGGTGAGTTCCAAGCCAAGACCGACCTTTCTGGAACTGAGGACCTGCCCATCTGAGACCAGACCTTCTGGCTGAAGGGATGAAAGCTTTTCTGGGAGCCTGGACTTGCTCTGGGTTCTTACCACTCACTCCCTAAAGAGTCCAAAGTAGATATATCTTGTGAAAGAAATGGCAGTGCTCCAAAGATCAAAACTTTCTTATATAGACGAGGTTGAGCTGAAAATATTCAGAAACAGCTGAAAAACCTGGTTAATGACCTAATTACTTCACTAAGGTTTTTCAGAGATTAGTGAAGAATTACACCGCTTGGATATTCTGCGCCAGTCCCAGCCACTGTTTTAAGCATACGTCTGGATGTCTCTGTTCAAATGATAAGCACATCCAATTTTGTGATCTTTTTTTCTGTCATTTCTTAACTGCTCATAAGCCATCACAAATTCTAAACAACAAGGACTTTTCACACCAACAGCTCACTTGACATATACAAACCAGATGGAATTCCACCTACAGAACTTATAAAGAATGAGCATATTATTAGCATTTATACAGCACTACAGGTCTAGGACTGGCACATAATAGATAGTAAAGTGACAAGGGCTTTTGGAGATTACTATCTAAATTAGACCTCACATGACGATAACATCAGTGGAGGAAGAAGGTAAGAATAGCGACAGTGAGAAAGTATGAAATGTATTTATTTCTATGCCTACATGTTTTTAAAGTGATAAGGGCATCAACAATGCTGAGGTTGAACAATAGCAACCAAGCGGCTTCTACCACTTAAAACACAGTCCTAGTACTATTAGTTATTAGTTGTGGCATGTTCTTACATTCCATGGATTGGCCACCAGTGGAATATATTAAGTTCCATTTAAATGCAAGTATAATATACAGTATAAATCTATCCCTTTACTCACATGCCCTCCACAACAGGACAGGGGTGCAGGAAATAAGATGAAAAAGCTCATGGGTTGAGATAAAAACAAGGACATCACTTGCCAGTTACCGTCATAGGCAAAACAGACTCAACTTAGGGAAAAATAATTTAATTTATTGCAAATTAAAATAGACTTGGCTAGTGAGAAACAAAGACAAAAATTAAAACATCGTCTTCTCCCACACCACAACCAATTTTTTCAGCTTAACTTTACTTCCCCACTCCTGACTCCTCTATGCCGTAGAGCGGCCATATACGACACAGGAGGCCTCTTGAGATCAGGCCAGATATCCTAGGATACCTAAAGTGCACGAGGCACCTAACTTCAAAAACTTGAATTATTCTGTACAGAAAGTGTTCAGTTCCTAACAGAAAAATACCCAGTGCCATTTGGGAGCTCGTGGAGCATCTGAGACCTCTAGACAGAGCAGACGGGTACAGGGCAGCATTTATATCAGGCAATTTCATGTATATCCATAGGATATTTGGCTTTCAGACAGCCAAAGTGGCACGAGGTCAGTAGTTAAACACCTGAATTGCTCCCCAGTGTTTAGACACCACATTTATTTGTCTGCACCCTCATGCTGGGCTCCATCTCCCCCTGCCCCAGCCCTGACAGCAAGGAGGAGGCCGAGGGCAGCTGGGGTGGGCTGGGGGCGATGAGGGGCTGTGATGTGACCGCGGCCCCGGGCGACAGGCAGTCCCCACACACAGACAGGAGCAACAGTGGGCTGTGTCGGCCATTTTCCCCATAGGCCTGAGTTACCATCTCTCCCACTGCATTTCAGTAAGTCTGAAGAGCAGCAGCCCTTTTTCCCTGGGCAGCCGAGGGCTGGGCCTGCCATCAGCCCCCGGCACCCCCCTCCCCCGGTTCTACGGCGGCTCTGTCGCAGCAGGCAGAACGTGGGCAGGGGCCGTGTCACAGGGGGGTGGGTGACACGGCCGGCCCGGGGAGGGTACAAAAAGGGCTGCGCGGTGAGCCAGCCGAGGCTGGAGGCGAGCCGGTGGGTGAGCAAAGGCCGAGGTGAGAGGACAGGGAAGAGGGCAGGGAAGGGGACGGCTGGGCCGCAGGCAGGGGGGCAGGGGTTGCCTGTGGTGCAACAGTGGCTGCTCTTCCTTTGCCTTCTAGGGCCAGAGGCCCTGAAGAGGACGCGACCGGGCCATGGGGCAGCCCTGTCCTCAGCCACTCAGCCGGAGAGATTTGCCACTTTCTACAAGGACGTCGACATAAAGATAAGGAATAAAAGTAACACCTGGCTGGTGCCATTTTTGAGCTATCTGCTCCTGGCACCAGCCCCAGCAATCTAGTGGCCATGTGACAGTGGGCAGCAGGCTGGCGGTGGCGTTGGTGACATGGCCACCCCAGGACGGGTGTCTCCTGGCTGCTGGGGAGACGTGGGACTGACAGCCTTGGCCTGAGGCTGGGAGAGCCCTGGGCAGGGATGGCCCATGGTGACCGAGGGTGGCTGCTCCCCTTGTTTGTACATATTGTCCTATTTTTCACAGCCTCAGGCGCAGACAGGCACACAGCTGGACCCTGGCGCACTCCTGCCCCCTCCCTCCTCAGCCACTCAGCCGGAGATTTCTGCAGCTTTCTGCAAAGCCCCCGACCTGAGCACAGGGAAGCACACACAGCCCCAGCCCGCACCGCGCCAGGCCTCACAGGCAGCTGGAAGCTCCTCGCAGCCATGGAGAAGGGGAGCTCCGCGACACCCGCCTTCTCTGTCCGAAACTGACCTCGAAATAAAGTTTTGGATTTATGAACCCATTTCTGGCTGTTCTGGCTTGTGTGGGGTTTCTGGGAAACCTTTTGGGCCTTTCCTTATGATCCTTAATTCCTTATTATATTTATATTTATGTGTGTATATATAAAATACATAATGTGCAATGTATACACATATATAAATACACGTATTTATACACGTGAAGAGTATGTATAAATAAATATATATTTATACACATTTGTACACTCACGTATATATACACAGAAATGTCTCAATATACATCTGCATATTGTTCTGCATGAGCACTTCCTGAGCTAAAGGAAGTGGGGAGCTAATCAGAGGATGCTCTGGGATCATGATGGTTTCAAAACATACCGACTGGCCAATCACAGGGCAGTATGGAAACATGTGGGGCGTGAGTCAAGAGTCATGTCCTGACGTCAGACTGACAAGGAAGGATGGGCTCCACGCAGACCTCACTACAAGGTCATTTGCTGTCAAGCGCACAACTAGGATGTTTTGTGCTTGATCTCTGGTAATTTTCACCTGAGGCCATCAAAGGAAAACTTTTCACTATCTTGCCTGTTCTGTCTCAGAAAACATCCATTATCCGTGGAATCCCTTACAGATTCACATACAGATGCATATGGCTGCTATTCTGAATTTCTTGACTGAAATATTATCACGCATTGCATCACATCCAGGGCAGACTTCTTCTGAAGTTTTTCTCCAATCTTTTATTACATAGATTTAAAAAACCCCCTCAAATTCTCAGAAAATTATAAATCTAAGTCAATGTCAATAATACAACACTGGTAGCTTATGAATACCTTAGTAACTTCTCAAAATCACAGTAGAACCTAAGTTTTACGAAAGTACATAAGCCAATTTTTGTGATTCAGATGTCTCTGGGTAGACTATGTTGTGAGAGCTGGCATAGCACGCTTTTAATTCCTACATAAGGGACTATGTCAGGGAATCTCATTTGCTGCCTTTCTGTGATTCTTTTTATTATTATTTGAATCAATGAGATGGGTGCTAATTACATAATACGATGCCATTAAGGTACACAGTTAGAATACTGTCAAGATGAAACTCTGAGCCTTAAACTCATTGGCAATTCAACATCTATGCTGTTGTCTCCTCTCCTCCTGCTCTGATTTTTTGAGCCAGACCTGTCCCAGAAATGTCAATGGATATAAAGGAAGTGCATAAAACTCATGTTTTGCAAAGTCGAGTGTGACATTCTCATGTTAATCAGAAAGTGTTGAGAAAAGATATTGGTTTACAATAGGGACAGTATTATAAAAAGATCTGTCATGATAAACGTTAGTCCTGGTGCAACACATATCACTTGAAGGGGTTGAAGTAACACACCAGGACAGGTGCAGTGTAGGGCTTACTGGGTTAGACTGGACTAGGCTAAATGGAAAGCTGCCTTCTCCCAGTCTGTCGCCCAAGGATACAAAGAGTGCAGAGGAGAGAGTTTTGAAAGCAGTTTGAAGCAAAGTCCTTCCTCAGAGTTGAAGCCTGATTCAAATCCATACAGTTCAAGGTTAAGATACCTCTCATGAGTGATTTTTTTATGACCTATGATGCAAAACCACTAAAATAATATTTTGACTCAATTACTTTTTAAAAAACATGAAATCAAGTCACTTAATCACACTAGGAATGCCTGATTATTCTGTTTCAATTCCAGCATGGTCTGTGAAGCTGATGTCTCGTATTTTTGTGGCACCAAGCTGGGGTTTCACGGTCCCCATATGACTTGTGAACCTATTTTCCCTTATTGCTCATCAATATTTTCATATCCTACTTTTACTATATACCTCAATAGATGTGCAGGGCTTCTTCCCAGGGCATCGAGTGTCATCCAAATAATAAACGCTAAAGACTGGTTTTTGCGCATTGCCATGGACCACATCTTTTATAACCTAAAGTACTACATTTTTGTGGATTGTGCTAGAGATCCTGGATATGTTGCATTATGTGTCTGTTAAAAGTATTGGTAAATCAGCGCAGAATGGACCAAGCAGGCATTAGAGGTGAGACTCGCCTCGTCTGGTTTAGACATGTACAATGCCAATTTCTCACCTTCTGAAGTAGGCTTCCTATTTCAGAAGTCAGTGGTGAGAAACAGGTGATTTTTAGGCACAAATCATTCGACCTGCTTCAGACATTGATTTAGAATTAAACAAGTTATACTTTAGAAGTGTTTTTTTATTTTCCTCTGCTTTTTATAGGGCGATTCTTGGGCATAGCTTGGATATAAGCATGGAAGGGTGAAGTTCAGTGAAATGAATCCCATTCTAGGAGACTATGAGCAATGTTGCATATGCTTAAGTCATCTTAACTTACTATCCATGTTTCTATTGTAGTCCAGATTAACACTTTTTTTTATGTTGAACTAGGGCTGGTCTTCATGAATGCTGTTGGCCAATGCAAAACACTTAACTCCATTGAAAGAAGTGGCTGCTCAGAATTTGCCATGATCTCTCTGCATATGCAGTCTTCAAAAAGCGATACAGATAAAAGGTGAACAAGGTTTAGAAACAATAGCTATATTCACAGTTGTGGTGGGTTAACCTTGGCTAAGGGCCACAGTCCCACCCCGCTGCTTGCTCACTCCCCCTCCTCAACGGGACAGGGGAGAACAGAGGATGAAAACGCTCCTGGGTCAAGATAAAGACAGGGAGATCGCCGACCAGTTACTGTCATGGGCAAAACGACTTGACTTGGGGAAAATTAATTCAATGTATTGCCAATTAAAATAGATCTGGGCAGTAGGAAACAAAGACAAAAATTAAAACAACAGCTTCCCCACCCTTTTATCCCAGGCTGAACTTCACTCTCTCACTCCTGACTCCTCCAACACCCCCACCCCAGACGGCGCAGGGGGATGGGGAATGGGGGTTACGGTCAGTACCTACCCGCCCCTCTCTGCTGCTCCCTCCTCCTCGCACTGTTCCCCTGCTCCCGCGTGGGCTCTCCACAGGCTGCAGTTCATTCCGGAAATATCCAGCTGCTCCGGTGTGGGGTCCTCCACGGGCTGCAGTGTGGGTATCTGCTCCACCACGGCCTCATCCCCAGGCTGCGGGGCAACACCTGCTCCGGTGCCTGGAGCACCTGCTCCCCCTCCTCCTCCTCCTCTCACCTTGGTGCTCACGCTGCTCTTTCTCACTTTGTCTTTTTTTTCATTGCAAAAGTATCCCTGAGCTATCTCATTTATACACTTCCTGGGAAGATGAGAAAAACAGCGTACAAAGGCTAAATAAATACCATTCAGCCAGGCAAAACAGAAGTTTTGTCTTGATAACAGAGTTCATAGATGGTGCTGGCTTCCCTTTTGGAAGGGGGAACAGAGTGCATCAATCCAGACGCTTCTTAAAGAATGTGGGGAGAGAGCAGCTAGAACAAAGTTTTCCAAAAGAAGGGAGGGGGAATAAAGTTACGTCCTCCTATACCAGCTTCCATTTTCCTCAGTGCTTGGGCTGGAAGTGGGGGTTCTCTTTAGCATTGTTTTGCTGCTCCTTTCTTGTCCCCTTCTTTCTGTTTCTGTACCTCCTTTACTTTCTCCCCTTTGCTGGTACTACCAGTTCCAAGATATGCAGCATAAGGAATGCAGTATCTATCCTGCATGTTCATTGTTTCCTGAGTCTTGGGATATGGTCTAAATAACCCACTATACACATTACTAAATCACAAAGCCAAAATTGTAGTATCATGTCTTACAAATGCTCCTCAGAATAACTGAAGCCAGAGAAAAATGAGCTGAGATCTGAAGTACAGCATGCCTGGAATGCAAAGTCACATCTGTAAGAAGGTGGAAGAAGCTGCTTCAAACTAAACCTCATCTCACTCTTTGTTCTTACTGAGCATCTCACTTAGCAGCCAAGGAGAGAGCTCAGAGCTATTAAGACAATCAGTATCCCATAAGACTCATCTCTTTTTGAGTCACTTCCTGGAAAAATCAAAACCACATCTATCAGCCACCCTATTCTTTTACATGGGGCTTTTCCTGCTAGAACTAAGGTATTATCAGTGCGAGCTACTGCCAAGACTGCTTCTCTGATAATAGTTGGGTATTTTATTCAATGCCTAAACCAGGACAGCATCCACCCCTTATTCTATATCATCTACGTCATGCCCAAGTCCCACACTTTCCAATACGTTGCAATTAATCATCACTGCTTTTCCTGCCTTTTGATATATACACACAGATATCATTCCCTTAGTCTATGGGCCATCCCTGTAAAATGTTCGTTGAGTTCATTTAGTCCATGACTTTCGGCTCCATCTGTCATAACAGTCTTTCAGGGCAGGAGAGGTGGTGTGTGGTGTTGGATTGTTGTATGCTGAAGCCAGTTCTGGTTCCATTATCGCTGCGCTTGTCCGGTTCCATCATCGTTGCACTTTGCTTGGTTTCATCAGAGTTCATTCTTCATTAATCTAGGTGATTCTTACTGTAATACCATTGATATGGCATATAGCCACCATAGAAGTGATGATTTACAGTATTATATAGCAATTAACATAATACAGTTCAAATCATTGGCTATTCTCACCCAAAATCAAATCCCCCTGAGGTACACATCGGACTTCCCCATCCTCCTGCATTACCCACCAAGTGCTCCAGGTCCTTGAGCAAAAGCAAGGTTTGCCTCTGCCTGAGACAGGAATAACCCAGACTGCCTTCCCCAGCATATTTTTTGTGTGCACTACAGGGACTTCATCCCCTTCTGCAGTATGTAAAATTTTGACTGGGCAGGGCCAGCTCGATTCGCGGATCCCCTGGTGTCGAGTAACCAGGTGGCTTTTGCCAAATGTGTATCCCAATGTTTGAACGTCCCACCACCCATTGCTCTCAGTGTAGTCTTTAGCAGCCCATTGTATTGTTCGATTTTCCCAGAGGCTGGTGCATGGCAGGGGATGTGATAGACCCACTCAATGCCGTGCTCTTTGGCCCAGGTGTCTATGAGAGTGTTTTGGAAATGAGTCCCATTGTCTCACTCAATTCTTTCTGGGGTGCCATGTCACCATAGGACTTGCTTTTCAAGGGCCGGGATAGCGTTCTGGGCGGTGGCATGGGGCACAGGGTATGTTTCCAGCCATCTGGTGGTTGCTTCCATCATGGTGAGCACATGGCGCTTGCCATGGAGGGTTTGTGGGAGAGTGATATAATCAATCTGCCAGGCCTCCCCATATTTGTATTTCAACTATTGTCCCCCATACCAAAGAGGCTTTACTCGCTTGGCTTGTTCGATTGCAGCGCACGTTTCACATTCGTGGATAACCTGTGCAATAGCGTCCATGGTCAAGTCCACCCCTCAAACACGAGCCCATCTATATGTTGCATCTCTTCCTTGATGACCTGAGGTGTTATGGGCCCACTGAGCTATAAACAGTTCACCCTTACGTTGCCAGTCCAGATCCACCTGAGCCACTTCAGTCTTAGCAGCCTGGTTCACCTGCTGGTTGTTTTGATGTTCTTCAGTGGCCCGACTCTTGGGTACGTGAGCATCTACGTGACGTACTTTTACAACCAGGTTCTCTACCCGAGCAGCAATATCTTGCCACAATGCGGCAGCCCAGATGGGTTTACCTCTGCGCTGCCAGTTGTTCTGCTTCCACTGCTGCAACCACCCCCACAGGGCATTTGCCACCATCCATGAGTCAGTATAGAGATAGAGTACTGGCCATTTTTCTCATTCAGCAATGTCCAAGGCCAGCTGGATGGCTTTCACCTCTGCAAACTGGCTCGATTCACCTTCTCCTTCAGCAGTTTCTGCAACTGGCGTATAGGACTCCATACAGCAGCTTTCCACCTCCGATGCTTTCCCACAAGGCGACAGGACCCATCAGTGAACAGGGCATATTGCTTCTCGTTTTCTGGTAGTTTATTATACAGTGGGACCTCTTCAGCATGCGACACCTCCTTCTCTGGGGATATGCCAAAATCTTTGCCTTCTGGCCAGTTCGTGATCACCTCCAAGATTCCTGGGCAACTGAGGTTTCCTCTTCGGGCCCGCTGTGTGATCAGTGCGACCCACTTACTCCACGTAGCATCGGTTGCATGATGTGTAGAGGGGGATGCTCCCTTTGAACATCCAGCCCAGCACCGGCAGTCGGGGTGCCAGGAGGAGCTGTGCTTCAGTACCAACCACTTCCGAAGCAGCTCGAATCCCTTCATATGCTGCCAATATCTCCTTCTCAGTTGGAGTGTAGCGGGCCTCGGATCCTCTGTATCCCTGACTCCAGAACCCCAGGGGTCGACCTCGAGTCTCCCCTGGTGCTTTCTGCCAGAGGCTCCAGGTAGGGCCATTCTCCCCGGCTGCGGTGTAGAGCACATTCTTTACATCTTGTCCTGCCAGGACTGGCCCAAGGGCTACTGCATGAACTATCTCCTGTTTAATTTGTTCAAAGGCTTGTCATTGCTCAGGGCCCCATTTGAAGTCGTTCTTCTTCCTGGTCACTTGATAGAGGGGGCTTACAATCAGGCTGTAATCTGGAATATGCATTCTCCAAAAGCCCACAACGCCTAAGAAAGCTTGTGTTTCCTTTTTGCTGGTTGGTGGGGACATGGCTGTTATTTTGTTGATCACATCCATTGGGATCTGACAACATCCATCTTGCCATTTTATTCCTAAAAACTGGATCTCCTGTGCAGGTCCCTTGACCTTACTTTGTTTTATGGCAAAACTGGCCTTCAGAAGGATTTGGACTATTCTCTTCCCTTTCTCAAAAACTTCTTCTGCTGTGCTGCCCCATATGATGATGTCATCAATGTACTGCAGGTGTTCTGGAGCTTCACCCTGTTCCAGTGCGGTGTGGATCAGTCCATGGCAAATGGTAGGGCTGTGTTTCCACCCCTGGGGCAGTCAGTTCCAGGCGTACTGGACGCCCCTCCAAGTGAAAGCAAACTGTGGCCTGCACTCTGCTGCCAAAGGGATTGAGAAGAACGCATTAGCAATGTCAATTGTGGCGTACCACTTGGCTGCCTTTGACTCCAGTTCGTATTGAAGTTCTAGCATGTCCGGCACGGCAGCACTCAGTGGTGGCGTGACTTCGTTCAGGCCATGGTAGTCTACTGTTAGTCTCCACTCTCCATTAGACTTTCATACTGGCCATATGGGACTGCCAAAGGGTGAGTGAGTCTTGCAGATCGCTCCTTGGCTCTCCAGTCAACAAATCAGCTTATGGATGGGAATCAGGGAATCTCAGTTGGTGCGATATTGCTGCTGGTGCACCGTTGTGGTAGCAATCTGCAGCTGTTGTTCTTCGACTCTTCGTGCCCCACGTTGGGTGCCAAAAAGGACTGTTGTGGTTTAAGCCGGCAGGCAGCTAAACACCACACAGCCGTTCGCTCACTCCCCCCCACCCCTCAGTGGGATGGGGGAGAGAATCAGAAAAAAAAAAGTAAAATTCGTGGGTTGAGATAAAGACAGTTTAATAGGACAGAAAAGGAAGGGAAAACAATAATAATAATAATAATAATAATAATAATAATAATGATAAAAGAATATACAAAATAAGTGATGCACAGTGCAATTTCCCACAACCCGATGACTGATGCCCAGCCAGTTCCCGAGCAGTGGTCCGCCCCCCGCCAACTCCCCCCAGTTTATATACTGAGCGTGATATCATATGGTATGGAATATCCCTTTGGCCAGTTTGGGTCAGCTGTCTTGATGTGCCCCCTCCCAGCTTCTTGCTGGCAGGGCATGAGAAGCTGAAAAGTCTAGTATAAACATTACTTAGCAACAATTAAAACATCAGTGGGTTATCAACATTATTCTCATACTAAATCCAAAACACAGCACTATACCAGCTACTAGGAAGAAAGCTAACTCTATCCCAGCCAAAAACAGGACAGCTGAAAATACCAACCTTAGCCTAAGTTTAATCGAAGTTAAGACTTGAGGCTGATGGGAGATAAAACCAGTCCTAAGTAGTCACAAAAATTATGCAAGATGTGCAATGTGAAAAGATTTCTTTTCCCAGACCAGGTGACAAAATGGAAAAAAGGTCCAAAACACAGACAAACTCCTGAACACATAGTACTACTTCAAATGAATATCACTTTTAAAACTAGCAATAAAACTATCAGTTACTGCATAGGCCTCATATTGAGCTCAGGAGTGGTGAGAAATGCACATGCTGAGAGTGAAAACAAGGGTGAGGTTCAGGTGAAGATAGCAGAACTTGTAGATAACTACATATATTCTACTTAGTTAAAAAAAAAAAAAAAGAAAATCCTTGGTAAACCAGAAAAGCTCCAAAAATGGCACAGATACACATGCCAAATGCAAAATTAGCATGCATTTGTTTGTTGAATGCATAATTATGCTATGCAGCCAATTAGCAAAACCAGCAACACTACATAAAAATACATAATACACAGAACGAATGCCAGGGCTTGTAAATTTTAGGTTGTAGCTGCTCAGCAACTGGGCCCCAAAGGTTAGTATCTGTAGCAAGAAAGATATGCTGCTGTTGTGCTTCTTGACCTACTGTTTGACTAAAGGTTGAACTTGTGGCTTGAGAGATCACAGGGCCCTGGTTTGTGGGAAAGGCAGCTCTTGCAGGAAAAACGGCAACAGGGGAATACTCAACTGCAATTTCCAATCAGTAGTTTCCTTCTGACTCTGCCAGTTGCACAGTCCCCCAGAACTCTCTCACGGCCTCTGCAGTCTATCTGACTATCAGATTAAAAGGGTAGTAGATTTTGATGCTTTGAGTCGGAGTCTTTGTTATATTGAACTTCAGGAGTCCATTATCAGATTCCAGCTAAAAAAAGTTTACATTGCTGGCAGCTGACAAGTTCAGCTTGCAAACTTTGACCCTTTCTTCAAGAGGAATGTACCCAGTGAGGCAGAGAGACTAAAGGACTGTGCATTGAACTTAAACCAAATTGCATCTTCCAGCATGTACAAGAAGTTTCTCAAGAAGACAGAGCCATCTCTTCAGTGGTACATGACAGGAGGATGAGAAAAAACAGTCATAAAGTGAAACAATAAGAAGTTCTGTCTGGATATAAGGAAAAACTTTTCCATCATGAGGGCAGTGAAGCACTGGATGTTGCACAGAGAGGTTATGCGGTCTCCATCCTTGGAGATTTTCAAGACTGGACTCGATAAAACTCTGTGCAACCTGGTCTGACCTTGGAGCTCACCCTGCTTTGAGCAGGAGTTTGGACTAGAGACCTCCTGAGTTCTCTTCCCACCCTACGATCCTACGATTGTGTGATATTCTTCCATTCATTACAATCCCCTGCCCTGGGAAGCTGCTGTCCATCAAGTGAAAGAATACAATTTTCTCTGACTCCAGCTGTGAGACTTGGCTGCTCTGCTCCACCACAGTATTGTCTGTAGTCCAGCAGCACACTTCAAACTGCTCATAGAAGCAGAGATGAGCACAGGTCCCATCTCAAAGATCTTGACTACCAGTGATTGCTCTGTCTCAGCTAAACCAACATTCGACGTAAGATCTGTGTTGACAGCATCTTAATTTAGAAATTATGCTGCCAGATCAACAGGCTTTCCAGCCAAAGTAATATTGACATTGCTGGTTTCATGATAGCAAGGATTAATTTTAATACAAGTATAGTTTCTACCTTTTCCACACATGGGTATGCTTTCATTTCATTTGATTTAGACTCTTAGTGCACAGGACGGTCATTGCATGGAGTTCTTTGGAAAATTTTGACAGCATCCAATTTGTGATCATATGATAGGAAGTACTTTCTTCAAAAAATACGATTTCTTTTTCATTTCACCTCCAGCTTCCTTAATGTAATTGCTCAAATTGGAACGGATGCTCTCAACAATGCCACTCTGCCAGCTAGGTTCCTCCCTCTGCTTACTAAATACTTCTAAAGCTCTTGTCTTGTAATTAAGTCATCTGCTGCTGTATATAAATCAATGACTTGGTGAGTTTGTCTGCAGTAACTGTAAAAGCCAAAAGAGTGTTTGCAAGGAGCTGTGTGGAATCAGAATCTTAGTTCTTCCAAGTATTAATTACAGCATATTTAGAAAATAAAAGAACTAAAAGTTGATTATAGTAAACAACTCTGCTAATGGCCATCTCTAGCTGAAAACATCTGTAGTTACATGAACAACTGGCTCACGTTAGATGATCAATAAACTGTAAATTCAACATACTTAGTTGATTTTGGGTTTTGTTCCTGTTAACAACTGAGGGTTTGTTTTTTTTTTTACTTAATTCAACAGTCTTTGTTGGCCAATTCCTATGGAATAAGATCAAAGCTTGAGAGCCAAACCAGCTAATCTGGTCAACAGCACTTGGCAGTGTTAAGAGTGAATTTCAACTCACTGTAGAAGTCTAGGAAAAAAAAAAGACTTTTTTATGTTGTTTGAAGTTCTACTTTGCTGAAGGATAATTAGCACACAAACCTTATCTTGACTTCTTGTATAGGAAAGGATTTCACACTCAGGGCTTGAGTTAACTAATAGCTATGCCCCTGAGATACCCTGGCAGATCTAACAAAAAACACAGATGCTTACAAAGTAGTTATTCCTGTATCTGGCTTCTCATTGTCTGCCCTTCTTTAGTAGACTGCTTCATAGCATACACCTCCTTACTCATGTGGCTGGTTCAGACAGTTTTTTGAGCTCTAAGAATCAATGGACTGGAAATGCTTCTCAGTGCAGCTACAAAGTTTGCAAGAACATATTAGCAGACAGTGCTTTTAACGCATATTACTTATTTATTTAACCATTGTTCCCCACTTGTCTGGTAGGAACTAGATGTCTTCATTTGCTGGCACGTGTCAGTTGACCTGATTTTGTTCACAAATGTGAAATGTGACCCTTGCTTCTTTGTATCATCCTAGTAAATAAGTACATGTGAAATGACATTTCTCAGTGCATACACAACTGTTCTTTCATTTTTTGCTTTTTGTTTAGAACTCATAATCCTGGTGACACATGTAGGAAATGGACAGTTGCATATGCATCCATGCATATATTTTGACATATGGCTTGGACAGCTGACTACAAATCATGTAGTTTCAGTAATTAGCTATATAGGCTTTGCCCTTTGCTGTCCAGTAATGACACCAGTCACTTCTGCCTGGAATAGTCTTTGAGGAACTAAAGGCTGCAGTGGCTCTATCTAAACTCCCTAGACAACTGACAATAAGAAATGATTTAGGGAGAAGAATGTTCTTATCAGAATTTTCATAGAAGTTCTTGAAGACTAAAAAGCATCTTTATTTTAAATTCAAAAACTAATCAAGGACTTCAGAATGGGCCATAATGTGTCTAAATGCTAGATGCTGCCATGTCTAACTTAGGGCTTGCAGAACTAGACACCTGTGCTTCCTTCCTCACAGAAACGGAGTCTGAGGTATACACTTACAAGTGCAGACAGCTTACCATGGAATACCTATCATGCTGTGTTACTGCTACCTGCTGTCTGTCTTTCCCTCTCTCAGCAAGTCCCAGGTAAAGACGCAAAGATGTCTTAGCAGCTCTTGAAGAAGCTGTTGAACGGCCACAAGTTGCAGCCCAGTATATTGAGGAAAAACAGAACAAATGCTGGTTTTTCATACTAATTTGGTAAATTGTGGTGGTTTTCTGTAGTGGGGACAGTAACATCCAAGATGATGCTGGATAAGATAAGGATAAGAACCACAGTGGCTTTCTCAAGAGAAGTCAGCACCAAGTATTAGGCTTCTCAGAATGGAGATCAGAAAAGCTTCGTGCTGACAAGTGAGTGGGGAAACACCCCCACCAATAGCATGGAGCATAATGTCTTTGACCTCAAATCCCTTTGATAAATGATTGGGTTAGGGCTTGGGGAAAGAGCTGGACTGAGTCCATCCGAGGATCTTCTCTGAAAAAATTAAGCAAAGCTGCATTTGCTTTTAAAATTCAACTGCTACAGGTTGTGGTTTGCACTTCTGGGTGAAGGCACCGGACAGTTTGAATCCCACCTTACCAAAACATCATGTAAACCATCGTGTTATAACCAGCCTTATGGGTGCTTCCTCTCTCGGGACCAGTTAGCCTTGAATGTTTTGTGCGCAGGGGAACAGAGTCAATAAGAAAGAGAGAACTTCTATCCCTATACCCTATTCCCTGCAGAGATTAGGGGACAGCCCACAGATATTTTTTTTTAAATGGATGTTTCTGTAGTTTAGAAGTGTAACTATCTCTGTATTTTGAGAGATTGTATATTATCTGCCAGCTATTGCCAAAAAGGATCCTAATTAAACTTAAATGAAATATTGCTACGATTAGACCAGAGATTAAAAAATTATGTCTTCTGGGCTGAGAGAAAAAGTTACTGAGGAAGCTTACAGGACATTTAGGGAAAGATCTCAACAATTTTGGAGTTTGGTGATTCAGTTCTGACACATTCTCCTTAGCAATAGAAAAATACTCTTTGTATCCACCTGGTCAACAGAAGCTGTTTATCGCTTCCCCCCTGTGCCTGGTGGATTTGTGTTATCATTCCCTTGATTGCTGCAGACAAAATCCTCTAGGTTAGCCTAACTGATGATCTAAACTAACCTGACCAATTTTTTCAGAGGTGGATTCTCCATTGGCAAAAGGAGAAGTGGAGCAGCCAGCAGTGATAAAATAGTTAGAGGCAGCAATGTCTCCCATCAGCACAACTAGTTTTGGGGGAAGATGTCTCCATGGTTTTACTCCAATCACTTCCATAAAAATGTGAAAATAACTGAGCAATAACTGTGGGTGTAAGAGCATTTCCCATTATCTGGAAAACTGGATTATTTTATGAGAAAGATCAACAGCTAAGTAAAATAATGACTTAATTCTAGCAACTTGCCTAAAGGGTTTTAATGTGAAGAGTAGAAATATTTATGAATAAATGAAGTTTTATGGAAAAGAAAAAAATCTACCATGACACTGATATCCATCACATCATGGGACAGTCTTCTAAGACATGGCGGAGGCCTCAGCTGAAATGGCAGATCAAATTGCACAAATTATTTGCTGTGCACAAAGTTAGTAATCCTCTAGTGGCAGAGTGTCAGATGAAGGGATCTGGTTTTCTGAGTCTTCTCTGCCTGATCTCGGTTGTCCCATTGCAGTCTGTCATAAGAATAAGCTGCACACCAAAATCAGAAATACAGACTCTACTAAGATGGTAATAATTTGGTATCCTTTCAAACTAACGACTTGATGAATTTTCTTTGCTTCTAATTGTCTTCATATTAAAAATACCTTGATATGAACAAGCCATAGCAGGGGTGGATTTTGGATAAAAGAATAAAAATAGGTCTTCATCTTGAAAGACATGTTTTGCGAGATGATTATATGTCTGAGAAGAGGTATTGCCTTGTTTTTACTCTGGTGACTAGAAGGCTTCTTGCTTAATTTTATTTGCAAACAGCTGCAAGACTCAGCATGTGAAGTGAAGAACGTCATGGATGAGTATTCTGGGCTGGCTGCCCAAAACTTGTTATGATCATTATACATCCCTCACACAGTATGTGACAGTTTTCCCATCTTCATACATGATTCTTTGTGTAAAAGGAGAGCTGAAATGGCTATCTTGGAGTATGATTATGCAACTCCAAGGTAAATAATAAAAAGTCAACAACAAAATTAGAAACTGGTAGAAACGTGAAATGACTTCTGGTTTCCTAACGCACTATGAGTAGTGCTATAATAATCAAGTTAGCAAAATTCAAAGCTCTGAAAATAAATCCAGTGGGTAGTGATTCTTAAAATATGAAGCTCAGAGAAAACACAAAACTTTTTGACTCTCACTTCAGAAGTTATCTAAAGCCTGAGCTCTCTGAATGGAGTACATTACCTTGCTAACATTGCTAAATGCATTCCACTTGAGTATATTATTTGCAAAGAAAAAGATTTTTTGGATTTTGTGTTCTTTGTAATAATCCTCCTAGTGTTTTTAAATGCTCTGTTTTTAAGGCATCTGCAAACTGTCATACGTAGTCTTCGTTGATGATTATGTTGTTGATATTTATGCTACTTCTTTCAGTGTTTCTGCTGCTGCCTGTACAGTGAAGGCTGCAATGGAAATCTGCCTCTTAACTTCTTCCCAGGCTTCATGTTGATCAGCTTTGTTTTTAATGTCAAACATGGCATCATAGATCCCTGGCAATGATTCTCCTGCATACTTGTTATGGCTGCTTGGAGCAAAGATAACATGTCTGTAGGGAAGTTGAGGGAAAAAAATAACAATATTCTGCATTAGGAAAATAAAACATATTATCTTCTGAATAAAACTAATCTGTTTCTATATCATTTGTTAAATTCTTGACACTAAAGATATAAATAAATAAGATTATTGCAGCAATAGTACCTATAATCTATGAAGCAAGAAAATAACATAAGCTAAATTATTCCATGTGAATTCCAGAACTTTGTAGCTAAAAAGACTTGAGATAAAGTTGACTAAAGTATTTTCCTTTCCCTCATTTTAGATGAAATGGAAAGATTAAAAAAACCAGCTTTTCTCACAGATATACACAATCTCCAACAGACACAGGCATGCTTTGAGGTAAGAAAGCTGATGCTTTAACAAGAGACTGTTCTCAACAGATTTTTAATCAGAAGCTATGAGGGGTACAAGGACTGTAGATCTTAAGTCCTCTTTCCACAGTTACTTTTTAGTGGAACTTTTTAGTGGAAAGATTACTGTTCTGAATTATGCAGACTGGTATAAGGACCAAAAAGCTAGACTTGACTTGACTATTCTGCCTCTCAAACAAGATTTACTTCTTGAACTGGATGAGAGAACTACTGAATTCACTTAATTGCTGTTGAAGTACTGCCCTCTACACTGTATTTGCTAGCATGGCTGTTCTGCTATAACTGATCAAATTGTAGGTACTTCAATTATACCCTATTTCACTTCCAAGTAATAGTAACTTCCTAAAGATCCTTTACCACTGAAATTACTTGAAGTGAGTCCAGGGCCAAACTTTTAGATCTGTTTAGAAGCCCACTGAAATCAATGGAAATGAGTTTACTGACCTGAATAGGCTTCCAACTTTTCCTCATTCTATATAGTGTATCTCACTGAAGTTTTCCCTAATGTTGCTTTCCCTTTTCAATCTTATTTGTCCTGTTTAATCTACTTTTACCATGTTGAATAAAATCATTACAATTCCATTTAGAGACCTGTAAATCTTAAAGGAATTCTCATAGGCTACTCCACGCAGAAAGTGAAAAATAAGCCTTTCTTACCTATAGAATGGCCTGCCGGATAATCCAAGAGGATCAATGAAAGCCCTTTCTAGAAACATAAGCTGATCATTTAGTGATCTGACAGCAATTAGGCTAAAAAGAAAACAGAGGAATATGTTAGCTGTTAGTGTTTGGCCCACTCTCATCCCATGCCTCAATGTACACAGCTCTTGTTTTATGAAGGACATTAGATCCAAGATGTTGAACTTAAAGTGTAGCCTACAGAAGACAGCCCATGTCAGCTAAGCTGCACAACAGAATTATTCTGATCTGTACTGTGAGACAGTCTGGTTCAAGACCTGAACGTCTCTTAAAACTGCTTTTAAAGGCCAAGGAATAGTGTCAAAGAAGACAGAGACTTTCAGGTATTTTCTCTCATGTTGCATCTTATTCCTGTATCTCCTTTTCATTAGGATGCTTAGGCAGACCATCCTCTTCTTTTGTACCACAGTTTTCTAAAGACCCTATTTTCCACAAAGCCAGCCAGCAGCAAATTACTTCAATAAAATCACATTTATTTTTATGTAAAACCACAACATTTGAGAAACATGAACCTTGTGATGTTAGAATCATCTTTTGAATCATCCAAGTATTGTGTTTTTCTGATGGCAGATTGTAAATTCCCTAGAGCAGAGACCATCTGTGTCTGTGTGCTTTGAATAGCTCTGAGCATACTACTGATGCTTAACAAATAAAAGAACTGTGAAGACGACTATACTGAATATATGTGGGTTTGGTAGTTTACATCCAAAGTAACTTATTGTAGCGCTTCAAAGGCACTTACCAAGAAAAAATGGTAAAATTTGTATCACTGTAAGCCTGGAGTAACTCTACTACCGTCAATGAAATTGTTTCAAGTTTACATTGGTGTAAATGGAAACTGAAACTGGTTCATTGAATTAAAGCTTAGATTTAGGCCATCCGTCAACGAAACGATTTTGAAAATGTCACATACATGTCATATGTCATAAATGTCATATTTTACATACGAAATTATTGTTAACTCATTTATCTTGAAAGTTGCTGCCGTTAAAAAGATGGCTTTTGTTCTCACTTAGTCTTCCATAAGGGTAAGCATATGGCTAAATTAGATTCTTCCCAAGAAATGTAACATACACATAAGTATATATAAAAGTAAGTTTGGTTTCTCATTCTGGGCATGGCCTACAAAGAATAAATTAAGAATTAAGTCAAGTGCAAATTAGGCCTTTTGGCATAGGTGGTGCATAGAATTTTGGGAAAGCTTGCCAAAAAGCTTGCCACAACTACAATCATGGTACAGCTATTTTTTTTCGTTAAGTGGTACCAGTATCTTGAAAACTAGAGTGCTGGCAAATAAAGACGACAAGTCAACATTTGTTCTTTAATGATAATCCAGTGACAAAATCCTAGGATGTGTCTCTACCTGGCGGGAGTTACACACCTGAGCTGGCTCTGCTCATGCTAACCAGCATTCTAGTCACATCCCTGTATCATCCTGGCATTGCTCCTCAACCAAAACCTGTCAAGAATTGGCACTAATTAGCTTGGACACTTTTCGAAGCTAGCATGGCTAGATTCTCAGTCTCTGCAGTGTCTCTGATGTCCACTAATTCAACATTTCCATACTTTGTTTTCTAGAGTAACCAGATCCTTAAAGACAAGAATCCATACGGGCTTATAATGAAACAAATGACTGACAGTCATTTGTCACCAAGGTTATTCAGGGGACTAAATGCAAGTGAAGACTATGCCCTCTGAGCCCAGAGGACTACATGGAATATTTGACTGGAAAAAAAAAGAGTTAAACTTACTTATTAATATCTATTTGTTGCAGTCTCTCATGAAAGCTAGCAGCAACTTCTGTAAAATTCTTCACAGCTGAAAAGAGAGCATCTGGAGGGAGCAGGAAGGAAGCATTTAACTTCAAATTCTGAAGGAATCATTTAACTAAGCAAATTCTTCAAATTAAAGCTTTATCATTCACTGTGATCATGATTTGTCAATTCTCACTGAATGAAAATCAGATGACCCCATATTCCTACCTTGTAGGAATGTAATTCTGTGTGAAATTACTATGTAATTCTGTGTGAAAACTTGCCTTGGAGACAATAGAAATCAGTATTTTTGTGAATACTGCTTATTGTTTGCTACTTGAAGAATGTACAGAAATACCAAAAACTAGAGTATGGATTGCCAGACCCAGACTGTTCAGGTAGCTCTGGGATTTTATAAATCGCAACAACCTGTGTTTCATTGGTATGTCCCTCCACACATGCAGAGTTTTGAGAAAGACTGAGAGAGTGTGTGTGTGCGCGTGCACACGCACACGTACCCAATATTGGTCATTAGCAGCAAAGTCCTAAACGGAATAGTATATAATGTTGCCAATAAAATAAAGGCTTCTCAGGTACGAGGCATATTGTGAGTCCCTATAACATGAAATAAAATTTTATGTGCCAGCACAAGATGCCTATTGTGGCATAGGGATGAACCATTCCTGCCTGACCAAGCGCGGAAGCAAACTTCTCATGGTGCTTGCACTTGCCATCATGTGCCCATAAACTGAAACAAGAGAAGTTCTGACTGGGTATAAGGAGAATATTTTTCACCCTGAGGACAGCCAAGCGCTGTGGTCCAGAGAGGTTCTATAGTCTCTGTCTTTGAAGGTTTTCAAGATCAGATGGGATAAAGCTTTGAGCAACCTGGTCTGACCTCAGAGCTGACCCTGCCTTGGGCAGGCTGACCTAGAGACCTCCTGAGGTTCCTTCTAACCTGTATTATCCTATGATCCTATGATCAGTGTTGGACAGAGAATTATCCAACACCATAAGCTGCAAAGCAGCATGATTTTTTTTTAGGGACCAAGACAAGATATCTTGTTGCCAACATTGGCGAATCATGCAGAGGTCAAAGAACATGCGACTGTAAGTGTTAGCTCTTACTTGGCAGTGGCATAGTCTCTATACAGGCATACTAGGACAAAATACTCAAATTTCAAATTATTGGAGGGTGCGGCTCTTGTTTTATTTACTGTTCGTACAGCACAAGGTAAATACCAGGTCATGACTAAGACATACATTAAGATAAGGCACTGCTAGCATTAACAGAGGAGGAGTGCGATGAAAGACTGTACGTACCAAAGGATACATTGTATGTTGCCAGTTCCTCTTCATGACTCCTTGACAAATTATAGATGATGTGAACATAGTTGCGCACAGCTGATGCATAATCTCTACAGTCAAAAGGAAGCACAAGGGAGTTGGCCAATTCAAACACCAGCCCTCCCCGTACCTGAGCTACTGCCAGATGATTCTTGAAAGTGGGATCATAAAACCTCTCCACAATTTCATAGGTTTCATAGACACTGTGGTAAACTGGATAGCTGCTATATTTTTCTACATTCTGAAACAAACAAACCCAAACAAAACCATTATTCAGCTGTGGATACTTCAGCTTTGCTTGCAAAACTTTGCTGTGGGATTCAAGGCAGCGTAAAGTGAAGTGTTCAGGTCACGCTAATCCTATGTAGCCACCACAGACAGTCGAATGAGAAGAACTGCTCAGCAGTGGCTCTCTTAGACATCAACCTATGATGAGATGAACGGTCATTTGGAGATGCTTCTCTCTACCGACCATGTACAGAGCCTAAAGAAGGTAGCTAAGAACAGACACATAACTTTTAATTGGCTAAATAAAGGTGAGATTGAGCTGCTTCTCTTTGCTTGGATCTCAACAGTCATTTCTGTTTGTGTCTTTGGATATGCCTTTTCAGAGGAAAAGACCACATTGAATAGATTGCTCCTTGAACATTTCTCAGTTAGTCTCATCTCACAGTATGCTCCAGAGTCAAACCCATATCTTCCGTGAAACATGAACCATTTTGAATTCAAAGCTTCGTAAGTTATTATAAATCATTCAAAAGTCATCATAAGCCTCTCATAAGCCTTCACTAACCATAGGTAATTTTGAGCACATCCATTTACCCTGAGCAAAGTTCCTTTTGTCTGACTGACACCAAGTTGACCATTCCTATTTATTAAATATTTGTGTTGTAGCAGCACATATAGTTCTAGTAATGAACTGGGACTCCACTCTGACACACTAAACTGAACTGCTCCAAAAAGCCAACAGTCTAAATAGCTCAATTACAGGTGATATTATTCAGGCAGTTACAGGTGAGACAAAATTACAAAGACACAGACTTACCCAATTTTTACTGTAACGTGCTCTGCCGGAAGCGATGCCAAGACGTTGAAAAAAGACTTCAAAGTCATTGCCAGAACCCAGTTTATTTATTCTTTTAACAAGAAAGAGGAAAATGCCTTGAGTGACAATACTTAAAGTATAATTTTAGTTTGTTTCCAAGTACTGTGGCAATTATTTATTCTGCAGTCGCAGTCACTACACAGTCTTTCCCTAGTATGCTCTTGTTGTCAATATACCATGAGTTTCCTGTGATCCCTACATTACATACACCTCATCAATTGCATTCTTGGAGGACCAGAGTCATCATTCTCAGGGTCAGAGAAATCAAACTCTCAAGAGGAGAATTTAACTCACTGTCTTTAATCATTGAGAAGTGACCTTCCTCCTACTGAACTTCCACTATCCCAAGCTCTCAACTCAGAGAAATCACAGCAGTTCCAGCATGGCTCCATGGAATAGAATCAATCTTCGAGATTCTATAGAGAAACCCTGGTAAATTTGAAGGACAATGTCGTAAAAACCTGCCTGGTATGCTCCCCAGGTACCCAAACTCAGAGGCCTTCCAGGATGCTGGAAGCAAGTGCAAGGGAAAGCTGCTGTGTTAGCACCTTGTGTGCCTGCCGCTGGCTCGTGCATATTACCCTTATTTGCCTGAATCTCTATAAACTACACGAACACTTTACTTTTCATATATAAAGCCTCCTGTTCACGCTACAAAGACAAGTTCACAAAACTGTTGTACAATAGCGTATCAGCTGCAATCAATAAAACCCTGAAATTTATACCAGCTGAGAACCACACCATTCTTTTAGGCCCTCAGTTTTTCAAGTGGGTATTCCTTTAAAACCCACACTCAACAAGTTATAATAACTTTTGGTATATCATTTATTTTCTTTTGTCACTGACCTGGGGACCTCTTTATATTCCCTTGATGGATTTTTTTTATACCAGCTCTCATAAAGGGATTTTCCTTCAAACCCCTCATCAGGACTTGGTATCTAGAAAAAGTATATTGTAAAAAAAGACAAAGGGTACAATTTCAAATGTTACTAAGCAACAAATCTACAACCTGTCATCACGTAAGCCTATGGCTTAGGGCAATGAATAAGTCACAGTCTTAAGTCCCTCAACCTTTCTGCATTTCCATTTTAACATTTCAAATACATAGCATTTTCCAGAGGAATAGTTTATTTGCTAAAAATAGGTAATTTTAGATGGAAGAAAACACAGGGAAAGTAAAACATTTCAAGTCAATATTTACACCCTGATATTTCTTTATGAGATTTTCAGCCATTTAATTTAAATATTCAACACAAAAATCCCTCACAAAACCAAAACTTTTTGTTTCACTTTGGCAAGAAAGTTCAATTTTGTCTTGGTTTAATTCAAAACTATTTCTACCTTGTTTTACTTCACAATAATTATTTTCATGGATGCAGCAGTAACCTTAGAAGGACAAAGTGTACAGTACTTGATGTTTATGTCATCACAGCTGCTACAGAGGTATACAAATCATGATCATCCTAAAGTTCATTTCTATCACCCTTTTCACACTACCTTCCCGATTACTGAGCAGGTTAAACACTGTGGGCATTTTTTCATCTTTCCTTTTTATTGATGGGCTGCTGAGGTTTTATTATCTTTAATCTATTAAAGATTTTTAATATCTATTTTATTATTAATATCTATATCTACTACCTAAGAATTACTCCACAATAGCGATCAAAATAAAACTAATATATTTGCTTTTTTGGTCATGAAGCTAATTGTTCATAGAAGAGCGTTAACACTTTTTGCCTCAGATTAACTTTGGATGGGATCAGCATTCTCTTCAGACATGAGCTACCAAGAAGCTGTGGTTACACACATTCACCAGCCTTTGTTGCTGCTTCCCAGCTCAAGGAAGGGTTTTACACAACCATGTTTACTGGTATTTAGGTCAACATTTTAACGATGGCTCTTGGTGCCCAAACTGAGACTCTGCTGACCTGATTTTCTGACCGTTCTGAACACCTACACTTAGCACAGGTTACCATGGGAACTGCGGGTCATCAGCTCTTCTGCAGTTCAGGACAGAAATATCTTTATCATCTGGGCACCTAATTTTAACAGAATTAAATTTTATTTGTTGTCTTTCAATTGCCAGAAAATTATTATACTGAATTACTACATTTCCTTTACTTTTGTACCAATCTAATGCCAGCTTCCAAGAGATAACAAATTATCAACCCTGGAAAAGACAGATGACTGAATATATACAGCAGATGAAGATAGATATAGCAGATTCATAGAATATATACAGTAGTAGAATGTACGCTTTATATATATGTATATAAAACACACACACAGAAGCCTAATTAAACGTTCATGCTTTAATACAGATGAACAGAAAAAAAACTCAGAAACAAAAAGCCCTTAGTGCCAGCTTCTAAGACCCACTCTCAACGAAGGAACATCTTACACCTAAGATGGTGAGGCTATCTCCTGAGAAAGGTCTCTACCTTTTAATTTTGTGTGCCACACAAATATGTGTGAGAGTATCATGGTCAGAGCTAATGAATATCTAACAGGACACACTGAAGCTGAGCACACTGACCAAACCTGTCACATCATGCTAAAAACCACACTGTAGCAAGCCTAATTTCTTTCCCTGCCTAAAGAGTCTCCCAGTACCACGGACACCCTAGTAGTTGGACTGGGCAGATAAATTTGTGCTTGTTTCTGCCCTCTGGCTCATGGCATTTTTAATTCTTTTGTTCTTTTGTTCTTAGAAGGAATACTTTCACAGGAGGAGTGGAAAAATCCCCTAATCTTGAATAGCTACTAATTTAAAGGTATAAACTTGAAATCCCTTTGCCACTCCCGGGAAAAAGCTCTAGTTACTTAGCTATTGACTTAAAAGGGGTACTGCAGTTAGAAAAGAAAGAAAGATCTAACACCGTATTTTATACACAGAGCCCCATCCAGTAAGTGAGCACTGAACATGCTGGCTAGAAATTTCGAGCAATATTACCTCTTTTGTCAGACTGTACACCAGTCTGTACATCAGTGGTGTGCAATCCACTCGTAGGGTGTAGTTTCCTGAAAAACAGGAAAAACTATTTATCCAAAGAAGCAAGTTCTACTCAGCTGAAACCTCATGCCATTATTTGTTAGTAAGAAAGGGACTAGAGAGCTACATTCTCTACAAGCTGATTCTCCCTGTGGAAGAGTTCTCCTCCTGTGATCTTGTCAGCACATTTGTATTGGTTAGGACGAATTACAGCCCAGCTTTTGAAGCAACCCTTAAGAGCTTTTCTTATGTCCCATGTTTATTATGCACGTTATAAGAAGAGAAGCAAAGAGTTGCCATGGAACTGCTGACAGGGGCACAACATTTCTTGTCCCTTCCCATGACTTCCCAAATAGTGTAGCTACTGTAATGGACTTCTTCCCTGAAGCAACAGGAATATCTGAAGGATACCTTATGATTCTGGGTCACCGTTTCCCCCCATATCTACTCCCGAACTAATGCAACAACATTATCACACTGAAGGTTTCATGGATCTTACCAAGCCAAAAAGCCTCCCAGTCATCTGTATATACCATCACTATTCCTGTAAAACACAAATCAACACTATGTACCTTCAATGGAGGAATCTGCATTGATATAAGCCACTCCTCGTGCTTGCAATACTTTGGCATTTTCCTATTAGAAGGAAAAGAGGAAGAAAATGCTAATGAGCTTTTTTTCCTCAGAACTATTTTCCCATCCACAGAAGTAACAGCTGTTTCAGGGAAAGACATCATATACTGCAAGGAGCCATATATTCTTGGTAGTTCAAAAAGAAACTTAAGAGCAAGTGTGTGTGTGTAAGGGAAAGAGAGGGAGGGAAGAAGTGTTGCTTTCTCGTACAGATTTCTCAAAGATCTGCCACTGTGAAAATTGCTCTTTGAACACTATTGGTTTACCTCAGCCCACTCTGTTGATCCTAACAAGCCAAATTCCTCTGCATCCCAGCTTGCAAATATCACTGTTCTCCTTGGCCTCCATCCTGCAATAAAAGACCATGAAAATTGTATTACGGAAAGACTGGTTGTTACATGATAACTAATGTGAAAACAAATGTAATTTTTTGGGGGCTTACCTTTTATCCTGATCTGTGGGGAAAGGAACTTTAACACCAACTTCTTCACTAATCTATTCTAATAATGGTTTGCTAATTTTGTAGCAATCTCACTTCTACTTCAATATTGTGCCAAATAATGTATTGTTTTTCTTCTCTCAGCTTTAATTGCAAAAAAATTTTCTAAGATTTAAAACTCTGAACAAGGAAAAATAATGTGCTTGTGCACAAATTCTTGAAAGAAATATTTTTTAGTCTTTTTGCTCTGTTCAAGTACACATTGTATATCAGTATCTACTTTGACAGAAAAGTGTTCGGCATGTTTTCATATCTATTACTGAATTTCTTTGACCTGTCTCTTAAATGCCGGACTTCAAAACCGAAGGAATTCCCTGTAACTTTGACAGGTCACCTTCAAAACAAAGATCTTTCACTTGAAGTTCTGCATTCAATTTAAACGCAGGCCAAATGGAACAGGTTCTATTGCCCTGCCTCTGTATCTTTGCCCAACGTTTTCTTTGAGGTTACTGGAACCTTTTCATCTTTCGCTCCCTTTCTTTTTTAACTTTTTTTTCCCCAGCTTGCATTCCAAAGACACTTTCCCCTTATGCTTTTCAGTACTTAAAGGGAGCTTATAAGAAAGATGGGGACAAACTTTTTAGCAGGGCCTGTTGCGACAGGACAAGGAGGAATAGTTTTAAACTAAAAGAGGGTAGATTTAGACTAGATATAAGGAAGAAATTTTTTACAGTGAGGGTGGTGAAACACTGGCACAGGTTGCCCAGAGAGGTGGTAGGTGCCCCATCCCTGGAAACATTCAAGGCCAGGTTGGAGGGGGCTCTGAACACCCTGATCTAGTTGAAGATGCCCCTGCCCATGGCAGGGGGATTGGACTAGATGACCAAACTATTCTATGATTCTATGATATCCAATAACTGGGAGGGAATGGTCAGAAAACAAAATGTCAATAAGTTTTAGGTGTAATGAGTAGGCAACGAAAGCTCCTCTAGCACAAGTATTTGAGTTATGTCAGAGCTTCTTTCCATGGGATGTCAGATCGGGAGGTAGCATTTGCTCTGACAGCAGCAGAAACTTGGTATAGTTGACATTTGTTCCTATTCTAATGTAACTAGGCATGAGGTATTTTTAACCATTACCTCCTACTATGTTTGCACAGACATTTGCACCGTCTGCATTACACAGACATGCTTTATTTATTCTTGGGTCTGACTCCAAACTACAGTCAATTGCTGAGAAGGCTCTCGATGTTGCCCTGATGAAGCCTTGTATCAGTCCACCACTGTATCAATTTTATCGGACCCTTGAAACATCCAGTCTGACCAGCCTCAAATGCACCGTAATCAATTGTACCTAAATGTCATATTTATTTCAGTATCCCCCTGTATCCCCATTTTGTGTTTTGTTTTTCTTTAGGTGTACTTTCTCTTGAGTAGCAGTATCTCACATATACCAAGGTTGTAACTGGAACTCATTAACAGCTGCAGAGCAGCGTGCTTACCCGAGACATCAGTGACATACACGTGTTTAATTTTAAGCATATGCTTAAACCCAGAGAAATCAATGCGTACTGCTGAGAGCAGTGATTTTGGTGTGCGTTATTCTTTTGTTACATTACCCTTCCTTTTCAGTTTTCCAAAGCTTCTCACAATCTCGTGAACCACAGCTGCCCCACTCTGAGGATCAATGCCACCAAATACCCATGAGTCTCGGTGGCCTCCCAGGATGACATATCTGTCTAGAAAAATTAATTACAGAGGTTTACTTAGAAAAACTTTTTTCCTGCCATAGAGCTGTTAGTTGGAAGTAATATCTAATTTTCCATGTAAGTGTCAGGGAACAAAGCTTAATAGTTTATAATATACATGATAGAAAGGCAAAACACATTTTAAATCTCCAAAGACATTTTTCTGCATTTTCAGCCATTGCTAAAGAATTTGTTAAACACAATAACTTGATCCCATAAGATTTAAAAACTCCTAAATTCCATAATGTTACTTCTATTGTTAGAAATACTGCAGCTTTCTTTTGAGGATAGAAGCATCTTTCCATATTTTACAATAGTATGTTTCATGGTAAAGCTGATCCACGCCAGTTCACCACATTATGGTGTGCTGAATGCAGTATTTCTCTGAATATGTATATAGGAGCTAAGGGTTGTCCAAATTATGACAGAGATGTGATTAATAAGATCAAAGTCAGACTAGATCTCTGTGCTGCTATAATATGGTTAACAATTGTGTTTCAGGCAACAGGGAAATGCTGCAGTTACGAGTTAAATGATGTTATCATCGTCCTAGGGATGTCTATATATCTGGTTTTTTAGAGCGTAAAATCACACTGGTTACAGGATACTATAAGACAGCCAAAAAGTCAATAGTGGTGGATATGATGCCTTCAGAAGGAATGCAAAATCCATTCCGGTGTTAGCAGGGAAGAATATCCACTTAAGAATATACTTTCTATTGCAAAGTTACTTGCCTGAAGACAAATATTTCTGTCTTGGTTATGACTCCCCCTTGAAAATCAGCTTTTACAGTGAAAGTGCTGACATACCCTGAACCATATGAAAGCTGGTGCAATAAATATTTCAACACCAATGATCATGTAGTGCAATATTTCAGAGAAAATTATATTCCTCATTTCCCCCTTGTAACTATGAAGTGCATGTAGAGGTCACTGCACGCTCACATTGCATTGAAGACAAATGACTTTACCTGGTTCCACTGCACCTCTGATGGTACCAATCACATTGTAAATCCTTGTTATTTCGTTGTGGCTATGAATGTGCATTTTCACCTTTCTAGTGTATCGGGAAGAAAATCCAAAGAGAAAATCCACAAGATTAGATAATAAAACATCTTGACACCTTTCAAAAGTGTACAATATAAATTGTAAGGAAAGCATTTTGGCCAAATTTACCCTCCATTAAACCAAAGTAAACCTGAAAAGATGTCAGTGTAGTTTTTTCTGGATTTATACTTGTGCAACTGAGAACAGCATTTAGCTCTTGAAAGCTATGTACTGTTATTGATGCCAGTAAGATTTATACGGATAACAGGCTCAGAACTCCAAATTCAAAGATTTTGTGCTAGCAGCAAGTTTTTAAATTTGGAAGAGTGAAAGAAAAATGAAAACCATCTAATGTTAAAAAGGTAAATAGTTCCAATCATCTAGAGGCCGGTGCAAATCAGAAATGACTCCAGGACAGTCAATACTGATGTGGCAACTCAGGCAGCAGAACATGAAACAACCTGAGTTGCATCAAGAGATTTTGTTTGTTTATCTACAACACAGCTGGACATACAACAATTCATCCTCAAGGGTTGCCTGTATATTTTTCAGAAAGAATTCTTCATGTGGTATGACTAAGACACAGGGGAAAGGTCAAACGGTTCATATGAAGTCAGTACAATAGCTCAGCCAATACTGAAACACCTGACTTTAGTCCTAAACTGTAATTACTAAATCAGTTTAAAACCAATATCTGAAGCAATAAAAATGACATTGTAGTAAAAGTTTTTTTCCGGGAAAACTTGACTTGTAGGTTAATGTTGTTTTATATGAGGCAATAGGTAAGACCAGAAGCTGGACCCACATGAATTTAAAAAAGACAACACACAAATTCAGTTCTCAAAAATAATCAGTCTCATCAAATAGTTTGTCAAAGGCTAGATGCTTTTCAAATGAAAATGGTTCAAGACTAGCTGGCAACTAAAGCAATTCAGTCATATCCATCCAATCAAGATGTAAATCTACTGAAGCTTTGCACTGAGCGCGTTTCAGCCCAGGAAATGGTCATAATCGAAGGAATGATGCAAATAACCCCAACTACTCTACCTTTGGTTAAATTCTATTGCTCTACCTGTTTTTCTCTGATCCCGAGCATGCTTTCCTTATGAAACACAACTGACCTTGTAGAATAATTTGTTGTGAAACCAGGACCAACGTTGTAAGCTACATTCAAATTTCCTTTCCAGCTACTATGCGGTGGTGCATATCCTCCCATATTACTATTATGAAAAGAAAAAGAATCATGATTAGTTACAGATGTTTTACAATAGCACCAAACACAAACGAGGAACCAGGAACCACACTTTGTTAGGTCCCATGCACACACAGACCACAGTGATGGTCTTTGTCTTGGACAATTTATACTACAAGCTTCCACAGGAGAATAATCTGTCTTTTTAGCTACATTAATACTAGTAAATTAACATAGAGGAATAGTCCTGGCCATTGAGATCAGCTTGGAATGGCCTACAGCTATCCTGGAAAACAGTGTTGGCCTCCGAAGGTTTTGCATACAAAATGCCTCTTATAAATGGTCCCTGGAACTTTCTACTGCCTTGAACTGCATTTGCATTTGAATAAGCAGAGAGTAACTTGGACCATTTTAACAGTTTAACAGCATAGGCAGTTTTCTTCCAGTGTCTGTCCCTGGACACTGTTTAATCTGGTAGCATAGACAGTTGATGTGTTTCAAAGATGTCTAAAATTGGAGAAATATGATCAGTCCAAATCACCTCTTCTTGTTCCGTTGTCAAAGGTGAGATGTTTTTCTCAGTTAACACAACTGGAAATGCAGTAATTCAGTGGATCGCAATAGCCCATACTTATTCACCTATTCTAAAGGATTTATATTTTTGACATGAACTTGTGAGAAACATAAAAAAAAATATTAAAAAGTATGCTGGATGTTCTGCTTCTTATTAGGCAAAATATATTCATTGTAAATGAAAGTCCTTTACTGTAAAATGAATACTTCAGTCAAGCTTTATTCCACAGAACACTTCAACCCCTCCGTATATTTTTTATATAAAAATATAATAGCAGGAATAACTAGAAGTTATTAAGACAAAAGTTAAAACAAGGACCCAGTATTTTTAGAGAACTTAAATTTCATTCATAATTATTAAAACCAAGTTCTAGAATTATTTACAACTTATTGAAGAGTAATACCTAGCTACATCATATTTATACATATTAATCTGCTCTACCACTACTAGTTAACAATGGAAAAAAGAGGGTTTTTTTAATCTATACCTTTATCATTATAAGCAGTTATCCTCATAACAGTGATGACCGTAAAGTTCTAAAAGACAGTTTGGAGATCTATCAGTCCGTAAAAGTTTGGGAGGAAACAGGAAAAACACTAGAAGAGTGTTAACGAACAGCAGGTATGCAAAGACACCAAAGACAGTAAAATTCTGCCTCATATAAAAATAAATAGCTTCAATACTTCAGAGGAAAACCTGCATAGAGAACCAAAATAGATTTTTTTCTTTTTGACTCAGTATTCATATAGAAGCATCAGACAGAGCAGAATGATTGCTCATGTGATTTAGATGTAAAATTCCTATACAAATACACACCCAAGATTATGTTCACTTATTGCCCTAAACACTTACTTACACGTAGAAGTCTATTAAATCCCCTATAATACTCCAGAGTTTCCCCAGTGCCCTTGTATTAGCTCGCTAGCATCATTTCATATTTATGCAACATAATACACGTGATGAGAGAAAGCACACACCTTCATTTAACAGAGGACAGTACGGATACTGCCCCGTCAAACATGCATGGCAAGTATTTCCCGGGACAAATGAATGACTTCATTTGTGGTCTTTTTCACCAGACAGGTATCATGCCGTCCTCAAAAATTTTTCCCTTTATTCAAACTGAGAGGCACTTTATACCTTCAGTATACTTGACTGATCATGATATATTACAAATGATCCTTTCCAGATCACTCTGCACATATCTGATATGTAGCAACAGAGAACATGTTTACCTCCTGCAGAGAACCTAATGACAAACACACACTATTTCAACAGCTACAGTAGAAGCACAGAGCAAAAGCCTTTTCCTTTTTTTTTCAAATACTCTCATAACTTTCAAAAAACAGTCTGCTTAAAATTCCTCATGTCTCCCATACACTCACCGCAGTAATGACTCAGCATCATGATAGCCAATGGGATGAACTGGAATTTTTGGGAGACCTACACCACTGGCTTTGTCTAATCGGTAGGTGTATTCTGAAAGCAAAAGACAGATATTTTCATATTTACAAGTCTCAGAAGGAATTTGTACAGTTCATAGCACAGCCCTAACACTGGAATCAGGGATAATCATTTCATTTTCCTCGAAGTCGGGCTGACATTTCTTCAGTGACTTCATTCTTTATGCTTTATCAACATATTTTCAGAGAGACGCTAACAAAGATTCTCCCATAGTGTCTGCAGTCACACATTTAGAGATGGCTGGAAATTTTAAAATTGTTTGCTAATTTTTTGCATTTAAATGCTTTTAGGTAGAAATATTTCTCTCCATGGGAAGGAACTTCAGACTAAGACACAGAGAAAGAACAAGAGCAAAGAGGGATCCTGTAGTCTGATGTTGGAACATTCAGCTGGGAACTAAAAAAATTTTGCCAGTTGGTAAGAGATGCAGATAAAATCTTATACACTGGGCTACTGAATATTCTGGTTTGCTGTGTTCGTGAACAAAACGAAGTCTAGTCTGTTCTGACAGAGCTCAAATACAAATCATGCTTTTTTTACAAATGAGAATCTTAATTTTCACCATGTGGACAAAATTTGATGTTTGCAAGCTAGCAGGTATGAGAAAGAATAGCTTCCTCCTTAATACAAGATACACAGGGACCCTCGCTGAGGGAAGCAGAGAGGGATTCATCTATGAGATCACTGACTCTAGCATGAGGAACCAGAAATCTTCCTCATGGTCTGCTCCTGCCACGCTGCCATTGTGAACATGTATCCTCTTCCAGCTCAAGTTGTGCTGTCTAGAGGCAACTTTCCCCGTCACTTAGGGACTGCTCTTCTTGAGGTGACTGCCTCCCTCGGATGTACTGGCTCAAGTGCTGGCATGAATGGTTCTTAATGCATTTCAGTCAAAATGATCTGGGTTAGGTGCTAACTGAAACAGCTCAGGCAGAGCTCAAATAAGCAGCTGAGGAAGCATGAGGTGAAGGTTATGAACCAGTGGGGAATGGTCATCTTCTCAGGAGCCTCAGCTGTAGCCAGGTGACATGTGTCCCAGCATGAAAGATCTCAGCATTGCTAGTAGGGGCTCTTGTGGAGGGAAAGCAGCCCAAATCCTGCAGAAAGGAGAACTGTAAAAGCAAAGAAACCTGTGAGTTGTGCAGGCTGGCTCCTTGCTGACTGACTGATGAGAAGCAGAAAGAAAAGACTAGGGCTTCAGCTGTCGAATACTTGTGTCACGATCTCTGGGCTAACTTGGGCATGTCTGTTAAGTTAAGCAACCCAGCATTGCACTGTGTGGCTCCCTTAACATCCCCTCACTTTCTCTCATGCACCATTTGCAGAAGCGGCCTACTGACGTGAAGACCAAAGCTGCCTCTTCTGAGCACAGAAAGACCAAGAAAAAATGTGTTTTGTTCCAAGGGCAAGAAAATCCCCAATGACCTTCCCCCACTTCCTGAAACCAGACCCTCAGAGCATGACTTCTCCAGTGTCACTCACCTTTTGCAGGATAACCTGGTGTCAGAGGATCCCCTGCCCCATTCAGGTTTAATACATTTCCACGCTGGGCTCCTCCACCTGGAAGGTTCCAGCCATTTGGATAGGGATCTGCTCCTGGGGCGCAGTAGTCAGCAGGGTCAGAGTACAGAATAACTCCCTTGGCACCTGCCAATTCAGCATTCTTCACCTGCAAAGCACATCTCCAGTCCCTATCCAGTCCTTTATAGCTTGACACAAGAGTTCAAGGGGCAAAAGAAAGTATTATAAATTACAGTGATTATTCCTCAAGGCCTTTTACAGTGCTTGTGCTAAGTAAAGGGCCCATAACTGCCACATATCATAAAATTTCCTGAAAATATATATGCAGATATCAGGTTCCATATGAAAGTAAGAGGTTTGCTGTGGCTTTGAATTTAGATTAAGTGCAGTAACATGGAAAACATCCTTCACAGTATTACTACATAACCTGAGTTTGTATTCTGTCATCCAGATCAATACAATCAACTGACTATTGCAATGTACACATCATGGATGCAAAAAGCTGTATCACATTGATGCAACCTTATCTTTCAGTTAGCCATGTATTTACCTTATTTACCTAAATGATCTTCTAACGTATCTCAGGGTTCAGATTACACAGAAAGATTATTATTGGAAAGCTTGAAACTGTCTTTGGCTGTGAACAAGACTAACTCCAAAGAGTGTATCTTAGGCTTATTACAGCAGAAGGTCTAACCTGCATGCTGTTTTGATTTAAAAAAGTGTTCTCATGCGACTTTATTATTGTATAATCCTGGTTGGTGGAGAGTGAGAGAGAGAAAATATATGTCATTCTGACATCCCAATTTGTTTTGCCACTAGACAAGACAGTGATGTATAGTGAATGAGTGACAACTAATCCTCAACAGTTTTAAATTTGGGTATTTTAATTCAGAAATTCCATAGCTTTTTTTAGGAAATACAATACTTGCCTTCATCCTCTATCCTATTCTGGCACACCATTAGGAAATTGGAAAATCACAGCACAGTTCTCCAGATTTTATGCAGGCTACCAAATTCTTCAGTATATAAACCGTCATTAGAAATACTACCATAAGAATGAACACATCATCTCTTTGTGTCAACAAGGGCATGTAATTTCCAAATCACAGGACAACTGCTTCTCTAGATATTAGTAACTCTGAGGAGTTTCTATTTAATTTTAATAAAAGATTCATAGACAGCAATACCTTCTTCAATTTTTAAGTCTTTTCCATTCAGACAGTATCTTTAAGAGTGGTAAACAATTTAGTGAAAATATTATCTGACCCAGAATATGAGTTACATGTCACTTTTCACTGGTGAAAATGGTATGTATGTAAACCAGTGAGTTACCCACTTAAACGCTCACAGAAGATTAGTCAACAGCATATAATAAGAGTTGGCGTTCCAGTGAGGAGATTCAGTGGTTTATACCCGTAGGTAACTGAGAAATACAAATTATAGTCCTGTCCAAATTAGGGTCAAACCAATTTTTGTACAAGAGCCAAACACACTTAAAATAGACTGTTTTCTTACATCCCTGTTGAGGAAATAACTTGAGTACATGCCTCAAGTATGCACATGATTATGTACTTTCCTGTCAGGCCACGGAAATCTGCAGAAATCTGTAGTTTAAAAAAATTTATATCATAGGACATTGAATAAACAAATACAGATTTTAAAATAACCTCCATATAGTTATAGACGCTGCCTACAGAAACGTCTGTGTACAGAAACCATTATAAAGAAACACACTATAGGCATCTTAAAGCACAGTTGAACCAATAGGGAAGAACAGTCTAGTTCAGAGTTAGAGTGCGTTACCCAAGAAGGTCAGTAACATTTTGGAACAATTTATAGTGTGCAAATGAATATAAAAATACGTAACATCTTCCAACTTATTTGCTTTTATCCTATAAATGTATTATATATATTAAATATATATTTTATATCTTCTACTAAAGAATCATCTTTGAACACAGTTCTATGAAAAAATCAGTTACGCTAAAATCTCCAGAACACTTTAGGCAAGTGTTTCAGTCTCTTGAAAACAACTGAAGGACAGCACAAGTAATATTTTTATACAGAGGTATTACCTTATTTCCTCTGAAGATCTTCCCATATCTGGCAATAACAATCTTTCCTGTACAGTTAATTCCCATTTCACGTTCTAGCTTAAAGAAGTCCTCGGTGCGGCCATAATTCACATACACTAACTCACCCTGATAGAAAGAGGTAGAATTTGAAAGAAGAATGTCAATGAGCATGTCAAAAGCAGGATGTGATCTAGTAAGAGAATAAGCTGGGAACAATGAGCTCCGGGACTAGCTCTGGTATGAATTCTTCTTTGATCATGAGACAATTAGGTAGGCAAGTGACTTCTAATGAATTTAGACTTCTACCATCCAAAGCTGACAGACTGTCCTCAATGGAGAATGTTAAGATATGACTTGTGAATCAGAAACTTAGAGTAAGTGCTCAGAGTACAGCATTTACTTCTCTTCATCAGTCTTGGACAGCTTAAATACAACAGTATTTTGGACCCGGACACCACAGTAAATATCAATTGTATTTTATGCAGTAGAGTAGACTGAATGATGCCAATATCCTACGAAATTTTCGGGACTCGATTCTTATTCAATACAGCAGAAGCTACAGGTGGTTGACTGTCAAAATAAATACACCTGGCACATGAATAAAGTATTCTTCATTATTGTGTTTCAACCACGTTATTCAATACTTGGTGCGTGATTCATCTTCCTTAATGTCAGCTACCTAAAAGTTGTGTGCCTTCTCTAAGGTCCTGTAGTGCACTCCATAGCCAGTGAAGAGCTGGGAACTTCTCAGAACTCACCATTTCCAGGAGAATTCACCCCAAACCTGTTTTAAACACCTATTTTAGGAAGGAATAAATTGCCCTCCGGATATACCTCTCATTGATTAAACCTCAAAGACTGTTTTACAGTAAATGTCTATAAAAAGATTCAAAGACTGGTTTAGGGAAGATGCCTACAATTTCAGACAACTAAAATTAGGTGACAGGAAACTCCTCCTTAGTGCATTTCTCCATATTACCAGACACCTCCAGGGAGATCTTCAATTTAATTTCAAAAAGGTATAAGCTAAAATCTCTTATACTGATGAAAATTGCTGACTAGACATTCTGGTGGTCTCATATAACAGCATACAGCATGTCCTGATAAGACTGTGGTGCAGTCATTTTGACAGTACTGGTTTCATCAGCAATCTGCTCAAGTTGCAACTTCTTCTTAAATTAAGCAAAATCAACTCAGTTAGGATAAATTCATGAAATAAAGGGGATGTATTTAAATAAGGCAAACAGTTTCACACCTAGTAAGATTCTGGTCCGTTCTGTTCAGAGAATAATTCATAAACACAAGGATTATTCTTGGGGAGGCTTTTCTGAATTTGTGGAGTAGTTTTCCCTCTCAGTAAAATCAAGTATAACTCTACTTAAGTCAAGACAGTTCTTCCAGTCTATTTAGATACGCAAAAGGGGAATTTGGTCCTCCATTTTAACATAATTTCTTTAGAATATCTTGTACAGAATACCGACATTTATAGGTTATTGTATTTTTAATGACAAATACAAAAATGTTCAATTTCAATGATTTCAATAGTTTGGCTTCCATAATTGCAGAGCTGTAATTATAACAATTAATAGCAACCTGCTGGGTTCTCACATTCAGGGCCCTTGTTCTACAATGAAGTGCAAAACAAGTTAACATGAGAGTAACATTTTATGGGGAAAACCTGTTCACACTTTATTTTTTTAAATAATGTCTTTGATTAAGTAGATGCCATCACATAAAGAAAAGAACAGTTCTGATCTTTAGAAGAAGCTCTCATAACTATATCTGATATAAAGTATATAATCTGTATTCATAGCATTTTTCCTGGTGTTCCAGAATAATTCATATTTATTCAATATCTAGAGTTCTGAAACTACATTAAAAGGTACTTATTTGAAGATTCTGGCAATATACGATATATTGCATAGTATATCAGGCTTCCTTAATTAAATTTTTTAGCATCTCTGAAAATTCTTCATCTTTAACTTTCAGTAACAGGACTAAGAACTACATCGACGCAATAAATTTCTCATAAGAGCATTGGGACAGTTTTCTATCATAATCTCCTAGAGATGTGATGAAATCCCCCATGTTTATAGAACTATTACAAAATACAAGCTTTGAGAATGTTCTGTGAACTCATAAAATATCTTGTCTGGGCTCTTTTAGCGTAGTTAGAGATCTCAAGCACACCTCTTACTTGTGACCATCATTAACTAGATGGGAATACTTTTGCAGTCACTTAAAAAGGAAGGGAAGAGCAGAATTTTACCATTATTTACGATGCTAATGTTCCAAACTCCTACTACTGTCTGACAGAATGTGACTTTGCTACTTTGTCTGCTTTCTGTAAATATTTCTGTAAAAAGAAGTTTCTGCTCAAAGCTTAACTTTTTTCATCTGACTGTTTATTAGGACTTAGGGGATTTAGTTAAAATACACCACACAGAAGAAACATACATTTTCTAACAATCTGTACGAGAGACCAGGATATACTCGATCTTCCATCTACTGAGAACCAGAAATAAGTGGGAACTACTTCTAAATCTCTGCAGGGTCTCACTCTAGCAGGCAAGTAGCTACCATCCCACTCTGATAGTATTTAACCTTCAAAACACAGTCACTGCCACTTATTCTTAAAAAGCAGCTGCAGGGAAAAGTATTAGCGCTAGCAGTGCTGAACCGTATTTCCACAACTCCCTGATTACAGCACTCACCCAGAAAATGTGAGAGCTGCGTTCTTGGCCTCTCTCAGTGTGAAGAACTTTGATCCATTTCTCCCACTTTCTAGGAAGGTGGCCTAATCGTGAGACTACAGTTAACCTGGGATGCAGGTACTTTACAGCCTTCTCCCTTCATTGAACTTGGAGCTTTATGCAGGAATTGTTCGCAAAATTAATGAGCAAAAAGAGAACCTATGACCGATGATTGCACTTGGCAGTTCCAAATATCCTTCTCCATAGCTTAGTTCTGTTTTTTAATAGAATGGCTTTTAACATAAAATACATAAACAGGCCCGGGAGAACTCAGAGGAGCCCTGAACCCACTGAGTATTCCCACTGCTGAGCTATATACATGCTCCCTGTTTGCAGTACAGGTGCAGACAACTGTTATTGCTAACAGCACTAGCTAAGTACCTGGAGCTTTTGTCAAAGTATTACGTAATAAGATGAACATAAGCATCATATTTTGAAAAGACAATCTACCTTTTATTTATTGTTTTTTCAGAAACAATATTCTTATATTTAATTAAAGTAAAATCATTTTCTAAAGAAGGAAGCTGCAGCTCTTAAAACTTGTTTTTATTATTTCCCATATCTCAGCACTTACTGTAGCTCTCCAGAAACCAAATAAAGCAGTGAAGTTATTATGCCTTTCTTTGGGGATATTATGTTATGATACAAAGTCAGAATCCATGAATTTTACCTTACATTACGTTCCAAAATTCCCACTGCAATTCTTGAAACACTCAAAGCTGACATATCCTAGGGTACAGACTATCTGCCCGGTTCTCCAGCTTCCTTTGAGTATCCGAGGCAAATGAATACAGGATACTTTTGTTTTCTAGACTTGCAGAGGTTATTAACAAGCTTCAGAAAGTACACGACTTTAATACTGGGCTGTGTGAGTAAAAGCATTGTTAGCAGGTTTCAAAGTCCGATCCAACTTTAAAGCAGAGATTGGACCAGATGACCTCCAGAGGGCCCTGCATTATTCTATGTATAGACAGGAAAGATATGGAGAACAACAGAAAAATTTTCTAGTCTTACAAAATATTAATTGAAACCACTAATGATCACAGGATAGAAAACTCCTGTTACACAGGTCAGCTTTATGAAAGAAAGCCTGTCAGCTGGTACCATCTGTACAACAAAATAGAAAGGATTAGTGTTAAGCTCAGATCACAGCAACATTTTTACCGCCAGTTAGAAATGCTAGCAAAAGCCATTTTCAAGCATACTGTACACTGCGCAGTTATACCTGTCAGTGTGAGCCTTGGGCAAGCAGCATTTTGAAAATTAGGTTGTTCATTTCGCTATGTAAATATAACAGTTTTATTTGTTCACCAAGATGGGAAACAATGGTGCATAGTCACAGAAATATCTGGAGAAGCTTATAGCAGCTGACAACATTAAAGATTTATTACCATATTTTTTAAGGAAAAGGTAAAAATAAAATCCAGTTCCGACTCAAACTAGAGAAAAAAATTAAACATATATGTATTACTGCTCAAGTTGAACGTTGCTCCATCGCAAAACTCCCAGGAACATCAGAGCTAGGACATCTTTCCTACTGGTGACATGTCAGGTTTTGAACTAAAGCCTAAGACCCAGGAATTTCACATTATTCTACATCGCTCTATGCTATTCAGTGCTATGCTATTCTACACTACACTATGGTATTCCATCTTTTCTATTTCTATTATTTCTATTTCTGTCTCTATTTCTATTTCTGTTCCTACTTCTATTTCTGTTTCTGTTTCTCCTTCTCTTTCTTCTACTCTTCTACAATATTACCTCAGGCATTCCTTGCGCTGAAAACGCACTGTAGGGTGGCACCACATCTCTAACAGTCTCATATCCTGGAGGAGGAGGCTCAGATAATGATGTGTTGAAAATCTAGTCGGAAAGAAAAGAAAAAAGTAAACCAGGCGATATGGAAAAGAAGTACTGTCTATTCAGGCACATTTCACATGCATTTGCAGTTTAAAGGACTCTAGTTTTGGACCTTTAGTGAGGAGTGGCCAAAACTTTAGCAAGCACTGGGCATCCTTTTCAGTATACAGGTTCAATGTGTGATCTTGCAAATCCCATCTCCACTCTTCACATAGAACCCTGCTTAAATGAACACAGGGTCCCTTAAAGTGGTCTCAGAACTGCTCATAAGAGGAGGATAGATCATAATGATAAAAAATGCTAGCATTCTGCTCACCCCTGGAGCTTCTACGTGCACTAGAGTGCTCTGTAATGAACTGATGTTACTTGTGATAGTACATCTCGAGGCCTAAACTAATCTTTAAGAAACAATTACCAATACTGCACAATGATGCTGACCACAATTGCTTTCCTCTTTCTAAATAACAGAACAATTTTTAAACAATGGAATTACATAAAATAATTCTCTTACATAGAATCATAGAATCATTAAGGTTGGAAAAGGCCTCTAAGATCATTGAGTCCAACCATCAACCCAACATCACCATACCCACTACACTATGTCCCTAAGCGCCTCATCTACACGTCTTTTAAATACTTCCAGGGATGGGGACTCAGCCACTTCCCTGGGCAGCCTGTTCCAAGGCCTGACCACTTTTTCAGTAAAGAAATTTTTCCTAATGTCCAATCTAAACCTCCCTTGGCACTTCAGGCCATAATTCTCCTTTAATCCATATATGTCAGTATGCTATATGAATCAGGGTAATTATTAGTATTCTTAACACATATATTAAGAAACAAAGATACAAAATACAAAAGCAAACTGGAACCCCTCATTGATCCCTCATTGAACCCCTTTTTATTGGGTGAAACACCATTAACAGAGCAGAGGATAGCTTTCCTTCCCAGTCCTCCCAGGTGATTTTGAAGGTTGCAAAAACTGGTGTTTTCTGTACCTCATTTCCATGCTCATCAATTATTGAGATGTAGTTGGGCTTAGTGTCATCAGGGTAAGAGAGCAAGACATCATAATGAACCAACTCAACAGAATCCAAACCAAACTCCTTCCACTCTGCTTGGACTTGCTGTGCCAGATGCAGATTCTCCTTTGTTCCTGCTAGGTGAGGAAGCCGTGTAAAATTGCTAGAGAAAAAGAAGCAATGAGTCAGGATCAGGCATTGCAGCTCATAATCAGAACTCCTCTTAGCCTAGCTGGAAATAAACTCCCTACAGATGACCAGATGTACCTAGGCTAAATAAGGACCCAGACTCCTCTGCATCTATGTTTTTGCCTGTCTTATACATAAGTTGAGGTAAAGGGTTTCAGTTTGTCCTGAGTTATCAGGTGTTTGTATCTTCCTCGTGGTGTGGCTTAGTAAGAATGGCATGATGACATCAGCTATGGGGTCTCGTCCTTGCTTTACTCCTTGTCTTCTGGGTGACCTTAGGCCAATCACTCCTCTGCATAATGAGACTGACCTTCCTTGTGAAGTGATAAAAGAATTGAGTACAATTATATTTGCATATCCAATTTAGAAATGTGCGTAGTTACTCTGATCCCTACTTTTAATTAACTGGATATTCTCCTTGGATCCCACTATTTTAATTAATTTTGGCACAAATACTGATTTACATAAAGTTCACTCTGAGTGTGTCTTGTTGGCAAATAAGAGAGAGTTAGTTCACAGTGGCTTACAAACAAGGAACAGAAAAACTCAACAGCTTGTAACTTAAAAGTCATGCAGCATGAATAACAAACAGTGAAAGATACCATAAATAGTGAGCAACCCATTGTCTGAAAAAAAAATTGTCCAGACCATTGAGAAAGCCCAGCGGTGAAGTGAGCTGAAGAAACTCCCAGATGAATGAGGTTGTCATCATGATGTCCTCATCCTGTCATATGACCATGCCATCAACATGACACAGAAGCTGGTATTAATGATGAAATTGGATCTTTGATAAGGAAGGGGTATAAGATTGGGAAAGAGTTTAATTCTTGAGTTCGAGTGAGAACAAAGCCATCAAACAAAGCACTTTGAAAGAACTATACGAATAGAATAGAATAGAATAGAATAGAATAGAATAGAATAGAATAGAATAGAATAGAATAGAATAGAATAGAATAGAATAGAATATTTCAGTTGGAAGGGATCTACAAGGATCATCTAGTTCAACTCCTGACCAATTCAGGGCTTACCAAAAGTTAAAGCATGTTGTTAAGGGCATTGTTCAAATGCCTTTTAAACACTGACAGGCTTGGGGCATCAACCACCTCTCTAGGAAGCCTGGTCCAGTGTTTGACCACCCTCTCGGTAAAGAAATGCTTCCTAATGTCCAGTATAAACCTCCCCTGGCACAGCGTTGAACCATTCCCATGCGTCCTATCACTGGATCCGAGAGAGAAAAGATCAGCACCTCCCTCTCCTCTTCCCCTCCTCAGGAAGCTGTAGAGAGCTGAGGTCACCCCTCAGCCTCCTTTTCTCCAAACTAGACAAACCCAAAGTCCTTAGCAGCCGAATGCTGCTAGATAAAACCATGTTCCTCTGATAATGTCAACATCTTGTCCCAACACTGTACTAAAAGTCCCTGTTACAGTGACAGTACAATTTTCTGGATGACATAAGGAACCAAGAGCATAGTTATGTGTTATTGTTAGAGCCAACGGCTGTTTTCTGTAAGAAAAACATTCTTAGGAATGTTTAAGTCTCATGCTTTCATTAAAATTTGACTTACGCAATAACATTCTTCTGTATTATATTCCCATTTAACTGAGTATTGTGTTTTTCTTCATTTCCTCTTCTAATCGGGTAGTTCTGAGTAGTGACTAAATGTCTGCCATATTTCACCACAGAACTGGCCGCATGACAGTAAATGAGGTACAATGTTTCCCGTTGGCATAGAGACAGGGAGTTTAGAGGGCAGAAAGCAGTCCTTTTACAGAGCTGTTTAACAACAGTTGACTTTGTAGGAGCCAAAACACAGGTTAAGACTGTAAAAAATCCTAAATCTTCAGTTTTCAATGTTTATATAGTCCAGGACATGGCTGTTATGCAGTAAAGAGAATGTACTTTCCAGCTAATTTATTTGCAATAGTTTGTGGCAAGTGCACTTAAAATGAAATGAGTGGGATTGCCACAATCTTATATGTGGCAAAAATGTTTTTTTAAGTAATTTTGTTTTGTAGCAAGATACAATTTGTGCTATTTAATCAGACTGGGAATTTAAGACAAACCTGAATTTATTGATTACTCCTTAACACTTTCTTTACACAGAAAGTAAATTTCTATCAATAAACTATGACTTCTGGCCTAATACAGACTGGAATAAATACAGGTTTTAATAAATACTACATTCTCCTAAGAGAAAAATAATCTGTTTACAAGATCCCCAAAATAAACAGATAATAGTGCATCAGCTTCCTGGTAGTTAAAGATTCTAAGTTACAGAAATTAAGAAATTAATTACAGTACTTAAATTGTAGCAGATTTTTAAAAAAATCTCTACTGTCATCTTCCATTGTTTGAATTTTCAGGAATAGCTTTGCTTTTAGGATTTAATAAAAGAAATAAAAGTACATTTAAAATCAACTAATTTAAGTACTAAAGGGCAGATGAGATGAAAAAATGTTTGGGAAAAAAACATGGTCTTAAAAAAGACTCTAAAGCTCTAAGACTATTAGATTTACTATGAGTAGTGTAATGTACCATCAGCTGAGTAGCTGTCTGTTCCAGCTATTCACTGTGCAGAGGGAGAGAGCTTGGAAACATTTTTCTTCATGAAAGTAAGTACAAGGTCAGAATGGTGACAGATTAACACATAAATTTGGTCACAGCATGACAAAGTGTGATGGGAGAGCAGCAATAAGGCATTAAGGTCTAAGCTGTAGGAGGAACTAAAGGCTTGAACACTGGTATGATTTTCTTCTCTTTTACATTGATCTACTCCACTATTTTCCATTTAATCTCTCATGATTTAAGTTCATTCATACAGCCTAATTTGAAGTGAATGATTTTTCCATTAAAAACAATGTAAGATAAACACTGTTGTAGGCTGAAAAAGGACACATAAGAGAAAGGCTGAACCTCTACATCATTTTACAAGCATTCACCAAAGGCTGAGCAAGAGTTTGGCCAGTTTTTAATTACTTTAAGTACTGAGATTACTGACAACTCCTCAACTGTTTCCAACACAAACAAGAATGAGAGGAGCTGAGATGGACTGTTTTGTCAATGACAGCTTCCTGGCACACATTAGATAAAACCGATGGCTGAAAATCTGCACACCATCCTCTGTCTGGTGGCATCCTTGGGCTGGTTCCTGTTTGATTTTTTTTTTTTCTTTTGCTGACTGATTAGTCAGAAAATGCGTATTAACATTGCTTACTAAAGAAACTGCTTGATGTTTTCAGCTTTCATTTCAGCCATAAATGCCGCCTTCATGTCCTCATGACTCACAGATGTCTTCTTTTCTGTAGGTTTTGCAAACCAGCCTGTACAACACACCAAAGTACAACAGTAAAAACACCAGAGCAATATTCCCATGACATACCACATTTCCCTTTGGTATCACCACAAGATTTTCACTGTGTACTTTACAACTGTTTTTATCTCAGCACAGACATGCAGCCACAACCTAATGCAGGCTGCACAGTGATGGCAGTGGCAGTCCCACACACAGTAACAGAACTTATTTACCTATGTAGATATTGAGGGGAATAAAATACTATATTATATTTATTCATCACAGTTATTTTACTGTAGATGCTAAGGAGACTTCTTTTAGCACGAGAACATCATGCTGTCAGTCACGTCAGTCGTATCAGTCACCTCAGTAATAAGGCAGCAGCTTTAGCAAAATGCACAGAAACACAGACACCCTTTGTAAGGAACAGATGTCTTGTAACTCCCTTCTCACTCTCTGGTCTGTCTGGCTCTTATTCTGGAATCCTTCCCTTACTGTGCAGGCATTACCAGAGTAAGTGATGAGAGGAACACCTGGCTAGAAAGAAAGTGTTTCTGACATCTGTTTTTATTTTTAAGTCAGAGACTGGACATGTTCAGTGCAAACGCAGCAGCAGTTACATGGGTAGTGCCAATCAGAGAACCGGTGGGGAGCAGAGAGCGGGTAACAGGCTGGCACCGGCGAGGCACTGGTCACGGGCACTGCGAAAGGCTCCTTCCACATGAGAGAGTAATTCAGTCAGGGCTTCCCAATGGCACGAACCCCAAGTACATACCAAAAGGCATTTCAAAATACAAGGGGCTCTTTTGTTTTCCTTCCTGATCCATTTGTGAACCAAAGGAGAGGCAGGGAGGGGAAATGCCTTGTGGCAGCAACCCTGCCTGCTTGGGCCGGGGGGAGAGGTGGGCCATTAAATTAAAGACTATTTCACCCCTTCTGTCAGCGCTCCTCCAGCCCCGTATTTATCTCCCTGCTTTGGGCTGTTGCGGTTTCAGCGCAGCAGGGTCGAGGGGCCCGTCTCCCTCCTCACAAACCCAGCGCCTCTTCCCTTGCCCACAGCATAACTACTTTGTTTAAAAGGAAGTCGAAAAACAAGTCAAAAAGACACTCTCAACAAAAGACCCCTTCTCCTGCGGAGGAGCTGGAAATCCCAGGAGGGGTGGGTGACTGCACCGGCCTGGCCCGAGGGTAGGAAGGGAGGGAGGGTCGGCCCGGCCGAGCACGGGCTGACCTCGGGCACCCCTGGCACAAAGCCCTGGAAACCCGCCCGCTCCTTGCCCCCACCCGGCCCTTCCTCGGCCCGGCTCCGAGCCACCTCCCCCGGCTGGAAGGGCCGGGGGTGGCCGGGAGAGCGCCCCGATCCGAAGAGGGGTCAGTCTGCACTGTACCGATGAGGAACCCGAGGAGGAAGAGCCCCGCCGCTGCTCCCAGGACGACAGCCCAGAAGCGGCCGCTGGCTGCCCTGGGGCCGGCCGGCTCCGTGACGGCGCCGAGCGACGTCCACATCGCTGCCGGCCCGCTCCCAGCCTCTCCGCGCCGCTCCCGGCAGCACCCGCCTCGCCGGCCGAAGTCCCGCCGCGGCCCGGCCCGCCCCAGAGGCGGCAGGGGGCGGGCGGCCGCCGGCCGTTGGTCGCGGCCCTCTCAGCGGCTCCCGCCTCAGCCAGGCCGCCTCAGCCGCACCCCCGGGGCCGCCCGTGAAGGCTCCGCTCTCCCCCACCGGCCGGGGATAAGACCCTCCCGCCGTCACGCCCGGGCAAGGCTGGAGATGTCGGACCCCGCCCGGCTGCCGAAGCCGCTGCCCGGGCGCCGAAGCCGCTGCCCGGGCTCTTGCTTTCCCTGAGGTCTGTCAGTAGGTCCAGGAGTGCTACCTCCCCTCTGCCTTCCCCCTCTCTCCCTGCGTGTCCTGGGTACCCTGCCACCCCATATTTCTTCTAACTTGCTAGGAAGTGCGGTGAGGAGGTGAAGTGATTTCCACAGCCGGTTCCCCACGGCTGTTTCACACAGGGCTGTGCCGTGCTGTCCTCCACAGGGCACACGCCAGAATGGACAACACCAGCAGGGCAAACGTGAGTGGGAAAAAAAAGGTAAAAGCCATTATTTTAAGAAATTTATTTTAGGAAATATTGTACCCCAATACCCAACACTCTCTGAAAGGCTACAAAGACTCTTCAGGGAGGGATGTGCCCCTGTGGAGGGGGATTGACTACCACACATCTCTGTGCTCTGTGCTTCTTTCCAGTTTACAGAGGTACAACCCCAAAGAGTGCGGCTGCACCCCAGCTGACAGTTTGAGGACAGGCCTCAAACTTTGTGCACACTTGACTTTGCTGGAGTCTTTTTTCCACCTCTTAAAATCTTCACTGCATGGTTTTGGAAAAACTTCTCCATTCAGTTTGGTCATCGCATTTGGGATGAGGCTGTACCTTTAGGTCAATGAACAGAGAGGAACTTTGCATGCAAAGGTGACCTCCAGGGCTCTGCATGGATTTTCATCCTTAGAACCCTTGCTCAGGTGCCAGCTAGCGAGACAGCTCATGTTTAAGACACAAAGTCTGTAGTTATGTTGTGTTCATATCCACATATAGTATGGGCAGCCTGTTCTCAAAGCAAGTGCAAGCATTCTACTGCTCCTATTACACCACACTACTTGCTGATGCAGACAAAACCTAAGTCTAGGGTGAATCCCAGACACTGGACTTTGACTGACCTCACTGCAGAGCCCATTGCACTAGGAAGTCTTAGTACAAGACCACTAGATGGGCACTGTGGAAAACAGAAGTGTTGGTTGCAAAGAGCAATACACCAATGACACAGCAGTAACATGCTTCGAAATTTTGTAAGATACAAAAAACCTCCAAATGACCAGACAGACACTAAAAAAAATGCGAGTATTTGTGATATTAGTCCTGTCTCCTGCTTTATACTGTGCTATGCAGTCTGGCCCTACTGTGCAAAAGCCCTGCTTTTAATGATACTCTGAGTGGGGTACTCTGCCGTGTTGTCAATTCAAATCCAGATGCCTGCCAAGTTGCCCTCAGCATGCTGGCTGTTGTAGATACCATTCTGGAAAGCCCAGCTCTCCCTATAATATATAGGGAACCAAAGTCTGGAAATGAGCACAGTAGAAGGTTGTACCCCTACCCAGCAGCCTACTTTCCTTCCCCATTCTGTACCTGGAGGGGCATAATGTGCCTGTGTTTGCTACTCCACCACTACTCGTAAATGGAAGCTGAAATCAATGCGCTTAAGTTAAATGGGCTGAAGAATGGAAATGTCTTCAGGTATTCCTAAAAAGATTAATATGGCCAGGGCACCTTTGGGCATAGGAACTTGAAAGAGCTCCTGGATCAGCTAGTTTCTGTTTGAAGCACTTGGAAATTAAGTTAATGAGGCACCATGGGACTAGGCACTGAGCAAAAGCATATCTTGTCTCTTGATTAATATTCCAGAGGGATTTAATCAATCCCTGTGGCTTATGGCCACACTTACTCAAGTAAAATAAGATGGAAAGGAACAGTGAAGAAACTGAGATGGGAATATTGTCAAAAATTTGGTGCTGTTCAGTACTCTGAAACTAATTGACCTGCCCACACCGCTTAGAAGCTCTGAATTACTGCTTTGAGACATTTTATATATAGTCTTGCAGTGTGCCTGCAGCTTGGACAGGACATTATGACCCTTAAATACAAAATAGCAGCAGCCAAGGGGCATAGGAAAGCTTTATTCAAGAACAAATTACAGTTATGATAAGTGGATAAAATGTTATGCTTGTTCCTATACAGAATCCTATAGGTCACTTTGCAGGCAAAGCCATTTCACTAAACCAAAAATGTTCAATAAACCACAAGTATGAAAAGTTAATGGTTCTACTCTCTCTATGCTTTAGTGGAAAATCTTCTACTAATCACAGTACTTTAAGTTATTTTTCTTATCTCTGAGCTGTGAGGAATGTATGAAACAAACTCACTGTTTTTTGAGATGCAAATCTTAGGCAATGTTTTGATTAGGATTATGCTTTTACATATCATTTATCATGACACAGTTTTCCTTAGGTCCAACTGAAGCCAATTTAATGTGACTATTTTCGGTAGGATCTGTACTTACAAGGTGTTGAGGAACCTAGTTATATGTTAAGGTGCTCTTCAAACACAGATACAATAAAATCAACTTCTGTGCTACTTTCTTTTGATATACCTGCAGGATTACTACTTTATTCTTTGCTAGCCCTTCAGCGTATGAAAATGCTATCCCATTAATTTACTGCAAATAAAGCTTACAAATATTTGTGGGGAGCGTTCTTGATGTACCTACTAAATGCATGCTGTGAGTTTACTCAGGTTTCGGATTTGGGGAAGGGTGGGGAAAAGTTGTCTCAGTGGCAGTTTTTGCAGTAGCTTTCATTCCTCTGAGTCACAAAGCTAGTTTGATAGGTGATTGGGACAGGAGCTTCCAACTATTTTGGTTAGAGCATAAAGCGAAGAAGGGGAAACCGGTTACGTCACTTACAACCCACTAGAGGAACAGCCAGTTTAGTGTGGAGATAACACTACTGTAGTGTCTGAGGACAGCTTTTATAGCTTGTCAAATAAAGGTGTGTTCGCTTATAGCTGCCAGTCTTTTTTACAGTTTTAACTGTGAAAGACTGGATGCTCAAATGCATCAAGTTCTGTTGTGGAATTGGTGACAGGCTGGCTGAGAGCTCATGTGTCAGGGTTCGAGGGAAGGCCAACAAGGGGACATCATGTGGGTCATCTGCTACTGACTGCTTTCTCAAGACGAGAAAATGGATGAAGCCTTATTTAAACAACTAGAAGAAGTCTCATGATTACAGGTCCTTCAGCATGGGAGTGGGTAAGCACTAGAACAGTCTGCCAAAGATGTGGCATATAAATTCTTGGAGCTTTTCAAAACACCTGAACAAAGCCCTGTGCAACCTGATCTAACTTGGACATTAGCTCTGTTTTGAGCAGGAGCTGGTCTGAATTGACCTCCTGGGGTCCCTTCTAATATTTTTCTATGATTCTGTGATTTAACGGAGTGCTGCTTGTGGATTAATATGTGGTCTGCTTTGTAAATGTTAAAGTCTGTTTCTCTGTTACAAATTCGTGATACAGATAGTGAAATGAAAAGACTTGCCTAGCTCCCAAGGGTTCTGTAGGATTAAATAATTTATTTTGAAAAAAAGTAAAGAAATTCATGGGTTCCAAGTCTCTATTATGCTATAGAACCACTCACTAATTAAATTTGAAGTGTTTCTGATAGAAGTTATTGTTACATGCTACATGAGTGAATTAAATTAGATGTATTGTTGTAAAGTGTCAATAGAAGAACAGGAAATGAAACTTAGAAGACTTTTCACCTAGAAAACTTTTCTTACACTTTATTCTAGCTTCATATTTTCAAACTATTCAAAATATCAGCTTCACACTTTTTACTTATATAATATAAGGTATGCAAATAATAAGTAGGTTTATAACTCGTGTTTTCCTTTCCTCTTCTATATACTCTTCTCATTCTATTTGCAATAGAAATTGCATAGATAAAACTTTCTCAGGGGCCTAGAAATCATGCTGCTTTTGATTTTCACATCACTGCAGTGCTTCTGAAACATCCCATTCTGCAAGGTGCCACATATGCCTATGTACTGGAAACAAAACTTGAGCCTTCTTAATATGTTTCTCCCTATAGGTCTCTGTATAAAGAAGTCAGAATGCTGCCTCTGTGCCTACATGAAGCACTGAGCAATGATAAAAGTCAATGTTCACAGCACCCCCCCGATTTTAATTTTTGGTAGTCAAGTTTATTAGCTTTCCATGTTGGGTTTGTGCCTTGTCCCTAAACTGTGCACTTAGAGATCTGTGGATTATTTCCATTGCTGTGATAACATTCCTTCTGCTGAGGCTCTGGTGACTATCAAAAAAAGCAGCAGTGGCAGGGCTGCTTTCTACTGTAATGGCTCACTCATTTTGTCCTCCTTCTGAGGACTCTCTTCTGAGTTCCTTTTGTACCCTCTTTCCAACTCTCCCAGGTCTTAAAATTCTGCAGGGGAATCCATTGTTATGCCCTAGTGAAAATGGTAATGAATTGGCCGTAGTAACTATCTGCTCAGGTGTGCTCTGCTGTTAACTCACTTCTGTCTTGAATGGTGACATTAGTTACTCTGTCAGAAATAATTATGCTCCCATCTTCTGGGGCTTCATTAGCTTCCAGCTAATGAAATGCTGGAACACTTTAGCTTCTACAAAAGTCATAGAGGTAAATATCCATCTATTTGCAGAAGGGAGTCTGGTTATTCAATAGTACAGCATTTTGGGGTAGTACATTGTAAAAGAGGGAACAGGAAGGTACTGTGAGCTAGTGTGAAAGCTCCTAAGGATCTGCTACACGTGGAAAGACCTGAGGTAGTTCTGAATTGTAACAGAGATCGTTTCAGCCCCAGTGTTGCAAGATGCAGAAAGATAAAGCTGAGTAAAGATGCCTACACAGAGCTTGGCATACTGAATGAGGGAGCTTTTGCTGCTTACTCCTGCTGTTGCCTTCACAAGTCAGTTCTCTCCCAATTGTGATGCTCACTGGACTGCTCATGAACTGATTCATTAGGCTTCATCAGTATGGCACAGAAGAATATTTACTTCTCTCAACTTCAGTTTGCTGCTGGATTATGGTGTTGAATTGACCCGTGGAGGAGTCAGACAAGCTGCAGACATGGCAAAAGGTGATCCAGGGACCTGCCCCTTTTGTGGCAGCAGAATGTTAAATCAGCTCAAGCTACCATGAGAACATAAATGGCCTGTTATTACTGCAGAATTAACTCCACCATGGCTATACTGCCTTGAATCTTTCTATGGATTGAGAACAAGTTTTTACAGAAAGGCAATTTTTTCTGTGGCTTTTCAGCTTTTGCCTTCCCAGGGCACTGATCTTTCAGTAGAGGAAGTACATACTCTTCTGGTCCTTCTTCTAGCAAAGGCTGGGATGCCAATGTGGAAAACAAGGAGAATGGAGCAAAATTAATGATGTACACATGGAAAACCTCTCAGGTGTTAGGGCATAGTTGATACCAAAATATGTGTCTTTCTGCTCTGAGATATCAATAAACTGCAATTTAGGCATGTTGCAACTGCCTGAAGATGAGCATCCTGACCATTTTCGCTTTCCTCATAGCTGCACTGGAGTGCTCTGAAGCCTACTAATATCCTAGTTTTTGCATGCTACAGGAGTAAAGGATAAGGGGGTTCTTTTCTCAGACTTAAGACACAGACTTAAATTGTATTGCCTGTTAAATACCTCTCTTTACTGATAGTGAGTCACAGTTAGCCAATATGTATTCTTTGAATTTTACAGAATAGTCGTGTTGCTGTGGTTATCACTATTATATGTGTTTTGGCAATTTTGTCTGCTCCTAGCTGTTTATTCTTTAAGATCTTCTATTGCAGCTGGAAGAGATTTAGTATATGTAGCCAGGAGCAGGGATCTATTTCAATTCTGTTGGTGAACACGACATAGTGGCTTTAAATTTTAAAAACAAGTTAAAAATAGGCACCACTGTTATGGACATTTGTGTTTGTTGTGTGATTGCATCGTAATGCAAAGTATGAAGCTTATTTTTTTAGTAGTTTCCTGTTGTGAATTTCATTTTCTCAGAAATGAGAGGCGAATAATTCTCAGTGGGATTTTTTGTGGTCAGACGTTAGAAATAAATAGTTGTTCCAGAAGTTTATGTCTGTTTCAATTTTTGTCCTATTCAGGATAATTCTGTGGTTGGAGATTTCATGCTCTTTTATTTCTTTTAATTTCTTTTATTATATGGAGAAATTAGAATACTTGGCCTTAGATAGCACCATTTCTCCTGGGTAGTTTGAAGCATTTCATGCAGGGTACTTTTTTAATCCTCACTGAGTCTGAAGCACAGAGTCTTTCTGACTTGTCTGAGGTCACTGTAGTAGACAGGAAGGTCTCCTGTTTCCCAGTATCCTCTATCCTGACCACAAGACTACAATAACTTCCCTGAATGCAAAGTCTATAGTATTCCTTAAGTCTACACTTGACTTTCAGATGATGAGCTAACTAGTTCTTGGTCTTTGTAACTGCTGCTACTGCAAAGGCAAGTTGTTTTGACAAAGATAGTTATGCACTATGTGCATGTAGAAAAAAATGCTGCCAGGGAAAGTTCCACTCACTGTACCATAATTTCTGCTGTCAGTAAAAAGTGTGTGTGTGGGGGTTTCCCTCATTTATCTGCATATTTCAAGCATTGTTTTTCCTTGAAAAATATCCCAGTGACTCAAATGAACTGTCCCCCAAACAGACACCTAAATACTTCACTGATTTTCAGTACTGCATACAAATCTGTAGTGTTGGCCTGAATCACAGCAGTCTTACTCTCCAGTGTCTTTAAAAAGAAACTGCACTGATGTAAAATTGGAATGATACACAAGTAAATCAGACTCCTGAACTTTGTGTGATCACCATGCGAAGGACAAATTGAAGTACACTCAACCTCCTGATAAAAAAACCAATTGAGAGAGCAATAAAAGGATATGCAGCTGTAGAAAAAAATATGAGCAAAGGACAGAGTTCAGATTAAAGACAGAAGTTGAAGAAAGGCAAGGCAAGGAATAAACAACTCTCTAAAATAACTCTTGTGAAAGTCCTGCAGTGTAAGGGGAAAAATGCTTTCTCCTGCCCTGACCTCTAAAGCGGTGAAACTCTATGTGAAAAGGAAGTGCTAACATCTGTTTCCCCGTGTTTAGTCAGTGAATTTGATATTGTTTGAAGAAGGAAATTCACTTCAAAATTCAGTCACGTTGGCTGTTCTACCCAGCAGTGTAAGGAAAGCCCTCTTCTGCTGAGCCTTTTTACATTGAAAATGCATCATTCTAGCAGAGATTGAAACAAGCACTAAACTAAATTGAAATGAGAGTTTGGCAGATTGCAGGGTGAATGAAATTGGATCTGTGGGGTCCCCTTCTTCCCTCAGATTAATTACTTCAGTTCTAAACACCTTTCCTTCTTCTCTTGTTAAGAGATACCTTAATAATTCCAGCACCGCTGTGGTTCAGTTAAAATTACCATCTGCCTCTCATCCTTCAAGTATGAGGTCAATGAAATTAGTGACTCTGAGGAGACCTGCCATGTCTACTTTTTTTTTCTTTGTATGTGAATAGCAGGCACAAGAGGGCAGGTCCCATTCATGTCTTAGTCTATTTTCATTGCTGAATATCATTATCACAAAAAAAAGATCTCCTCATATGTGCTTCAACTGCTATGCGAGAAGTGCAAACCAAACACATTTCCTGCACCTCCATAGTGGAAGACTGAAGTGAAAAGATGTATGGCAGTAGGTACGTATGGGGGATCAGTTGAGTTCATCCTGCCTGAATCTTACTGGTGACACAGAATTCAGCTTTGTCAAAGTATTTAATGTTACAGCATTTCACTTCAGGTTCTTCTTCAGCAGCTGCTGATGGTCAGTGAAATTGATGTACACTTTAGATTTTGTTGCTAAAAGACTACTAAAACAAACCCGTTCATGAGAACTTACAGGATCTTTCATGGATGCCAAGAAGGAGCTGCAAAGGTTGTCTGTATTCTGCATCCAAACCTGTAAATGTGATCATCCAAATAAAATTACATTAGCTTTCTGTAGAATGTATGTGACATTTCATATACTATGTTATTAATTTGTGTTATAGAAGCACCTACAGCCTCAGATGGGACTGATGCTATGCATATGTAAGGATGCCCATGAAATATGGCACTGTAACCATATATACCTGACTGAAGGTTTTATATGAGTATTTTACCAAAAGGTGTAATCATTTCTTCTTCATCTGAAGAGCTTAAATAAAGTCAGTCTGACTTACTATAGCATTTCATTTAGTCCTTGGAGAAATTTTGTTCTATATTCTGAACCCACAGGGTGAATCCTTCAGACAGTCCTGCAGAGGGGGTTTAAAAACGAAATGTTGCCAATAGCAACTTGTTCTTCTGTTGGAACAAGCCAAAGTTATTTGAAAAGACAGCATAGAAATAGGGAAGCTGGGGAGAATGAATGGAAAGCTTGTATATTGGTATTTTGAAAATATAAATGAAAAAGCCTTAAATTGCAGGGGTTTTGATAGGAAAATGAAAGTGAACAATCTTCCTACATAAATTTTATAGAATTACATCATGACTATCATCACACCTCGGTGACTAGCCTTCCTCATCCCTGTTCTGATGCTCTTGGCCACCTCAATATCAGCTTCCTGGACATCACAGTCAATCAGCACCATCTGTTATTGTCTAACATTATTGTCTAGATTCTACAGTGATGTGATGGTACAGGGGTGGTGGGGCTGGCAATGTCTGTAGGGTTGGTGTTCTACTAGACAAAGGATGAGGACCACATGAGAATCTTTTGCTTTTCTACATGCAACTACTTTTAAGTCTTTTTAGAGCTAGTCTGCAGAGAGTAAGTTACATGAGGGAGAGTGAAGGAGAACATAATAATTGAAGATTTCTGGAAGCAAAAGGTAAAAGAGAAGAATTAAATTTCTGAGAACTTGCATATATAAGTAATGGATCTTGGAATATCTTATACATGTTACTAACCCCTGAAATAAAAGAAAATAGCGATAATACACACACGTTCTCTAAAAATGCTGTTAAGAAAGCATGATCGAGAGATGGGAAGATTTCCTTATTTTCTGTACTATTTAAATTTAGCCACCAGATGGCAACCACAGACTGCCCACCAATTTGAGTATATTCACCTCCTATTTACTTAACTTCTATGACCCGAGACTGTAATCCGACAGAGTCACTTTGCTTTCAGGGAAGTCAGCAAAAAAGAAATACAACTGTAAAATGAACATCACGGGTTTGGTTCTTCTGATTTCCACTTATACTTGCCTTGTATAAGTGCAGCTACAGCATTTACAATTTGGGAAAGTGAGGAATCAGGCCCGCTGAATTCATATGTGTGCAAAGCTGTCCCTGTGTCATTTAAATCCGTAGAGTAAATTCATTCTTTGAGAGTTACATTCTTCTCACAGCTCTTTTTCTAGTCTGGTGAGGTAAGGTCAGGTCAGGTCCTGAGCTTGTGATACACATTCAATCCAGTTATACTGGCCTAAGCTAGTGAAAACAATAGTCCTAGTTTTAGTCCTAGTTTTGGTGTCATGCAGCCTACCAACTACACTGACATTTGTTAAATCTCATACATCCAATGTGCGAGACTCTGTTCAAGTTTCTTCACCCCCATTCATTCCCTCCTTCCTTCTTATGCCTTCTTTCATGCTTCCATTACGCCTACTGAGTGGGAGGTACAGCAGTACTATAACTTGGAGTATGCCTCCTATGGGGAGCCTGCTGGAATCCCATCTCCTTGTTTCAGCCCAGCCTTCCATTTGTGTATACTAATGTTAAAAAAATACCTCTATTCTTCCACTCTGACATCATCAATAGCGTGAAAGTTGAAGTCTGACTTAACGTACCTTGAAAACAGATTCTTAAATTCTTCAGTCAGAGAGATGATTATCAGCATTTTGCAGAGATGGAGTTCTGCTGGACTGGACCCTGTGCAAATTTGTCATGGGATTGGACCTTCTTAGAAAAGGACTTACAGTCTAAATAGTGTGGGGGACTTATCACCAGGATGAGCACGGACACGTTCAAGATCATAGAGTTTTTCAAGACAGAGCCAAGAGAGATCCCAGGTATTCTGAGTCACTAGCACTGTAGCATTCACCGAACAAACAATATCACTTAAGCCTATTGTTTTCCTGAGCTCTTAAAACTAGTTTTAATTTTGGTGCAGTGACTACTTAATTCAGAAATTACTGTCCAAGGAGGACACAAGAATAACAACACAAGAAGCTAAGTTTTCCTGTGAGCTGCCAGATGTGTGCTTTGTATTTGGCTTTTATTTTGCCTGTCTGCTGTGAGTTTTTCTGAGTTGGCAGGATTTGGAGAACATACAAAACCCCAGCATTTTAATACTCTTGCTGCAATGGATAATTTGGGTAGGCAGCCTGGGAGGGACCATGAATAACAGACGTGCATGAAACAAAATGAGGCGTAGTGACTAAATGGCATTTGTTTATTTCCAGAAGAAACCTCTTTATATTAGTGGAGCTTCTCTGTATTTCCTGGATGCAAAGAAGGGCAGCAAATGGCTCTCTAAATCTAATTGGACTTTGGGCAGCCTTGAGAGTATTGATCTAAAAGGATTGTGGGATTTTTATTTGGTTCTTTAAATGCCTTTTTTCCTTAAAAGAAAAAAAAAAACAACAAAAAACAAAGCCAAAAGAAGCCTTCAAAGGAAGTTTAAATCCAAAAGAAAAACTTGCATGGATGAGTGGATGACAAGAAAGGATGCTAGAACTTCCCCAAAACTGCTTTGCAATGTAGGATGGTGCAGGGCAGGGGGAGTGCGTGTCTTTTCTCTACAGCAAAAAAAAAATCAAAACTTTTTGTGTGGTTGGGGATTTAGGATGTGGTAATGACTAGGGAATCTTCCACTTCTGTAGGCTGAGGAAGTGACAAGCCAAGTAACATAATTTTCTTTTCTTCAGTCACCATGTGATGCAGATGAACAAAGGAAGGTTTCCTCCTTGCTGCAGAACTACTTTTCTATAGATAAGTCTAATCTCCAGCACGACATCCTGGCCGTCAGCAAGCTCCTGGCTCAGCAGGCTCTGGTGCCACACTGAGGTTACTTCAGGCTGATGGAAATCATGTACAAGTTTAAATGGAAAATTGTATTAGAGTACTGGGATCATAGTAGGACAGTGTGCTCTTTAACAGGATCCTGTTGGATTGTAAATCTGTAGCTGAAGTGCAGTGCCACAGGTTCTTCTCTTGCTCTATTTGCCTAATGGAAAGGTGCAGCATGGTGGTGGGATGCAGCTCCGGTCAGCTAATTGCAGCCAACACATTAAAACAGTTAGCAGGAAGGAAGCTGTGATGATGTACCTAGGAGGGAGCACGAAGTGAAAGCCACTTGCATGGGTCCCTCATACTTGTGCCCTCTCTTTTACACATTGGCTGAAGGAGAGTGTAAGAGGCTGAAGCAGGTTGCAATCTTGGTTCTGTGAGCAGCTATTTCAGTTTTCTTATCTTGATTTTGATCTGAGAACTGGTCTTCAAAAGGGACATGGCTGTGAAGTTGATTCCTAAGTAGCTGCTTGTCTCAGTTCTACCTTAAACAGCAACCTACACGTGTGGAACGCTGCATGGATGAGAAATCACAGGCCCACTTTCCTTCCCACGTATTTCATTTGCTGGTAGCTTTTCTGAAAGGCTTTACCATTGACTGCTTCCTGACCTCCTTTATTTCACATGTGGAGATCGGGAAGGATTTCAGCGGTTACTGTTCATTCTCTTCTGGAAAGAAAAGCTGGCAATACTATTTTTATTTTCATCCTAGAAAAAAGAATGTTACTCATGTCCTAAGGCAAGGTCATCATTTGCCTTCACTTTAGGTAATGTGAAAGAACATGCCTAGTAGAGCTTTTGCTTTGAATATTAACTGCTAGTCCTTCACTAAAATAAAAGATGCTGCATCCTTATATCTTCAGGATGTTTTGAGTCCAACATGGATACCCTGATCTGTTGGTGCCTTTCTGTTTCCAGTTTTGAAGATCAGGTGGTCAGTCTTGAATAGCTAAGCTGTTCATTTCTATTAGAGCTTTTGAGACTTCCTAATGTGTTTAAAATGAAAAAAAATAGGGAAATAAAGAAAGCAATTTCACACAGCTGAGAGTATAAAACTGACCCTCACTGCTGTGAAACAATATCATTATTCATAATAAAAAAATTGTTTCTATTCAAGTTAGTGTTGCGTTAGAGTGGTAAAACCTGACCTCCTAGAATATATATTGTATAATTCATAGATCTCTAATAGCTGCTATATTATAGACTTCTTCACTTTCTGCAGACAGATACACAGGAGAGAAGGAACATGTTATATCGCTATTACTTAAGAGGGACACAGACTATAGAGTAATGCAGGAATTGTAAATTACTTGCCAGAGTCCTCTTTGCTGCAAAGCCAGAGTTATATTATTCTCTAAAAATGCATTTGCAATGGTACTGTCTATGGAATATTTACATTTTGAAAGATCGTTGAGGTTGCTAAGTGCTTTGGTTAGGGGTGGGAGATTTTTTTTCATGTTAGATAAAGTACTCTTGCAAACTTCTTTGTCTGGTATTTTGCTGGGCTGTTGAGATACTTCATCATTTTGTGAATGGAGTCATTAGTAAGGATGATGCTATGGTGCTTAGCCTGCCAATTGCTTTTAACAGAAGAAATGTTTGAGAAGCTCAGTTTGACTGTTGGTCCTTGCCTTGATCCCACTGCTTCAGGAACTGGTTGTGCAAGGACTGTACTTTTGGACCTTTTTGATGTGTCCTGTGCTGCATGGCAACAGAAGAGCTCAGTGGTTATTTTTACCAGATGTTATACATGAGGAAATTCCATCTTGCATATTTGTTTTTTTAGAATAGAAACATCTTGAACTTTTATTATTATTACAGAAGATATCTGTTTATATTCCAGTGAGCAATGTTGGTGCTACTCCTGAGATCACATGAAAATGCCTCTGCCTTTACATCCCCATCCTTTACAATGTATGCTCTTATATATTTGCCTGCTTCTCATATGCCCCTCTGGAATGCATGTCTGTCTTGGGGGAGAGAGTGTTATCTAACAACTGCCATAGAAACCTGTGTTAAGACTTTCAAAAATGGCTAGTTATTGCAAGAATCCAATCTGAGAGAAAGAGAAAGCAAAAGACCTTATCTTTTTTTTTCCTGTTCATTTAATTTTGCAGACAGGCATGAGAATCTACTTTTGGAAAATCAGTCTCTCTGAGTTGTGTGAAAGTTTTCATCTGAGATCCTGTCTTTATTCTCACTCTGACTTGCTATGTCAACTGGAAAATGATCCCCTGTGTTATTTTGGGGACTTGCTCTTCTATAGAATAAAACACACTCAATTTTATTTAATTTTCAGTTTCATTCACATAAACGTATAAAGCAGTCCTCAAATGAAAATTGTTAGTGAAACATGTCTTGTTTTTTCACCCATTTGTACTCTTACAACTATGCAGAGGACAGTAGAGCAAAGGGAGAAAGTGATCAGGCTAGAAAAGAAAGACTGCTTCTGCAATCACAGCAATCACACAGCAATTGTACCTACAAAATTCTTATCGAATAACTGAATTATGCATTGGAACAAAGGGAGGAGGCAGAAAATGAGATGGGCATAGCTGAAGGGATCTGTTCAACAGCCTAGTTCAACACAGATTGGCTAATCAGATTCACTGCCTTGAATTTAATCCCAAAATAATTTGGAGGGTAGTTTATTAAAAGACTGCGGTGTTTTCTCTGTGTGATACCATAAAGAAAGCATTGCAGTGTTCCAGGCCAATGGTCTGGAGGACATGAATGGTGCTGTGAGGTTAGAGACGAGCACTGTAATCACATTAGGTGTTTTCTAACTAATGTGTGTGTTTGGTTTCTAACATACCCTAGGGTACTATGACCCATAGACTCCTCTGTGTATGAAATATAAGAGAATTCAGCAGGTGAGGAAGTCTCAAACCAGAATATTGCCCACTATGCTGTGATGCGGCACCCTTTCCTTCTACTACACAGTATCCCATCTCCACCACTGCCTCACTCAGACAACGAGGCTCCCCCTACCTTCACCCTTTGTTTTCCTCTTTCTACACATCATTCAGCAATATACATCTATGTGACTTAGTTGTCTCTGCAGATTGTTGACAGGTACTCAGACATCAGTCTCTTTTATAAATGAGATCCTATTCTATTTTAGGTCAGTAGATCTACTTAGGCTGAGGCAATTGCGTTCCAGTTGCTCTGTGCTCCTGTAAAAGTCGCTGTCATAAAACTTTACATCAGGAGGATGAGAACTTGCTCCCTTCCTGGCCAAAATTTGCGCTATAGTATTTATAAGAGCTTTGAATAGTCTTACTCATTTTTCAAAGGATTCATGCAAAAAACCCCAATATTTGACTTTCAATTCTGTGTATATTCATGTGCTATCCTTGTCCCCATAGTGTCTGAACTCCTTTTAGTTAAAAATCAGACTAAAGCCTGATGGCTGTGAGGCTCCCTGTTTTCTTTCCTTGGAGGAATTTACAGTTGTGTATCCTATCCACTGGACTATTAGGGCGGCAATAGAATTCCTGAATTTATCTCTCTTCACACACTGCCTTGGTAATATCTAGTAGTATTGTAGCATTGTTGCATTAAAAGTTTTTCCACTTTTTTTTTTTTTTTTTTTTGCTAGCATTCTTGTCTGGATCTGGTCCTTTAAATTTAACAGGGAACTATGAAATGATAAACCTGTCATCAAAACTGCTGCTTGGTATAGCTTCCATAGAAAATTTCTGTTGACCTTTGGACCTGTATTCTGATGTCATGCTTTCAGAATAATTTTCATTATGATTTCCAGAGCAGTGATGTTTGGATAAAAACCCTTTGAATTGCAATATTCTCAAGGAAGGGTGTGAAGACAAATGATGCTTAGTTTCTGCATCATGTACCATTTATTTGAGATGAGTCAGTCACATGGTTAGATGTCTGTCTTCTTGCATCCTGTTTGAATAGTGTTTATAGACTTGAGTCCTGCTTTTATTAGTCAGTGACAAATCTCAAACTGTAATGAAAGTAAAGCTACACCTCTTTGTTTAGGACTTATTTTAGGGCAGCTGCCAAAGCCCACAGATGTTATGAAGAAATCTTAAGATGGTGTGGTCTAATGCCACAGTATAAATTCAGGTTTTAAATTTTGTTATATACATCACATGCATACATTTTCTTGGGAGGTTTTTAAATAATAATGGTGAAACAGTTTGTTTCATTTAGAATGAAACTTCTCTGTGCAGTGTTTGTAGCCTGCGAATTGCAGTTCTGTGTTAGGATGAGAGCCAAAAAGTGAAACTGCTAAGGAACAAATGAGCAATTCATTTGTAACAGCAATACTGTTACAGCAAATGTAGAATGGCATAACTGGAATGAAATCAGTTTGCTCTTGACAAACTAAGAAGCTGGGATTTTTTGTGGGATTAGATCTCTACATTAGGAAATTCACATGTTTTCCTGTACATCATAGTCTGGATGGGGTTATCCTTCCCATTATTAAGGTTGGCTAGGATGTTTTTTCTAAGTTAGATAAGACTTCGATCAGATTTTATAGCGTTTTTGAAGAGCAGGACTAATGGCCTTTACTATCCAGGATTAATGTGTGTGTCTCTGAGTAGTTTAAGTTTGAAGACCCTATCACGAAGTATCCATTATGATTAAACCTGTCGCTAACTGAAAGCCAGGTCAATCTCAAAAAGATTTTCAAATATAATATATCATGCTGCCAATATCCTTTTCTTGCAGGACATTTATACTTGTCATTATAGTAGCTGTCTGAAATGATTAGCAATGGTGATATCATCCTTTGTGAACTTTGCAAAGATGTGGTACCTCTTTTTAGAAAGGGTAGCAAGAGTGGAAAGAAGTTCTTACTGGACTGAATTTGTTTTTTAATTAGTGTTTTTTCTTCTCTGGGCAGTGGGGCACACTGACTGGTAAGAATTTAGGGACAGGAAAGTGCCAGTGTTGCCATGTATAATGAAAAGACCTTTTTCCTGACAAAATAGGGGTGAAAAATATCAATCAGCTTCCCTAAGAGGGCCAGAGTCTGGATTTACCTGTTGTCTGTATTTCTCCTTTCTTCTGTTATTTTCCTTTTTTTTGCTTGGGTGTCACACTAAAAACTGCCTTTTTGTGCCTCTTTTTAAGTATCTTCTGTTCACTATTCAGCACAACTTCTACAAAAATTAAATAGAAATTAAGGGTTGACTCAGGGCTTGAATCTTAGGCCATTTCAACCAGCATCTTCATTCTGTAGCATTTTTCTCTCAGTAGTCTAACTAAATGTATTTTTTTTTTTTACAAAATTTTTAAGCCTGCCTTGGTATCATATATTGGGTTACATTTCTGTAGCCCTAATCAAGTGCCATCATCTATCCTCATGCATCTCTAGCATTCAGCTATGCACATTGACTCAACAGTGCCAGAAGACAATAAATTATGATGGTTTTGTTCATGAGACCAAATATCTGAGATCTGTTTTCACTCACAGTTTGAAATGGGCACAGTCCTTTCTGCAGCAATGTCTGTCGCTGAAGGGCATGGCCAGGACTTTACTGCCAGCTTATTTAAAATAAGCTGTATAATTTGAAGCAGGGATCCTGAGACCTGGCCATCCCTTCCTGGGCTTAAAATGGGTGTAAGGGAAAGACTTCAAAACAAGAAGAGTCTCTGCTGCACATTTGACTGATGGCATCAGACGGAGTGGGTACAAAAACAGTGCCTGTATGAAAGCAGTGAGCTTACAGAAGTGCAGAGAGCAGAACTGATGATGAACTTGGATAAACCCAAGAGAGAGATGCTTATTGGACTGGAGTATCAGTGTGTGATACGCTGTATGCTCTTTCTGTTACTGGAGTGCCAAGGATGCTGTCTGTTCTTGTGGGAAAGATAATCCATCATTGACATTGCCCTTTTTTTCCTCTCAATGTCGCAAAAGGAGCAGGCATCATATCCTCAGTGCATGTATATCTGGGTGAATCTCCCTCTGCAGTGACAAACTGGTGGTGGGGCAGACACTGTCAGTGAGGCTTACGGGGCTTTTGGAGCCTAGTGCGGAAATCTTGCATGCCTGGGAAGTCCCCAGACGTGCTGCACATTCGCCATCCACTCAGTAGGTCTTGCACAGCTGCTGTTAGGGTTATTTTGTGCTGGGCCTGTTTCACATGATGGGTCTAGGACTGACATGATCCGTGACTGAAAACAGCACTGGCAAACTTACTAACTCATATATCCCAAAGCATCCAGGCTGACTGAAAAACCTCGATAGTCACTGGAGCTCAGAAGCCCCCATCCCAGGTATCTGCTGCAAAAACCCATAAAAATGCATGAAGCAGTTGTTTTTCTCTTTACCTTGCTCTTGGAGTTGGTCAGAAGAAACCTTTCACACTCTTCCAAACTTTCTTTGCAGGAAGATCCCAGACCTCCCTTCAATGTATCCATAAAATGAGCAAGCCATTGGCATCAGGCTGTCTTTTCCTCCTCTAAGGTTTGTATGGTGTTTTTACAGGATTTTAGACACCTTGTGAATGTACAACTTGCAACACTTGTCGGTTTTGCTGACAGTACTTCCACAAACTCCGTGTATGCGTGTGTATTTCCTTATCTGGTCTTCAAAATAATACTTGGGTCTGTCAGCATATCCTACTGTATTTTTGCAGAAAGCCAATTAACCCCTCTGCACCCCTTCAAAAGCAGCCAGAAATCATTTGCTAATGCTCAGTGAAGTGCAACTGCTTTACTTCTGTATCTTAAAATAGCATTTTTAAACTCCTGTAGTTAATAGCTTCCTTAGAAAGAAACCTTCCTCTAATCAAAATAGCATTACTGAAGCTTTGCAAAGACATGTGCCCTTTATTTCCTCTCTGGAGCCCTAAAAATTTAAGTTTTTTTTTCCCCTGGATATACCACCTTATAGCTAATGAAGCCCTTGGGTATTCCAGGACAGGAAAGCTAAGCAGGTTCATATTCTAAAGCTGTTCTCTATAGCTCTAGTTAAACATAGTATTTATGTCCTTACCCTTTAAGAACGCTGATTTCAGTGGTGACTTTCAGTCAGGTTTTTAATTGGGCATAGGTTCCTGTGTAATTCAAAGGCCTTTTCACAATTTCAGTTTATTTTTTAGAAATGATATAACATATGATGATATCTGTGTATTATATGTATGTTCTACTCTTGTGTATCCAACATGAAAAGATAACTATTTTCCATGTTTTTAATTAATGAAACAGCAGTAAAAAGAAAATTCCTAAATAGGTTGGTCAGAGCTACACACCTGCATCTAAACAAAGGGGTCTTAAGGATTTAAGTTACCTCCCAGTATTCTTTTTCTTCAAATATTTGCCAGGACATTTTTAAGCAACAAAACTAACATTTCCTTATTATTTTCTCTTTTATCATTTTTTCCTCAAAGTCTAAAATCCCAGTTTGTTAATTGAAGCCGTCCAAAGGGAGCCATGCTAGGAGAGGAAGAAACAGAAAACATCCAAAGAAGATTAAAATAACTTTGCTGAAATCACCTCATAATTTGGCTTGGTTACCAGCTGTCAGCCCAGAGCATTCCAAGATTTGCCCTGGTGTTTCATTCGCTTGGCTATTTTACAAAATGGGGAACTCAAGTTTTTTTTTCAATTTGTCTTTTGGTAGTCTATGTGAACTAGTAATTTATGCAGTTGCCTATCTGAAGTACGTCACTACTCAAAGGTCTTCAGACGTCATAAGCCCACATTTGAAAATGAATGAATATCTATATTGTCTCCATCGTATCTAACATTTTTCATGTCAAGGAAATATGCCTAGTTAATTAACAACGGGCCAGTTGTACTAAATAGACAGTATTCCATGTTGCTATCTCCTTAGTTGCTTCAGCTGTCTATCTAGTAGCTAACAAGCAAAACTGTGTGATACCATTTTAATACCTTCAGAGTACGCTGCAGAGATTCTCCAAAATTTAAGAATTGTTCTTAGCATGCAGGAATGTTTATACTAAAGTTAGAAAAAGTATTATACTGTTGCATCATCTAACCTATCCGAGATATTCCTAGCTTCTTGTTTGCTGCAGAATATAACCATCTAAAATGGTTAATCTTTACAAGAGGCAGAGATTAACCAGGCAAATCAAAATAAAGAAGAAAATCACAAGTATGGTGAGGTGCATCTGCAAAATGAGGATGTTAGATCAATGTTTATTAAATAATGATTTTTAAAAGGCACATGAGCAATAATTTTAATAAATGCAACATGTTTTTTCTTACCTTTAACACCTGTTATATTTGTGTATATTTCTTTCATTAACAATGCTTGTCATCTTATGTGTGGCAAATAGTGTTGGCTTTTTTCCTTTGTATACTGTTTGAAGCAGAAAGCAATATATGAAAGAAAACTGGATAGGAAGAGGAAAATTCCTAACAAGGAAAAAAAAAAGATTTTAAAATGCTTTTATTTCAAAAGATTAGAAAAAGCACACTTAAAATTTTTACAAGAGTTTCTTTGTTGAAATCATCATTTTCCAATTTTTTTTTTTTTTTAACAAAATCCTTTTTGCTCATTTGAAAATGAAAATGTTCCTGTAACAAAATCACTAGTTTTAGATAACCATTTGGGAAAAAAAGAAGAGGAATAGAACCTTTTTCAAGAAGAGAAGGGAAGGGAATCCTATTGTAAAAACTTTTAATTGACTTTTGGTTTACTCTAGGCAGCTGAATTTCCAAAAGCTAGGACTTGAATGTTTTCCTGAGCCCAATTCAGAGCACACTAAAATCTATTAAGAGCCATGGCAGTAAGTGATAGTGGCGAAGACAGGTGAAATGGGTTATAAAATCTGAAACTTAATTGAATGCCTTTTAAGCATTTCAAGTGGTATTCACTACAGTATAAATTGCAATACTGAATCTTGAATTAACTCTGAGACTGTATAATTCTTCAGTATAGACTTTCCTTATTCCACACAGAATCTACCCTTTGCAGGTGAGTTTTAGGTTGTGTATTACAAAAAAAACATTGAACAATTCTGGCTCAGTGATTTCCTAAACCAGAATTCATTACCAGTGAGTGTAGTCTGAAGAAGAAATACTACTATATGTTTGTCCTGTTATTACACTCTTCTGTTTATAGCTGTTGGAAATACAACTCTGGACTACAAGAACCCTTGAGTTGATCTGGTATGGCTATTCTGTGGCAGTCTAATTAATTAGCTCATGAATGAAAAATAGGAAGAGACTACCCACAATGAGGGCATAATCTCCTTTTTTGGAGGCTTTTAAGAGCAGATGACATAAATTTATGTGGCTTTTGAGGGGAGAGGGAATGAGCAGGGAGATCAGCTCTATCCTTCAATTGTACTTCATGATTACAATGTCAAAAGTCAGGGAAATTGCCAGGAAAAGGGAAGAGTGTGCTATTAGAAAAGAGCATAATCTGAAGTATTTTTTCCAGTCACTTGTGCCAGTGACATACATGAATAATCTAGCCACTGGGGATAATGTGATAATGGCAATGCCATTGTGGATTGCATTTGTGTCACAGATGTCCACTGCTCATGACCCTTCTCCATATTAGAGAACAGGGAAGATGTGTTTCCAGGTGAGCCAATAATGCTCTTTCAGGCAGGCAAGCTTCATTACTCACTGAATAAGCAATAATATATTGATCATTCAGGAAACATCTCCTGTAGAGCTGCTTGCCCTGGAAAATCAATCCTTGACTAATTGGTGCATTTTGTAGAAGCAGAATCTACAATAAGTCTTAAAGGACTTGCATTTCATGTTCTGTATTTTCAGCTGGGTGTCTTGTGTTTTTTTATAGAGGACGCTTAAATATTTATTCCGAGTTCACTGTTTAGTGTTAAAAAATTATACTAACGCCCTTTTCTTAGATCTTCAATGACCTCAGATCTTCTAAGTTTCTCAGATCTTCTCAGAGTTGGGAAAAAAATGGAACTTAAGTAGGTAAACTTCCACTGTACTTCCACTATACCATGAGAAGCAGAGAACTGCAGATGGCTTCCAGTGGTGAAGAGAGATGCTGAGCATTAGGACAATTTTAAATTGTATATGGACTGAAACATTTTAATAAGCTATGTAAGGTACTGCAGAATACTTTTTCTTCTGTAATGGAGCATTCTTCCGCCCTTCGGCAAAAATGCAGTTTGACTTATGTTGATAGAGCTGGTGGCTGATTGTACTTTACAGTCATCATTCAAGGGTCTAGAGCAAATTGTTATGTTAATGAAATAAGTCACCAAGTGACTAGAAAAATATAATATTATCGCAGCCTTGCTCTTTTCCCAGAACTGATTCAAATGAATCTTGGCAGCTTGGGATTTTCATATCAGAAAAGTCCATAAACAGTTATTTAATTTTCTATCAGTATTCTCCCTCATAAGACTTTCAGTAGAGATATATTTGAATCTCGTGCAGCAAAAAATCTGACAAGCAAGATAAGTATAAGGAATAAAATGGGCATAATCAAAATTCTGTGGCCTGACACTAATAAAGAGTGATAAAATCCACTTATCACACAACCCCTCCTAGATTTGGTACCTATGTAGCAAAATATAGTCATTAGCTGCAACTCCATAGCTATCTTTTTCTACCCAATCAATGGAAATGTCTAGAAAGAAAAAATGGCATATATTGAAAAGGCTGCAATTGCATTTCAGAGCCATAGAAAAATCTATGACTTAAACATTAAGCAATGAATCTTCAACTGAAATGCTTCTTTGTATTATCTGAAAATGTTAAAGTTGGAAGTACATCAAAAGTCATAGACAGATGTCTAAGTGCCTTCTGAAGTGGATAGGCCTGCCTGAAAAACCTCTCTGAACCTGACTTAAAGGGAGGACTTGATCATAGAAAATAGGGTTGCAAAGGAGCACAGATAAAGAAAAGGACAGTATACATGAAGGTATACATGAAGTAGGTGTACATGAAATGGATTTAATTTCTGAAAGGTGCCTATCCAACAAATCCTTAAAATCTTCTATTGTGATTGACATCTCCTTGAGATGTGCTTCATTGTCCTTATTGCTAGGATGCTTCTCCAATGTTGAATAAAATCTCTACTGCTGTAATTTAAAACAGTAATACTGGTTTTACTCATGGTAGGCATAGAGAGGAGTTTATTCCTTTATCTTTTTATGGCTACCTCTTACATATTGACAAAATTCAATACACATCTCCCTAGCCTTCCCTCTCTAAAGAAAACAGCTCATTTTTTTTCTTTCTTCTAGTAAATGTTGGTTTCTTTTTACTAGCCCTGTTCCCTGAACTTTCTCCAGTTGATCCACGTCCTTTCTGGATTGCCATGTGGAAAATTAAGTGACTTTACATACCAGACATGTAAAGAGGCGTCCTGGAAGAGATACAGATGGTAGACGATAGTCTTTAGTCTGCCAGAATGGAATGCTCCCAGATTCATGCATAAGGAAAATTGAAATGCAGGCATAGGTGAAGCTGTGCTTAACCAGTCAAACCAACTGTCATTGAACTTCATCAAAATCTGACACCCCAGATAAGGCTGTCAGGCATTCCCAGTTAATATATCAATTGCATTACGAATTCAATATATCTGGAGTCAGATTCTGCTGCACCACACCCTCGTGAAGCTGAGACTTCTGTGCTTTAGAAGGTATGAAGTGAAGTATGAAGTAGCTGTCATTTCTTTTGAACCAGCTGTTAGCATCAAACAGCTGGATTACTGTGCTTTTGTGACTTCTAACAGACAGATATCCCAGGTGGAGTGATTGGTGATATACCAATTTTATCATTGGTTCCCTTACATTCATTGGTTCCCTTACATTCATTGGTTCCCTGACATTCATTGGTTCCCTGACATTTGATATTTTGCCTGAAACACAACATCTATTTTGAGTTCAAAAGCATAGGGTTCTGCTGGAAAGTAAAAGCTTTATCTGATACCTCCTAGAAACACCTGGCATTTGCTTGTATGTTTACAGAAAAAAAGATTTCTTAATATGATGTTGTGCTTGAGAAATATCATTCAGTCAAAAACAATGTTTATTTGATAAGGCAGAGGAGTTAGAACTGTGTCTATTAACTTTTCTACATTAGAGTCTTACTGTATAAACAATGAAGTACATAAGATTAAAAGGCTAAGGCAAACTTTACTAAATCATTGCTTTTCATGTAAAATAGCTATAGAATACAGTTAAACATATATTTTGCCCAAAAGAGAAGGTGTAATGGCATTCAGTAGTTAGCATAACCTCTGTAAAGGATATTTGGTGTGTATGATGCAAACTGAGGTGGAGAAAGGAGAAGTTGGAACTGAGGTTGAAAGAAAGAATCAATCAAAATCAAAAATATGGAGAATGGATTAGAAGACTGCTGTAAAGGTGCTTGCTGTAAGCCAGGAAACTGCCTTCATTTGTCTTCGTCCCTTGTGTTCAAGAGGGTTCAGATGCTTATAAACCATCAGCAGCATCAAACATATGCTGTCACCTAGCTTTTTCACAATTTCTTATTCTACCTGATTATAAAGAAGCCAATTTAGCTTTTCTTTCTGGTCAGGAAGGTAACCGTGGTGCTAGAAACAAAATATATTGCCAAGAAGATATGCTGTGAGCTAGTCCCCACCTATAATAATGTGGAACAAATAGTGGAAGAACTTCATACAATCCAAAGACCATTGTATTTTTATTACCATAAAGAGCTGGGAAAAAAATGGCATTTAGTTGAATACTTTTATTAGAAAAAAAAATGCAAAATGTCTAGGCAGGCTGAAAAGCAGTTACAAAAGTCTTTTCTGTAATGGTAAGAAAGCTTAGACAGAGGGCCATTTGGCCAGGGGTCAGGATGTACCAGCTTACATAAAAATATAAAAGGATAGCTTATTTTCTTAGTTCAGCATTTTAGAACAAATAAAAGGCTAGGTGTAAAGACATATCTTAATGGCCAAGCTAAGTCACCCAAGTCTAATAAAACGGAAGAATTTGTTCTCAGGAAACAGATTGATCTAGAAATGATGCAAGTCCTGGGCACGCAGTAGAAAGTCATGTCCAAAGAAGAGCAACGAAGCTGGTGAAGGGTCTAGAGCACAAGTCTTATGAGGAGCAGCTGAGGGAACTGGGGTTGTTTAACTTGGAGAAAAGGAGGCTCAGGGGAGACCTTATCGCTCTCTACAACTACCTGAAAGGAAGCTGTAGCAAGGTGGGCATCAGTCTCTTTTTGAAGGCAACAAGTGACAGGACAAGAGGAAATGGACTCAAGTTGCGCCAGGGGAGGTTTAGATTGGATAATAGGAAGAATTTCTTCACTGAAAGGGTTGTCAAGCATTGGAACAGGCTGCCCAGGGAAGTGGTGGAGTCACTATCCCTGGAGGTATTTAAAAGACGTGTAGACGTGGTGCTTGCGGACATGGTTTAGGGGTGAACTTGGCAGTGTTAGGTTAATGGTTGGACTTGATGATCTTAAAGGTCTTTTCCAACCTAAATGATTCCATGATTCTATGATTCTATGTCAACTAGCTAAACCGTGCCAAAAGCTAAATATTGAGGAAAGAATCAGCTGTCGCTGAGCATATGGAGGACCTGTGGAGATATGTGCTACAGGCATACCAAGGGCTGTAAAGCTAAACTGACAATAAAACAATTTATGAATGTTCAGCTGGACTTGAAATCTAAAGAATGCCAAGGACACGAGCCAGCAATGTGCCCTTGTGGAAAAGAAGGCTAATGGTATCCTGGGCTGCATTAGACAAAGCATTGCCAGCAGATTGAGGGAGGTGATCCTTCCCTTTTATTCAGTGCTGGTGAGGCCACCTGGAGTATTGTGTCCAGTTCTGGGCTCCTTAGTACAAGAGAGACATGGACATAGTGGAGAGAAGGGCCACGAAGATGATGAAGGGACTGGAGCATCTCTCCTATGAAGAAAGGCTAAGAGAGCTGTTCAGCCTAGAGAAGAGAAGACTCAGGAGGATCTTATCAATGTCTATAAATACCTGAAGGGAGGGTGCAAAGAAAATGGAGCCAGGCTCTTTTCAGTGGTGCCCAGTGACTGGTCAAGGGGCTATGGGCACAAACTGAAACACAGGAGGTTCCCCCTGAACATCAGGAGACACGTTTTTACTGTGAAGGTGACCGAGCACTGGCACAGGTTGCTCAGAGAGTTTATGAGGTCTCCATCCTTGGAGATACTCAGAAACTGTTTGGAACTGGTCCTGAGCAACCAGGTCTAGGTGCCCTGCTTGAGCAGGGATGTTGGACCAGATGACCTCCAGAGGTCCCTTCCAACCTCAACCATTCTGTGATTCTGTGATTCTGTGACACTCAGAAAGTAAGAAATTTGCTATGGTGCTAAACATGAGAATGACAGAAGGCGAAAGCTGGTCATAAGTACAGATCCATGTCCAGGGAAAAGAAGATTCTGTCTTGGGTCATACCATTCTTGAACTATTCAAACACAAATGAAATTGGCAATAATGCAAAAATTAAGGGAAGCAGTTCCATTAAGTGCTGGCAGTGTAAAAATCTGTTTATAAAAAGGATCATTATAAATACAAGACTGGTTTGCAGAGAGCATCATGCGTGTCCAAAGAAAATCTCTTTCCTGGATTGAAAAACCACCTAGCTAAATGGACAGATTTGGAAGTACAAGGAATTCATTAGGTCTGCACCTGAATAATAGTATTTAATTTTTGAAATGCTTAGAGGAAGTGACAAACTCCTAAGGAAACTCCTGGAAAAGGCATTCTAAAAAAATGGGGGAAGGGAGTGTTCAGAGCAGAACTGCTCTAAATCAAGTTCTGATCCAGGAACATGCAGTCATCCAAAAATAGGATATGACTACTCTAAAATCCACGAAAGAAGTTTGGGTCATGGAAAAACTGACCTGCATTTTAGCATGGCTAGTAACTTGAAAGTCAGTCCTATGGTCTGCTGAAGTTGCTTTTTGAAAATACAGCACAAGTTGAACCAATGGTTTGTAGGCAATTGGCTTTCAGGAACTACTCTACTTCAGGGAAAAGTCATTATTAGAACTTCTACATTCTGTAAGTTTTCTGCAGTAAAAGAAAAAAGGGATCAAGATGTAGAAGTGATGAAACAGTGAGAAGTCATAGTTCTCTGGCTGAATGTTTGAACAACAACAGATAGGAAAAAAAATCTGTTTAGAGAATACAGATTTTGTAAAGATCTATACATATGTTGAACATTAGTAGAGAGGAAAATAGGAAGGGAAAGAGGATGAAGGTAAAGTTCTAAAGGTCTGCAGGGAATTTGTTTTTGTGCAAAGCCATATGATTAAATGAGGGACAGCAAAGCCATCAGAATTTCTGTTTGGAAATTATAGTTTTGACTCAAGGGTCTGCGTCAACACTTCTGGCCCAATGTAAAATTGGTACTGGATATCCCAACTCATCAAACTAACTCATGATTTTATTGGCAGGAATGAGGAATTCTCACTTAAGAAAACGCCATGAAGTTTTCAGTGAGGTTTTAGTCCATAGTTCTGGTTAAGAAAAAGGACAGGAGCACCAGACTCTGCACAGAATTAGATGAAGTAGTTTTAAACACTTCTTGACTGTAAAATAGATGATACCCTGGAGGATGTAGCAGGTCAGCCTGATGTCTGACACACAATGTTAAAATTGAGCATCAGGAAGTATAAGACAACATCAAAGATGTTGGACAACAATTGTTTTCATAGCAGATAACTTAGAGATGAATTTGGGACTTTACACCTGTCTGATCTGAGGCTTTGTAGTAGTACTCTGTGGTGGGCTGTTGCCTCTTCCATATCTGCTAACATTGATAGGTCTGAAAGACGTAGGTCTGACTTATCTGATCTTGTGTGTGTGCACAATTTTATTGCAAGCCCTTCAGAAATCAGTGGAATGCCTTTTGACTCAACACAGCACAGATCCCTAAAGACAGTGCTCAAAGTGGAAGGGTTAATCCACATGTCATGTTTCTCCAGATGTTTATCCTAGAACAGTATAAAAATTTTGAAAAAAAGCTGGTGTATTTGTAGATTAGCAGTGTGTGGAGTTGAAAGCTGACAACATGAACTAGAATCCAAAAAAAATAATATTGGGTCCAGAGTCAGGAGGAAGAAGGAAGATACTTTTGCTAACAAAGAGATTTAAGGCTGCATGGAGCACAGCCCTCCGTAAGCTTACATATCAGAATTTCACAGCTCTCCTATTAAAGAAGGAGTTTTGAAGCTTTTTTTTTTATTATTTTTGGCAGTTTTATTATTATTCCTACGCTGCTGCATGGACTGAGCAAATACTGCAGTAACTGACCTGATGTTATGTAGTATTTTCAGGTTTGAGGTCTGTGCTCACTGTTTCTGTTCTGGGCTAGCTGTGTTTTAAAAACCTTTTCATGTTAGGCAGTGCAAGTGCTATTAATTTTGGGGGAAATCTTGATGCAGGAATGTAAATTATTAAACAAAGAAATGACTTACAACATTAAAAGTCTAAATTCCCATGAGAGGGAACATTGAACCAGGCTGATGAATTCCTAGAGATGATAAATGATTAGAAATGAACTCTTCAGTCGTCAGTTGTGTGGGAAGAGCCTTGTGAGTGGAGTCCCTGTAGCAAATCCTTAGAATTTTGCAGGGTGATTTGCCAAATGGTTGAAGAAACTGTAATGCTGCTCTTCCAGTCAAAAGTGAGTGTAGGCACAAGTGTAGTAACTCTGATGCCTTCTTTAAGGCTTAAGTACAAAAGAAAGGAATTAATTGTTGAAGGACATGAGCATACTCAGCATGAGAGTTGTCTCTTGCTTTTTATTCATATTCTGCAGAGGTGCAAAGACACTGATTGCAAGGCTGCCAGAATAGACTGCAGCAATAAAGGTTTTGCAGAGGTAAAAATACATGCATATCCCAAGTCTGCTATAATGTAGATGCTTATACACTGCTGCTTGTGGAGCTTTAATTTGCTAAAAGCAGCTAATACAGTGAGTTTGCATATTCTCATATCAGTTTAGGGTTTCTGATGTTAAAATACATTAAATTGATTTATGTTTTTACCTGGCTCTTCTCTGCCTCCAACAGTCCTTTTTTTGTTTGTTTGTTTGTTTGTTTTCTTTTTATGTTGTTCATGGCCCTGCCTTATTTCTCTTCCTTTTTATATTCCACATACATGTTGTGATTTCCCTGAAATCTAGGGAAAACCGATCAGCATTCACAGTCACCTCTAGACCGTTCTGTTAGAAAGCATGTTGATGAAGAATAGCTGATGAATCCCCAGCACCAGATGTTCTGTCCAACTGCTAACAGTTAAATGAGAACCATGCAAAAGTATATTGCTCAGTCATCTTCACGATCTAACAACATCTGGTTCATTTGCAGGTGCCCTCTACCTCAGTAGCATTATATTAAATTCTGTGCTCTGTATTATAAAGGTAACTAATTTATTTTGTATCAGGCTGTGGGGGAAAAATAGCTGCTTTTGTCAGTAAATCACTCTACTACTAGCTCTTGAAAGAAAATGACTGGAAATAAATGAGTTTATTTGCTCCTGTTTAGATTCCCAACTTTCAGATAATCCAGAAATTTCAATGGCTGTTTTCTAACTGTCTAACTGAAGCTTTTCCCCTGTACAATTGTTTAAAAAAAAAAAACAAAACCAAAAAACCAGAAATGAGATGCACTGTTTTGCTTTCATTAATTTTATTATTTCTGGAAATACAGTCACAAGTTGTTAATCTCCTGATTGTGAAATTTCATAGTTCAGGAATTCAGAAAGTTATGTTTTTGGAAGATCATATAGTTAGCAGAATGTCAAGCTGGGACAAAATTTATCTGCAGTGCAGTACTTTGGTAGAGTGATATGATACTGCCTTGTCCTACATAATATTACGAAAGGGAAAACAGCATTGTTGTTAGATCCATGCTTGACTTGTGCATGTGGACAAGTGATTCCCACTGCTGACAATCTGAGGCAGCTTAGATTCCAAACTTTGTGGTGCAGAATGGAGGATGGAGTGAAGATCCCCAGGTCAGTCCTTGTGTCAGCATGGTGTCTTCTCAAACATGAATTTTGTAAACCAGTTCATTTCTTCTTAGCTCCCTAGGTCCCATAGCTGATGTTATCGCTCTTGCATCATTAAAGAAGGGAGCTACCTTGCTACCACCGATGTGCCTGGTACCTTGGACCTAGGCAGTGCAATGTCTTCTTGGTCCTGCAAACCAGTGGGGAGAGCAGAGGGAGCTGCAGGACTGTGGAATTGCAGCTGGGGAGTTCTCTGGATCTAATGGGATGTGCATTCCTCCAGGTGTGGAAAGAAAGGCTGCTGTGACGTCTGATAGAAGCCTCAACAATAAGCTGTTTCTGCTGAGAATGGCCAAATCAAAACATCCCTATTGCAGGCAATCTAAAAAAAAAAATGACCCTATGTTGTCCTTTCTTTGAGGACAGCTGAAAAAAATCTAAAATGAATTCTGCTTCTGCGTACAGGAGGCCAGATTAAATTTTTCATCAAAGATATGTGGCTCATCCAGAGCCAAATTTTTCTCTTTCATGCCTTCACTCATATTTATCATGATGTAAAGACTTTTTCCAGAGATCCAGAGATCCAGATCCAGAGATTTGATGGGAACACAATGAAATTCAGTTCTTACTTGTTCACCTGAGTACTCACTCTGATTTAATGTGATTTGCCCACTAATCTTCTAGATTAGTAGAACACAAGGTACCTGCATGAAGGGACACGCTGCTTCTTCCTGCTGAAATAGGATTTTAGTAGTCTGTTTATTATGGGGCTTACTGTGATATCCTTTTTATTTCTTTTAATAGGTCTGTTCAAATACACAGAACTGCTAGGAGTACCAGAGTCTGTCAACTAAGCACTGCCAAAGTAATCCAATGAAATCTTGGGTTGGAAGTCTAATTTTATAGTTTGTTACATTGGTACAATTACACAGATAAAGTTTCCATCAACTGCAGTGGGAGCTGCATCTATGAGAGTGGATCTGAACCAGTTTCAACTTGGGGGCTGTGAATATTGCTTGGAAATATGAGCCATATTATCCTCTTTGGCTGGCATAAATCTGGTGTAAATATGAGCTGCACTTGGCCAGCAAGCTGATCACTGCTGATGCAGACATCTCTCTGTTGGTCATCAGGAGTAACAGCAGAAGAAATGCTCTGCCTAGTCCTATTCCTCACTGTGGGTCTGTTACGTACTTTTTGTTGATGCTGTCTTTCTGTTAGCCCAGTCTGCAATGGTGTGGTTAAAGCAACTCTGGTTGATGGTTGTTCTTCAGTTCAAAAAACAAATACAAGAGGCTTCTATGTAATTAAGCCTTTCAGCTCTGCAGTGAATATTAAGACTGTAGAACAGTACTTGACATTGATGGTTCATATACAGAACCATATATGAGATCCAGCTCTTCTGCCTCATTTAAGGCATTCTCAGGGCAGGGTTAAAGGTATTCCTCCCAAACAATTAATTTAAAATGCACTGCCCTGTCTTGCTCTTAAAGCCCTTAGAGCCATCTTCACGGTAACATGATGCACTTACCACAAATGAATGCACAAACACCACAATGAAAACATAAGGTTTTCTTCTCTGCTTCCTAGAATTGGTATCAATTAGATCACAAGCTCTTTTTACAAGATGAGAGAGAGAGGAATTTGGATGTTTGCAGTGTTGAATTCCTGTTGTTAATAGCTTTACAAAGACCTGAGGTATCTAGATACATATCTTATTTGCCAGTATTGACCTAGAGGAAAGAGCAGGCTTTAATTCTTAGAAATAATAGACAAAAGGCACACTGAAACAATGTGACAGAAAAATCCCTGAGCTGTTGCTTGGTGGTTTTTAGACAAAGAACTTGGTTGAAGTCAAGAACTACGTCTGTAGCATTTTTCTCCATTTAATATAATGCGTGTCCCCATTTAAGCACTTTTTTCTATCAGCCCCAGTTGTCTTGGTGTGGTTAGGGTCATAGATGGGCTTTTCTTTGTTAGTAACAGTGTGACTGACTCCTGTATTCTGTTTCCAGGCTGAATTTCACATTTCGTGAGGAAGCAGTCTGTCAGTCAGACTGTCCCTCAGCCAGGACCAGGGCTGTCACTCAGTCCAGACCAGCCAGTGAGCTCTTAAACAGGGATGTAGTGTGGACAATCTCTGCTGTATGCTGTTCTCTCCAGAAAGCAGCTTCACAAAAAGCATAGAGATGTGTTAGTGTTGAATACTGTTAAATCCTCATCCAGAGATGCCGCTTTGGTGAAATTGGGCCGTGTTTCTATTTTTGCTGGATTCCACCCCATGCACCTCACTTTGTAGCAGAGGAGGGTTCAGTAGCTTAAATGTGGGAAGATGAATATGAATGCTATTGATTTTTGAAGGAGGTGAATTGCACTGTTGAGGATATTTTACTATTAGCGGTAGCACATTTTCTGTCTTGGATGAGATCAGCTGTGAATAAGCTTTCCTTTGCTTTGTAGCTGTTTTTAGCACTGGTTCCTGTGTACTTCAATCGCTTTGAAGAAATTTGCTCTACTGAGTTATATATCTAAATTGGGGTAGTTGACTGAACATTGTATTTTTCCCATCATAATGGAATATTAAGACCAGAGTTGTCCTGTGAATTTTGCTGAGAGCAATGCATGTGTGTGTAAAGGCATCCTTCGTGAGGTTGTTTTGTTCTCTTTTCTCTGGGTTCACTTTTATATTTAGTTCTTTCCCAAGAGTGTGTTTGTTCAATTTGTGCTGCATTTCTCTTTTACCTTTTCTTTTTGATATTATCAGGTTCTTTGCCAAGGGTAGGCCACTCATCTGTGATTTGGATGATAGCATTCTACTATTTGTTTTTATTTGAACAAGATAATTTTCATCCCCTAGCAGCTGTTGGTGACTGTAGCTAGATTTCTTTTAGATATACTTTTCCTGTTTTTTTTTCAGTTTCCTTATATCATTGCCCTACTTTTTCTATTATTAGACTTTATGGTTCATTGGATTTTATTATTATTATTAATTTTTCTTCTTTGTTTTCCAGAGGATTTCATGATTCTAGGAACTCACGCTTTTTCACTAGCTCTTCTGACAAAGTGCTATATTCCTTTCTCTTTAAAAACTCAGTGCTGTTGTGGTCTTCCTTTAATTTCTTTATTGGCTCATCAGTCAAGAATAATCTAGACATATTTCCTCATAAATGGGCTATCTGTTTTGTAAAGAAAAGGGATTTATTTTAATTATTCCATGTCCCTATGTAAGTATTAATCATTTCTTTGTATTTCTTTGGGGCAACCAAATCGCCATCTCCTGTATTGTCCTGAAACACTTTTTCCTATGTACATTTGTTATTTAAGTGACAAGGAAGGTTGCAGAACAGAATACAATACTTTAGGGTTCTCTGATATTCTGCTGAGATTTGGGTTTCTTGTACATAAAATATTGTCTGAAATCAGTATCTTTCCTGAAATAATAGTTTCAATAAAGCTGTCTTTTCTCATTTCCAGAATTCAATTTAAATAATAATACTACGGATAAAGCTGTTAATCTGGAGATTAAGCCAGTTGTCTGAGATGTGGGGAAATCCAGGTCCATACAAGTGCCTGATGTAGAGTATATATTTCCCATCTCCCAGGTGAGCACATTCATTTCATGAAAATGCTTCATAACTGAAAACACTGGTCTTCCTTGTATGGCACTTTTTAAACTCAGCTTCCAAAGAACTTCTCAATGCCAGACAAGTTTCACAATTCCTGTTGTTTTGGGAGAGACAAGTGAAGTACCAAGCAGACAGCATGCCTTGCTAAACCTGTACAGGAGGCAGGACTAGAGCCAATGTTTCTTAGATATCCACTTGTCTCCCTAAATACCCCTGATTTTCTCACAGTTATTTCTATACACAGTAATATTAACAGGCTCTTCAGCTGGAAATCATCTCGTTTATTCATGAACAGGCATGTTAGTAGGGCATATCTTGCTTTGGATGATTTTTATTACCTTTCATGGCAAGAAGGATGCTTGATTTGAAGATAAAATGTATGTATGGAGGGGAAGGTCCCTGGGATCTAGTTCTGACTGATGCACTTCTTCAGTTTTGTCTGAGCGGTTATTCCTATGCCTTGGTTTCAGCAGTTCTGATGAATAAACTGTAAACAAGGTCTGGCTCAATCAGTGCTGTGGGGCTGAAAACAAAGTAACGTGAAAAAGTGTTCTCGTGGAGAAATTACTATCACAGAGCAAACAATGCCAGGGTTCTGTTCCTAGACTTCTTGTGAGACATTGGGAAACTCAGATGTAATTACTACCCTGCCTCAAAGGGATAACTATGTGAGAATAAATATATTAAGACTTAAATGATTCGTGATGGCAGAAATGGTTGGTCATGGAAAGTCTACATGGAATTTGATACTAACCTTTTTGTCAGCTCTTGAATTTGATTAAACAGATATCATTTTGTTCAGCGTAGAAGTCCCAGTTCTAATGTATTTTTCCCTCAAAAAGAAAAAAGACACTGTACCTCATGTTTACAGATTAAATCTCAAAAACATGTTCAAAGTAGCTTACATATTTAAATGTGCAAATCTGCCTTTTTTAATTACTTTTTATTTCAATTGCATTCTTTGGAGCTGACTCGTAGATGTATTTTTAATGCTTGGGTTTGGCAATCTTCTACTAGCTGAATCGTCATCCAAAGGTAAAATCAAAATAATATCATAACTCTTAAACCAGGAAAAGAACTTTTTATACAACAAAACAAGGTTAAAACTGATCTCTTGCTAAATGGGATAGAAAGAGAGTTGGATGTCACTCATTTCTCAAATGTCTTGGCAGTGTTTGAAACCATTTTTTGACGTGGTCGTAAGTTAACTACTGTGGAATTAGTCCCTGGTGCAAAGCTAGACTATTTCAATATGTGGTAAAGAGAGTGTTAGTTTTCTTAACTTCATTTGTCTCAGCATTTCCCCAGTCTGAGATGCATCCTGAGAATGGCTTTTTGATTTAAATAATTACTTATTAATATCTTTGAATTAACAAGACAAATTGAGCAGCTACTGAATTTCTGCATGCAATAGACTGAATGCTGGTTTTAGCTCTGAAGTTCAGGTTAGCACATGTTCTCCTGAAAGTCAGAGTTCCTCTTCTGGGGGCTGATTTTACCATTTGGGATATGTAGACTCTTCTTGTTAGTTGGAGGATGTTGTTCTTAGAGAAATGATCCAAGAAACTACCTGGGTGTGACAAAGGACAGACGTGGCAGAGTTTCCAATTTCCTCCTGTAGCAGCCACAGTTCCAGTTGCTAGATGTGTTTCTGTTGTTGAGTTTTTGTGTGAAGTACCTCAGCACCCTCAGAGCTGTCACCTGTCTTCAGAGGACTAATAGAGGTGACTGCATGTAGGACAGAGCCTAAGTGGAAGCAAAGTTAGGTCAAAGGGGAACTAGTGGGGAGGGTGAACTTTCTTTTCCCTCCAACATAAACTGTAGTCTCTGAGCAATTATTGGCTTGCAATGAATGGTAATTAGAAGAAATGGAGCTTATAGCTTTCCTCTAATTTTCTGGTTTGTGAAGACACCTATGGATTACACACTCCATAAAATATTGCATTGTGAGTGATGATACTTTGTACATATGATTTGAGTAATGAACAGAATATGATTTCAAGTTGCAGCTCCTCAGTGTTCCTGTAGTCCAAAGCAATTAAGAAAAAATTGGGCTTGCGTTCTTAACTCCCATGTATCTTCGAATGAAACGTTGAAGGGTTGGAATCTGTTAAAATGCAACTCACCCACTTGGATCATTTGCTTGGGGGAAAAAAACACCTTGAGCTGTGCGTGGCATATCACTCCAAAGGATACCTCCCAGCCCCAGAACAAGGGAGATCATGGTTCAGAATAGTGAGATGAAATGAAAGGGCTCTGTACCAGAAGGATTGCCCACTTTCCAAAGCATACTTGGTTACTGGAAAAAGGCTTCCTGAGAACTGTTGTTTTTTTTTTTTTAATTTCTACAAAGCAAATCTGCATTTATTTCCATCTGTGTGGTGTTCTTGCTTTCCAAAGCTGAAAGTCTCTTACTTTGAAGGCAGAACTTTGGTTATTCCCCTCAGTCTGAGATAAGGAAGTTGTTACCTGAACTGATACAAACCTGTGTCCATGGATTCACAGCACTGGGATCATTCCTAGCTGTCTGAAACCCATTAAGTGCAAAGGTGATGTGTGCATGTACTGCAAAATCAACAGTGCATCACAACTAGATGGCTTATTGCTCTACTAAAAACTGTTCAGCCGCCGTCTCAAAATTAGGCTACTGTAGACATTAAAGATCTCCTGTAAGTACTTCAGAAGAACATAAACATTCTTCCTACATTGTGTTTGTTTGTTTAGAATAATTAAATGAAAGTACGTGTCTGAATCTTGGTTCATACTGGTATGTTTGGAAATTTATTTCTCAGCTGAAAGCAATAATGAAATCTGTGCACTACCTAAAATCTTAATTAAGCCCAGTGGCATCAGACAGAAACAACCCTCTTCATTTAGGCTGTATCAGTCTACAGGCACTTGACTGATTTATGTTATGGTAAATGAGGACAGAATTTGGCCATTTACCTAAGAAAAAGAGAACTTCTCTTTAGAGCGTATACATAATCATATTTTAGGGTAGTGGACCAGAGGAAGAACAAACTAACAACTGTGTACTGAAAGAAGCTGAGAATGTGGAGCTTGGACACCTGGAATGCATTCACTGAATTTCTCTCCCTTGCAGCAAGGGAGTCCAGGAATAAGACTAAAAACCACATAACAGTGTCTCTTGGTATTTCCCTTCATTGTTGTTATTTCAGCCCCATGTTATGGACACCAATAGTTCCAAGGGGAATTATTATTGTTATCATTAATATTACCTACCAAATTATAATATTTAGAAAGCTAAGCACAATAGGGATAACTAGATGACTGCTCAATTTAAAGATAATATATGAAACTATATGAACTTGGCAATGCTGAATGTAGGTGATGTCCCCTGATCTTACAGCTGGGTCTCGTAATATGTCTACTTCATATAACATCTGTTTTCTATTATATTGAGTGTATTTTAGCTACCTAACTCTTTCTACTGTTTCCAGTTGTAAAAGTGTTACTTTTACAAACAAAACAGTTTCAATAGGCATGTCTCTACTGTCCAATGAATCTTGATCGCTAGGGAACTAGAAACAAACCTTACCAACACTGACAAAGTTTGAGTGAATAACAGTGCTCTGTCTGTCTGCAGAGTGCTGAAGATAATTGCTTCCTTTCTCTGGACAAGGACAGCTTTCTTTAGTCCTAGACCTCTTGCTCTGCTCTCTTCTGCACCTGCCGTGTTTTCCTCCCACTTACCACTTCAACAGTGCCCTTGATTTATAGCAGTGTAAGCCAGCGAGCCTTCTGCAAAGGACAGGGAAGTGTATAATATTCCAGTTGTTATTATATATCATAACTAGTGAATGTTGTAAGGAAGTGAAATTGGGACCAAATCATATTAATGGATAAATATATAGGTTTTTGCACATTCAGTCCAAATATTATGCACTGATGGTATCTTTTCAGGATACCCTATCTAATGTCACTAGGTGAGTTCTTGATCCATAGAGGACAGTGATAGCTTTGTCAGTTTAATCAGTTTTAGCCAGAATGTTAATGGTTTTATGAAGAGAGCTTATGGAGTCCTTTGCAGTTGCCTAATACCTCCCATGTTGTTTATAATTTTTGTACCATGTGTATAGAGCAAGCAAGCAAGCCTCATAGTAGTTCTAATGGTTTCTAACCTACCTGAGTATGGACAAACATTGTAAAAATGATCTGCCTCTATAAATGTATTTGCACATAGGGAGAGCAGAATAAGGCTCTCAAGAAAACTTGGATAATATGACAGAAATCCATTTGAATAGGAACGTACCCTCTGTTGCTGTTAGTCTGCTGAACAGTCTGGTATCTTTCCTCAGGCATTAAGTCATCTTTTAACAAGGTGATGAAGGACTTTGATGTTACTGCCTTTTCTTGGCAGCTTAACTAACCGAGAAAACTAAATAAAGTTAACTGCAAGCTCCACGGTAGAGATGCAACAGAAGTAAACGTCACTTTACAAATTTTATAATTTTGACTATTTCCAGTATCACTTGTGCCTGCATGCTGGAATTGCTGGGCTAGGCTCCGTGTCCCATGCTAGGAAGAGGACTGTATGAGATCAGTCAAATACATTCTTATTGATTTTTAAAATGTATAATCTTAAAGTATGTTTGTGTGGAATCTGCATTTGTACACTATGAAGAGGGATGTACTCTGCACATCCCACACGGTAGCCAATTTAAACTCTATCCGTTTAAAACAAATAACAAAGAGAAAACATTTACAACTGTTGACGAAAATGCTTATGGCTGTCTTGGCAATTCCTGCTCTTTCCTCATTCTGCCCTCTTGGGGTTACAGAGGAGGGGAAGCAGACACGGGCAGTGTGTCTGCCACAGATTGCTTTTACATTGTGGATTCCTTCCAGCAGAGACAGATGCTTGCCATGCAAATAGCACCTACCACAATGGGAAGCCTGCTCTGTTTGAGGTCTTTCAGCACCTCCACAACCCATTTAAATTCTCAAGTCCGCTCCAGGTCCTTCTAGACTAAGGAGCTGGCCTCCTCTGTTTGATGCAAGCTGGGCATACCTTTTTCCCATGGTATGGCAAGCTAGTTTCTCATTCGCAAGTGTGCGAGGAGTTGTATCTCAAGGAAAAGGCATCAAGGATGAAAGAGATACCATTTATGCTGGGATTGATCCTTCTCTATTCCGGACGCTGAGCATCCTCCACATTTTAAGGTAGTAAAAGGAGTGTCAGAGTGAAAACAAGAGGAGCAGGCTGAGAGGAGGTGAGGAGGTGAGGTAGCTAAGTGTGTATGTCTTAATATGTATTTTATCTTGCTATAGAAATCACATCCGTGGTGTAACATAGTGGAATACAACTCATGGACAGCCTTGTTTTCTTTAAGTCTCATAACATATGGCCTAGGGCAGTATTGCTGTTACTTCGCTATGCAAGAATCGCAGCCATAAATCACTGTCAAAACAAAAAAGGATAAGCAGATGTGCTTTGGGAGGTGAGCTCTTTAACACTGGGGCCCTTTTTAAACTTGTCTTCTCTGACTTAATTAAAACAGCTACTAGAGAGCTATCCTATTTGGCCTAAACTTCATTTTCATGACACTGAATGCATGACTACCATGATATGCCAGAGACTGAACCAAGAATATCCTATGTAAAAAACATTAAATAATTACAGCTAGAATTAAGGAACTAGTGTTTCCAAGTTGGTGCTAGAAATAATCTCTGGTTTTGGTGATTCTGGCCCCACAGGGAGTGATCTGCAATATGCACAAGAAGTGAAATTAGAATTCTGTAAAGATTTGGGGGAGAGCATGGGTCTTAGCAGGCTAAGTACTTCCATGAATTCAGCTGTACTATTTAGTTCCTATTCTATTTCAGATCTCAGATATTTGATTTGGATCCAGCTTATTTAAACTGGAACTGTATCAACAACTATCCTTTTATTTCCACGTTTGATTAATGGTACTACAGTTAAAAAAAATTGTTTCCCCAGGTCATGTCCAGCAAAGTTTATGAAAACCTCATGGATCAAATGTTCTGTTGTGAGCCTGTCAAAATCCATGGTGTCCTGAGTTGCAACAAGGACTGACTTTGATCAATGAAAGAAAAGAAAAAGACAAATAGACCATTAATCGTTATTAATTTTGTATGGTCTTCTTTTTCTTGAATTCAAGATTCAGTGCCAATCCCATGTCTCCAAGGAGGCACAAATTACTTATATGATTTTATGTTGGATTTACTCTTTGTGATAGCTTAGGAAGTTATCCATTAAAAGATGCCATTGGAATAATAACTTTAAAAGGATAAGTGACTGCCTGGCCACTGGATATCATCACCGCCTGTTAATATAATTTAAATATTTTTACTCCATTTACAAACCTGCATTATATTTTACATCCCAGGTGAAAAATAATTTATATACTTGACAGATAAACCTTCTAAACTTTAGTTTATCTAAATTAACTATACTTCACAAAGGCAGCAAGATAGTCTACTTGTCCTAAATTCTACTTCTCTGTAATCATTATATCTTTTTAATGGAACAGCCCGCGAAAAGACTGGAAAAATCTGAAGAGCTCATGTTATCAGTCACACAGATGGACTCAGAGTATTATGCAGACAAATTACAATGCTGCCTGCTCAGGTCAACAGATTGCCCATTAAGGATAGATAATCTGATAATGATTTAGGATGCATTTGTGGGCAGAGAGGAGCAGAAGTTCTGGCCACAGTTGTTCCCATTGAGTTGGAATAATACCAGTGGGCGATAATTTATCACCTAGAGCCCATAGAACTGAATTGCAGCTAGCTAGTTGGATATACTACCTCAACCTACCATGCCAGAAATGGGCAGTTATATAAAAGCCACTGCTGAATTATACTCAGAATGCTTTGTGTTGGCTCTTTTCCATAGTGAGAATTGTGAAGGGCATGCAGTAAGTGTGCCACATCACCATAAAGTCAGATTTGTACTTCTTATCTCTTTTCATTTTGACCTCTATTTCTGCAAAATAAGTACGAGCACTGGTGCTGCTGATTCTTGCATTCCAATCCAGGTGGCTAATTTTTGATTATTTAGTGTTAGAACCAAATACAATATTGACTTTTAAACACAGAAGGCACAAAACAAGGGAGCATACCACTATCTAGTCTTAAAATCCAGCTCCAATTCTTACTCCAGCTCCTGACTTCAATCTGTGTTCTTGATATATAGCACTTGAGAGGGTGGTTAGTAGGTTGCAATGAGCTAATGAAGTAAATACAGAAATTCTCTTTGGCTCACTTACTTTATATTAGTAAATACCCTTATTTCTGTTTTCTCTACTTATTTCATTAAGTTTTATCCCAACTGACAAACAGAGAGATGGTATTTTCTGTTGTGTATTTCTAATGCTTATAAGACCTTTGCACTAAATGCATTCATTTGTGCATTACTACTTAATATGAATAGTTATTAAAGTCCTTTTCTGTGTTGAAACGGAAGTATTCAGTTAAGTCATCATCCCAGAATGCTTTGCACTGACAGCTTTTGCTACCATCATAGTGTTAGCTGTTGCTGGCAGCATGTATTTAAAAAGACTGCTCAAAATGAATTCTGAAGGTGTTCCCCAAGCATGTACTTTGTACGGGGGACAAAAGATGGCTTTGAAACTGCATTTCCTTTTGGTAAGCTCTCTTCAAAAGGAAATAGGAAACTGCTAGAAATATTTTGATTTATACATATGACAGAAATGGGATGTGTATTTGGGGTGTTCGAACAGGAGTTATGGACTGCAATAAGAATGCTGCAGCACTGAACTATGCCAGGATTGGTAATGGATCCACGGATGCTTTCTTCCATTTACTAATGACACTAAAATAACTGGGTCTGGTCAGTTTGGCCTTCTAAGACTTTTATTCTTTATAGAAAATAACTAATAGTCAGCAGTTCCGGAATTTCAAAGAGATTCAGACATTATTTTAGTATTTGTACAGCAATAATGCTTACAAACATCTGATTAGATCAGGATTCCTATGGGCTTGGTACTATACTTCGTTCTTCTCTGTTAAGCTGACAACCTAAGAACAAAAATAGAAAAATATTGCCCTCTTATACTGTCCCATTGGTATAATCTGGAATATTTTAAAATACTTTATATGCAAAAACTTTTTAAAAACCCTGTAAATCAAACAGACATTAACATCATAGTCTGGCTAGGAGAATTAAAACAATGAAACAAAGAATGAAAGTAAAAAAGACTTGCTGGCATCCAGGGGGTTGTGACTATCCTGTGTAAAGATTCACTTGTCTAGACCTACTCTGGGTGTCTGGATCCTCAAAACATCCAATGTAATTTAGATAAGAGATCTGAACTAACACAGCTTGTTTTGTTTTTAAGGCTGTGTTCAGATTCTTAGCAGGAGAAATTAGCCCGTGTCAAGCTCCGACTTACTATGGCTAGACTGCTTCTCACAGGCAAGCTAACTTGTTTTCTGTACACTCAGTGGCAGAGTGCAATGTAGATGTGATGCTGAGACCACAGGAATCCTTGCCTCAAAATTTGTGCCAAGATTCTTGAAAGTCTGGTCGTACAATTAAAAATGATTGGTTTTGTTGTGGTTTCTACCTGCCTGCTGAAGGGTGGTGATGGACTTGATAACCAGTGTTAGACGTCTGCAACTGCGAAGTAAATTGCCTTAGTTTTATGACTAACAAGCAGCAAACTGTTATGCTGCAGGAATAAAATCACTTTTGTATATATAGCCTTATCCAAGCTGTTCTTTTTGCACATTGTATTTTTTTCAATATACACAATACGTTTAAGCAGAGCATAATATAAGTGCTTATTCTTTAAAGTAGCACCTGTCCTTCTCATTTTTTTTAAAGTATTGATGATTTCTTTTTTCCAGTATCAAATATAAAGGTAACAATTGCAGAGCTCTTTCTAAAGCGTGAGAAATCAGAAAATCTGTACGAGAGCCAGGTATGATATTCAGCCAGGAGACGCTCTTGCTAGCTTTGGGACTGGGAATTTATGACACTAAACAGTTTCACATGGATTGTTTCTCTAAAGAAATCCCATCTTTGAGAATAAGGCAGACAGAAGACGACATTTAGACTGACCTTCCAAGAAAACAAATTTTGTTTTTATTATTTTAACAAGAGCTACAGATGTTTATCTGAGCATCTGCTAAATTTATCCTGATTTTGAAGTTTGATACAACAAATGAATGCTCAGTACATTAATATGAATTATTAGTAGGTTTTTAAAAACAAAAAGGAAGTTTTGATCCACCCTGTGTGGGCAAAGGCTGTAAACCCCTAACCTATGCTTTATCATATTGTGAATCCAAGCAAGCATTATTGTAATGTTAATGGCATTGCCTCAGTTTAAAGTGTTAGTGTCTGTAGTTAGGGTGATTTGGTTACTTATTTCACATTGGTGTAAAATTTGCAAACTGTGGCACCTTTCAAAAGCTGCATAAAAGATAATCGGTGGCCTGGAGAGTCACGCAGATACTTGTAAACATGAGTCATTCTGGGTCACAGTAACTAAGACTGTGAATAAATGAATGTTAACCATTTTTTTCCAAAATGTGCCTGTTTAAAAGGGAAGGCGGCCTTCTGATTGCAATCACAGTGTTCCAGTCACCTTATAAATAAAATCTCAATCTAAAATTGCATTAAAACACTGTAAAGCTTCCCACATTTTCTATAAAGCCATGCATTAGCTAGACGCATTTAGTTGTGCAACCCTGTGAATTGTTTTATCCACAGCAAACGTATTAATGAAATTCAGGTGTCTTAGACATTTCTGTGTGGGGGTTCCCTTGGCTGTCCATGGACCTACTGAAAATTGCATAGGTCCCAAAGGGAGTTGGGACAGCTCATGAAGTTACTGCCTCCAGTTGTCCTTCTGTCCCTGCCGCACAGAGGATGGAGCTGTTCATGGGTTATCTCTGTCACTCTAAGTACATTAAAGGTAAATTGGCTTCTTAATGCATGAGGCTAATGAGTCATTGGGCCACCTCACTGATGGAAGGGGCAGTGAAGCTGGAAGCACTGACCTGGTCAATGCTGCTGTTCCTGCTTTCACCTAATCAGCTGAAGTACAAAGAATAATTTACCAGAGCAGCACTGGGGCTCATCATTGCACAAGCAAACAGGCTCAGTCTTTGTCCTGCTTCATGGTTGAGACTGTAACCTTGCTGATCTCACAGCCATTGTAGCCTAGCGAGGCTGACACTGTGATTAAAATTTATAAATCTCCCATATCTTTTAAAAATTTTACTCATTCTGTATTACAAAGTGCACACTAACAGGCTCAGTGTTGTTTTTTTTTTTTTTCCACTTTGATTTACCAGTGGAAGTTTAGAGATTGTATAATTTAAAAAAGGGAAAAAGAGAAAAAAAAAAAAACAAAAAAACCACATATGCCTAAAAATTCTATAGTTTACACAGAAATGAACTAGAGTTCAAGGTCCCAGTCATTATGGCTGCTTGGTTTATTCATTAAGGGTAACAGCCCCCTCTTCCATTCTGTCCCAAATGAATTCTGTCTCAGAAAATCTCAGATTCCAGAAACCCGTGCAATTAGCACTCAGAAAAGAGCATGACAACAGTAGGAAAAGGCATAAGGACAGATTGCCAGTTGATTAGTTGATATATTCCTGCTGAGAATCTGCTGCAGAAGCAGATCAACAGCCTACTCCATTTTTCTACGAGAAAGGCCTCTGCTAATACCTATGTGAACAGTAGCCTTACGATACTTTTCCTGTGTAAGGACTACACTGATTAGCTCTGCTTCTGCTTTTCCCCAGTTCAGAGCAAGGACTTCATAGCAGCTGACAAATGGTAGAGCACCATCTGGGCTGGGGTGGATGCACAGCATGGAAAGAAAACATACCTGCTGGACCAGAAACACAGCGGATACATTCTCACGTTCACTGGAGGGCAAATGGTCAGCTTCTCATGGACCTGAGCATGGCACACACAACAGGATAACATATTATATTCGTTGCTGAAGCTGAAGTTACACTATTATTAATATGGGTCAGGAAACGTCAGCTCTCTCTCTCCCTGCTAAATGACAGAGGTAGTTAATTTTGGGATATGTTTGTTAGCTCCTCCCTTCCAAGGGATTCATGATGGATTTAGTGGGATGCTAAATGTCTTGATTTATTCTCTGGGGTTAATTAAACTTAATTTCAAACACAGGTTTGAAGATGAGAGGCCAGATCTCTGAAGGACACATGCCTTCTGTTCCCTCAATTAGTGTGAATGCACGTTAATTGACGTTTTGATAATACCTCCCAGATCTGCTATTTTAAGGTGAAGCATAGAATTGTCTTTGCAATGTTGCCTGATGGGCCCTTTCAACTTATCAACTCAATGTGTCTATTCTGGAGTGAGAGCTTTGTATTGTTTTCTTTACGGCACTTAGTGGCTGAACCTTAAAAATAAGGATTAAAGTTGGTAAAAACAGAAGTTTACTCAATTATTATATAGCAAATATGACAAGTTCCAACTTCAGATGATTCAAAAAAGGGTGGGAACAAGCAGAAGAAAAATAAAGAATTTCAGGGAAATATAGTTCGCTTCTCATCAGGCTTCTAAAAACAAGGGAGAACACGAGAAGGAACAATTTCTAATTTTTAAATATCACAGGATAACCAATCATAACTCTTACTTTAGAGCCAAAGAAAGGGATTCATGTGTTAGTACACTTGCGCACTGTAAGTTTATTAATCTGATTCATCAGTATTTGGAGCTAATTTGAATTTCATGGAACAAGTAAGATCAGAGGAGGCTTGGATGAGGTAGAATTTTTTCTCCTCTGCTGGGAAATTTTTACTTTACAAATATGATATCAGAGCATGAATATGCCTTGGACCAAAACAACTGCTGAAGCAATTTTCCTTCTAGTCCCTTCTACTAGGCGACTTTGGAATATTAACAACATCCAGTTTTTAGTGAAATAACTTTAATTAAATAAAAAAAGTCCAACTTTTGAAATCATGTTCTCCTCTTTCCACTAGGCCAAACAAAGGCTTAATGATCAGGAGATGGAAGAGAATTTTCTTATTTTTGTAGTGAACTGGAAATTTTTCTCTTCCCTTGACTTTGCCCCCCTCCTGTTTGTTGGAAAAGGATTGATCAATATTGAAAAAAATGGGAGAATGATCAGGGGAGAAAACTACCCAGCTGACATTCTATTTTGAAAGAGAAAGCAATTTTTTTTTCCTCCACTTTATTCTTCCTTAACAATTGTCCCTGGAAAAACATGGAGAGTTGAAAATTGAGCAAAATGTGAACTTTTTTCCTGCTGAAACATGCCACTGAATTCCTCCCTTCTCCTTCGCCCTTCATCTGCTCTAGTTAACGTGCAAGCTTTCTTGATGCCACAGCATGATCATGAAGGAATGGTCTAAATATTTATTAGAGACTTTAAATTTAGTCTTATGCTTTCCTGCGCAACTCCTCCAGTCTGACTTATCAGCTGCCTGTCTCTCTGGAAAGAGCTCTGAAAGAAGTAAGCAAAGGAAAGCACAAGAAATGGTTTCCAGGACCACAGGGCATATGTGGGCTTATTTTTAAAGCTGTTCTTGACTTTTAAGGCCTCATAACTTC